>NC_045728.1:20566421-20910329 GCF_009834535.1 Camelus ferus
CATTAATGATTTATGAGCAAACTGGTTTGGTCAGACATTATATACAAACTTTGGTATACTGCAGAATGCTTTGTCACATTTGTGAAATTCTCTGGTCTAACCTGAAATTGTATTCCATGGTAATAACATAGTAGTTGTAATTGAAATAAGTGAACATATTTTTTTAAAAAAAGGGAAGAAGAAGGAGGAAGAGGAGGAGGTTAAACTGTTGAAGAAAAGAAAAATGTTTGCTTTTTGTTTTCTAGCTCCTAAATATTTTCTTCAGGCTAATTTGCTTTATTTGGGACTGAAATCATTATAACTCTGTATGTTTTCCTTACAATGTATCTAGGCTAATTCTACTGATTGGTTCAGGAATATATAAAATAGAGAGCATAGAATTCTTTAAAATTGTTTCTGCTTCTAATTTTTAAATAATGAAATCAATGAAAAATTGTTCTTTAAAAAATGTGCGTAGTTTTTCTTTCCACTCCTTCCCTTGTCTTTTACACAGAAAGACTAATGTGATGTTGGATTTGTCTAAGAAATCATCTTGGTCAAGGGGTAAAAAAAAAAAAAATAAAGTGAGGAAATTATTTAATTTACAAGAACAGATTACAGTTATCTTTTCTAATCACTCATTTGCCATCTCTTTTTAAGGTTTTGCCTGCCGACATGTAAAAGTTTTGAGTGAGTGCTTTGAATTTCAACTCTCTTTGGTATTTAGTCAGTTGAATGGGATTTTTAGACTGCTCAAAGTGAAAGCTGTTGATGTTCACAGGAACCAATAGAGCAGAATCATCTTTTGCTATTTAGCATCCTGAAATTAAGAATTTAAGAAGCATTTGTTTTGCCATCTACAAAGGAAACACGTGCCAAAATGTGCTCTCTCGAAAGCACCAGGCACAAAACCATAGAATCCATAGTGAGCACACTGTGCTATCAGTAGTTAACTCAAGATGGGTACAGAAAGAAATGCGCCCAGGTGTCCCCAAGAGCCTCTGTGGCTGTCTTGTACTTTTCAGGGACATACAGGGATATGCCCCTTTTATGAGAATTATCCATTTACTTGAATTTGAAAACCCACAAACTGACAACTCTATAAAATTGCCCCCCAAATCTGCAACTTAAAATGGTTGTAATCTTAAAATGCATACAGATGTGGTGAGATCCTTTCGTTTCACTTCATAGCGAGCCATAGTCTGACTTTCCTTATTTGGATGGGATTGTTATTTCCAAGGAATGAATCATTGAATTTCAGGGGATTTTTAGACTGTCTGATTCAGTAACTGTACTTTCATTGGGCCTAGCTTCAAACTGGTTCAGATTTTGGAGCAGTGGCACATAAAGCAGAAATACAGAGCAGAACCCCTTTTCTTCCACTCAGATGGACAGAAGAAGGGGAACAGGAAAAAACTGGAAACTACAAAACACTTAGAAAACCACAAAGGATTTAAATCTTTTTTCATTTTCCTTTCTTGTAACTGTCATCCTTGTCCAGCACTCAAAGACATAGTGTCCCATGCCTTCATAATAGTCCAAATGCATTCCCTAGCAAAAACATATTCAGATAAATAATTGGCAATAACAGAAAGCTCAGATTTAATATAGCAGGTTAAATACCTCAGTTTATCATTCTTCTTTTCTGAAATAATAGTAAAATGATAGTAAAGATGCAAAAGAAGTACAGCCCTCTCCTAAGATGTACTTACAAAGGGAAAAAGACTTAACAGTGGAAGAGAGCAAGATGGGAAGTAAACACATGAATGGCATTTCGCTTAATACAGAGGAAGAAGCTGAAGTGTCAGGTCCTACAGAGGAAGGCACAGATAAGAGCCAAGCATATGCACTCTAAATCTAAATGTCAGCCTATCACAGAGAGAGAGGGAGGGGTTGGGGGAGAGAAACTAATCAGAGAATTAATTTACAAAGCCCAACATATAACAGAGGAACTCCAGAAAAAGTACAGGAAGTAGAACCATCCCAAGTATTTTAAGAAGGAAGATATTTAATACAATGAATGATATACTTACAGGATCATGAAAGGGTTAAAAAGAGCAGATTCTAAACTGGGTATCTTTTTAAAAAATTATCATTGATAATTTTTTTATTTTCTTGATTTGTGCTTTAGTTTAAAAATAAGAATAAATGTTAGTTTTAAAGACATGATCATTACATAAAAAACCAATTCATAATAGTACAATTATGAAAGTAAGAATTAGCTGAAACTTTACAATGCTAGCACAGATACTGTTGACTTAAACTGGGTATCTTGAGATGATTTCTGTAAAATATAGAATGGCCGGTCAGACCTCTGAGCTGTAATGGTTTAGGTCTGGAGCCATGGCCACAGTCCTACTAACTTTGAATGTCAGGAAGCTGAGAAGGGGACGCCTAAATATGTAGTCCAGTGATTAGGAGGTTGGCTGAAAAAGTCACCAATACAGGGTCATTTTACTGACACTCAGGAAACTACAAACTGGAACCTTCTTCTGAAAAATTCTAATCTTGATAGCCAGTGTTAATAGTTGCCAAAGGAAAATGGAATCTACTTCACTTCTGACATTCAAATCTTGAGCACTTGCTTGCAAGTGAATCATTGTAGGAAACTAATAGTCACTCAGAAACTCACTTGCAAGGAATTTTGAAAAATGTATTTTCTAGCTGGGTGCTTATTTAAGCCATGTGCTTATCTAAAACTATATTATTTAGAAAGAGTAGATTTGGGGAGACAAAAAACTCTAGAGGTATATGTTTATTTTTCTTGAGATATTGAATCAAAATGGCTCTAAATTTGGGCAGACAATTAAGTAAAAGTTTATACTGAACAGTGAGATTCCCAGTTCATTTCCTCCATTCAGCTTCCAGAATGCTGGAAGCCAGGTGTAATGCCATGGATATAACTGGAACATTATTACTTGGACAAATTAGCCCAAGGGAAGGACTTTAACATGAGAGAGAAAGACCAAAATAAACAAGCAAACAATCACAGCCAAGAAAAAAACCCCAACAGCAACTAGTCAGTGAGCATTTGGAGGACATAGAGACAATATAAAGAACAACAACAAAAAAAAAAACTCATTAAAAGGATGAATAACAGTGTCATAGATTTAAGATAGTAAGTAAGAAGAAAGCACATTAAAAAAAGAAACAATCATATATCAAGAATGAGCTCTTGACAATTAAAAACGTGATATCTGAAGCTTCAAAATTCTATGTAAGAATTAGAAGTTAATATTGGAGGCAATCTTGCAGAAAATAGAATAGAAAAATGAGCAAGTAAATCAGGGAGAAAAGACAACAAATTGGAGGCTCAATTTACCAAGTGCAATATCTAACTAAGCAAAAATCCAGAAGAAAATACAGAATAAACATAAAAAATTATCAAAGAAATAACAAAAAAATTCTCAGAACTGAAAGATATAACTTTCTATAGCAAAAGGTTCCACTAGTGGTTATTTTAATGAATAAAAAAGATGCATTGAAGCATCATTTTCACTAATTTTTAGAAAACCAGAGACAGAAAGATGATGGAATAGGAAACCAACAGCTGACTTTAATTTCCAAATAAGAATTTAATGATGGGTCAAACCAATCAAGTTGAGAGGAGAGTAAAATAAAGGTGTTTCAGATATTCAGTCTTCAAAAGGTCACTATCCACATATGCTTTCTAAACCTCAGCCATGCAACGTACATGATATATTACGGTCTCTTGCCTTGGTCTTAATGCATTCTTTAGTGAGCAGTAGCATGGTAACAAGGAGACAAATTTGTGATTACTCTGGTGGATAGCATTCTGAGTTGTTGCTCTCTCATAACTTTGCGTATTGTATAGACCTTTTCATTTGTGGACACAAAAGATTTTCCAATCTTGCATGATGATTTTAAACATGCAGGTGTTAGAGGACTGTACATATTGGTTGGTCACTATTTAGGGCTGGAACTTAGATCGATTAATTTCAGCAAGGTTAGTTCTAGAGAGTTACCCATGGCATCAACTCAGCTAAAAGCAAAAAAACAAACAAACAAAAAACACTTTATAGAAAGACATTTTCAGCAAGTCAAAATTTCTTCTTTTTTCCATCTCAGTCCTCTCCTGCCCCATAACTATTATGATCAAAACTAGGAATGAATTGGCTCAGCACTTAGCTGCTAGAAGGCATTTAGGAACTAAGTGTTGACTGGTTGACTGCTGAACTCACTGACCAGAAAACTGCATGAGGGTAAAGCCTTGTGAATTGCATGACTGAATGTCTTTACTAATTCTACAATCTTGAAAAGTATAAGAAATTTACATAGCAATCAGCCCTAAAGGACTCCATAATTAACAATCAAATCAAAGTACAGAATTGGAGGAAAGGGCATAGGGGGGTAAAAGGTCAAATTTTGACCTTGACCTTATACATGACCATGCTTATGCCAGCTGTACTTATGTATGACCGTTGAAGTATAAACTGGAGAAGACAATAAATTCTAGAATGGGATGTCTGAACTATCACTGTTACAATTCCATTACTCTTTTAAAACTCTGGGTCCTGTGTTACAAATGGAAATTACATTTAGGTTCTTTGTACCTCAGTATGATTAAGTTTCATGTCCTTTTCCAAGACAGAATATAGCGTAGCACAAAGCTTAGTGAAAACAGAGGGTCATTCAAACAAGAGCCAAGGGAATCAGAGACCAGCTTCATGACAAAGCAGTGAGGGAGCAGCTCCATGGACCTCCATGGATGTGCTTGAGGGCCATCCAATGATCCAAAGCAGCAGTGATTTTTAATCTTGAAAATCAGTTTGTTGGAAAAAACTCTGTTGAGAAGAGGAAGGGTGACAAGTGGGTAAACTAGGATTTGTGTGGCTTCCGAACACTTATTAAACATGTTGAAACTCCCAGGTTATACATTAACTAGTTGAGGGTTACACTTGGAGATTAATTTAGATTTATGTAGATTTTATAATCAGTCCTGAGTTGCTGAGAAATGGATTATTAGGCAGTGCTTTAGAGCCAGCACAGGGACTTGGACTTAAAGCATTTCCGAGGGGATCAGAAGTTCTGCGGTGATCAGTGTATAAGTTCCTAATCCCTTTGTACACATTTGATCATTAATTCAGCACCGTGACTCATCATCACCAGGCATGCTGTGTGAAATAGTTCCCCTGGCCTCCTGCACAGACCCGTCAGTAACTCATTCAGATTTTCCTATTGGAAATCATCTGAATATCGCATGTTAGTGTTCACATATACAAAAGCTGCTAAATCCTGGATGTTACAGGAGTTTGGATCAATTTATCCTAATGTGCTCTCATTTTTATAATTGAAATCTAAAACTGTATTAAATTTACTGATACCAAAACATTTACTTATAAAAGAATAAAACCCCATAAAAGCTGCTGTCTGTGTGATTTTTTTTTTAGTATATATTAGATGTATTTAAAGTGTCAAAAAATGGGTTCATTTTGAAAAGTTTCCTCCCAGCCAAAGTCCAGTGAATTATTTATGTCCTGGCTTCCAAAGCAGCTACTGCACCCTTCTTTCAGTCAGTTACATGCACATTCATAGATATAACCCCAATTTTATTTTTCACTGCCAGAAAAACCTCAATTATAGCAAAATATAAAGACCTTGGTAAGGTAGACAAACTGTAAAGATAGAGAAATTAGGGGGCTTACTATATAGTGAGAGAGGAATGTAGCTTATGTGGAATCCTGTGTGTTGATAATGGGCCTTTAAGCAAACTTAAAGTAGTGGAAATCAGTCCCACTGAGCAGAAAAAGAATTTTTTTTTTTTAAAAAGAAGAGAGCTTTAGAGACCTCAGTGACAACATAAAGCATACTGATATTTGCATTATAGGAGTCCAAGTAGAGGAAGAGAGAGAAAGAGGGAGAGAATATATTTGGAGAACTAATGCCTGGAAACTTCCCTAACCTGGGAAAAGTGACATACATCCAGGTCCAGACAACACAGAAAGTCACAAACAAGATAAACCCAAAGAGGATCACACCAAGACACATTGTAATTAAAATGGCAAAAATTAAAGAAATGATACTAAATGCAGAAAGGGAAAACCAACATGTTAGGTACAAGGGAACGCCCGGAGGGCTACCAGCTGACTTTTCAGCAGAAACTCTTCAGGCCAGAGGAGTGTCATGATCTATTCAAAGTGATGAAAGGAAAAAACCTGCAACCAAGAACACGCTACACAGGTCTTGTTCAGATTTGTAGAAGAGACAAAATGGTTTACAGACAATAAAAAGCTGAGAGAGCTCAACACAACAAAAGCAATTTTACAAGAAATGCTCAAGGGCCTTGTCTAAACAGAAAAGAAGGGGTCAAAACTAGAAATACGAAAATTACGAAGAGAAAAATGTCATTGGAAAAGGGAAATTTATAGTAAATTAGTAAATCAATCACACATAAAGTAAGTAGGAAAGCTAAAATAAAAGCAGTAAAACCAACTATATGCCTACTAAGTAGTTAAAGGATACACAAGACAAAATGATGTAAAATATGATGCTCGAAATAGTGGGTGGGAGGAGAAAAATTCAGGGTTGTTAAGTGTGTTTGAACCTAAGAGATCAATGATCTAATATAATCATGTATATATAGCTTGCTATATATTAGCCTCATGGTAATCACAAACCAAAAATCTATACAGATGCACACCAAAAAAAGAGAAAAAATTCCAAACGTAACACTATAGTCATCAAAACACAAGGAAAGAGAGCAAAGAGGAAAAAAGGAACAAAAAGAACTACAAAAACAACCCCTAAATATTTAATGAAATAGCAATAAGTATATACTTATCAATAATTACTTTAAATGTAAATGCACTAAATGCTCCAATGGAAAGACATACAGTGGCTGAAAGTATAGACAATCACCATCCTTTTATTTGTGGCCTATAAGAGACTGTCAGATCTGAAGACACACAACAGACTGAAAGTGAGGGCATGGGAAAAAGTATTCCATGCAAATGGAAATGAAAAGAAAGCCAGGGTAGTGATACTTATATCAGACAAAACGATTTTAAATTTTAAAATTTATGTATTTTTATTAAAGTATAGTCAGTTACAATGTATCAATTTCTGGTGTACAGCATCATGTCCTAGTCATACATATATATAAATAAATACACACACATATATTTGTCTTCATATTCTTTTTCATTAAAGGTTATTTCAAGATATTGAATATAGTTCCCTGTGCTATACAGAAAAAATTTGTTTTTTATCTATTTTTATATATAGTGGTTAACATTTGAAAATCTAGACTCCCAAATTCCCACCTCCTTTCACTTGGTAATCATTAGATTGTTTACTATGTCTGCAAGTCTGTTTCTGTTTTGTGGATGAGTTCAATAGTGCTCTTTCTTTTTCTTTTTCTTTTCTCTTTTATTTTTAGATTCTGTTATATGAGTGATATCATATGGTATTTTTCTTTCTATTTCTGACTTACTTCACTTAGAATGACGATCTCTAGGTTCATCCATGTTGCTGCAAATGGCATTATTTTATTCTTTTTTACAGCTGAGTAGTATTCCATTGTATAAATATACCATAACTTCTTGATCCAGTGATCTGTCAATGGACATTTAGGTTGTTTCCATGTCCTGGCTATTGTATATGGTGTTACTATGAACATTGGGGTGCATGTATCTTTTCAAATTAAAGTTGCCTCTGGATATATGCCCAGATGGAGAATTGCTGGATCACAGGGTAAGTCTATTTTTAGTTTTTTGAGGAATGTCCATACTGTTTTCCATAATGGCTGAATCAAGCTACATTCCCACCAACAGTTTAGGAGGGTTCCCTTTTCTCCATACCCTCTCCAGCATTTATTGTTTGCAGACTTTCTAATGATGGCCATTCTGAGGGGTGTGAGGTGATATCTCATTGTAGTTTTGATTTGCATTTCTCTGATAATTAGCAACATTGAACACTTTTTTCATGTGCCTATTGGCCATTTGTATTTCTTCATTGGAGAATTGCTTGTTTAGGTCTTCTGCCCATTTTTGGATTGGGTTGCTTGTTTCTTTGTTATTAAGTTGTATGAGCTGTTTACATGATAATAAACATAGGAAATACTAGAGATGCCACAAAAGAAAACTATTAGAACTTATCTATGAATCTGGTGATGTTGAAAGCCACAAAATTAATATACAGAATTCTGTTGAATTTCTATACCACTAACAAACTGTCAGAAAGAAAAATTAAATTTATTTTTACAATTGCATCAAAAAGAATAAAATACCTAAGAATAAATCTAACTAAGGAGCTAAAAGACTCATACTCAGAAAACTATAAGAAACTAATAAAAGAAACAAATGAAAAGATACACCATGTTCATGAGTTGGAAGAACTCATATTATTAAAATGACCATACTACACTAGACAATCTATAGATTCAGTGCAATTTCTGTCAAATCACCAATGTCATTTTTCACAGAACTAGAACAAGTAATTCTAAAGTTTGTATGGAAACACCAAAGACCCAGAGTAGCCAAAACAATCTTAAGGCGGTATCATACTCCCTGATTTCAAATTATACTATGAAGCAACAATAACCAAACAGTACAGTACTGGCACAAAAACAGACCAAAAGGTCAATAGAACAGAGTAAAAAGCCCAGAACTAAGCTGACACTCATATAGTCAATTAATCTGCAGCAAGGAGGCATGATCATGCAATGTGGGAACGACACCTTACATAAACGGTGTTGGGTAAACTGGACAGCTACATGCAGAAGAATCAAATTGGACTAATTTTTCACACCATAAAAAATAATTCAAAGTAGATTAAAGACTTAAGTATAAGACCTGAAATTGTAATAAATGTTTTAGGAGGAGACATAGCCAGTATGATCTTTGTCACCAGTCTTAGCTATATATATATTTGATACGTCTCCTTAGGCAAGGGAAACAAAAGCAAACAAATAAACAAATGGGACTACATCAAGCTAAAAACTTTGCACAGCAAAGTAAACTATCAGGAAACTATCAACAAAATAAAGATATTGGGAATGGGAGAAGATATTTGCAAACTATTTATCCAACAATGGGTTAATATCCAAAATATACAAAGAGCACTTACAACTCAACATCAACAAAACAGACAGACAAATTTAAAATCTGGGAGAGGACCTAAACACACGTATTTTTTTAAAAAGATACACATGTGACCAACAGGCACAAGAAAAGATGCTCAACATCACTAATCATCAAGGAAATAAAAAGCAAAATCACAATGAGATATCACCTCACACCTGTCAAAATGGCTATCATCCAAATGACAACAAATAACAAGTGCTTGCAAGGATGTGGAGAAAATGGAACCTTCATTCATTGTTGGGGGGGATGAAAATTGGTTCAGCCATTAGGGAAAACAGTATAGAAATTCCTCAAATATATTAAAAGTAGAACTGCCATATCACCCAGCAATTCCACTCCCAGATATTTATCTGAAGAAAACAAAATACTAATAAGAAAAGATATGTAACTTGAACTAGCAAAGCATAGAGAATTTTGATAAATTGAATTTCTGATTAGGTAGGAAAGCTTTGTTTCAAAGTTTTCTTTAAAAATGTATTAGCACCAAATTTCCCGGCTCAGTTAAGGACAGGGTGGTGACTATAACAGTGTTTTTATTTGATGAATAGGGATTTTAGCATGTGTCTGGCCACCATGCTAAACAATGATAAATACAGAATAAAGATGAAAAAAGTATTCGAGATTAAGCTAAGTATTTTCTAACTTTTAGAGGGATCACTGCTAATACGAGTTAAATTTTTTTGGCTTTTGTTTTGGAGGGTAGATGTGATTTGCTGGAAGAGAGAGGGATGTTTAAGGTTTACTATCAGAGTCACTCAGAAAAAAAGAGGTCCTGCTACATACAGACAGATCAAGAGGCTGCAGAGTTTATTGTTAATACTAATGATTAAAGGCATTGATCGGAAGAAAGACTTCATTTGTGTTTTTCTGCGTGCCTTTGAGCACATGGAAAGAACTCAAATTTAAGAAGTTACGTGACTGAGAAAAAAGAGCTCCGGATTGCGCTCTGGACTCTACCAGTTCTTAGCCGCAAGACCTAGAGGAGAAATCTGACCTCACTTCCCTTCACTTTTCTCACCTATAGAGTGAGGAGCTCTCCCACTACGTGACTCCTAAGATCTTCTTCAAGACAGTATTCTAAGATTCTCTTGCAAAATTTAATATGCTTTTATTGAGCATTTATGATGTGGAAAGCATCCTGTTATCTTATAGGGTACAGAAATGCTGAAATAGTACCTTCCCCCTCCCCCACCAAAATAAGAAAGACCTTTGAGAGGTCTTCAGGTCATCAGTGGTTTCCTTGAGAAGTGACCATCTCTCCGACGCAAGCACATTGAGCAACAGTAACATCCCTTTTCCTGGATGAATGGACAGGTGCCTGTGCAGGTCTCCAAACAGTGAACATTTCCCTCCCTACTATGAGACAAACTGCACGTTGCTGTGGACTCCTTTAAGCAGTTGGAAAGCAAAGAATTAATCTATATTTGATTAAAAATAACAGTATAATTGCTGATAATAATCATGATAATGAGAACAGCAACAAAAAACGAACCCACATGTGAGTGATTTCAATTCACTTAGGGATTTAAACTAAAAATCATCTCAGAAGTGAAGCATAACGTGTTTTGGATGTTCTTTAGAAAGAGTGATTAACTGTTAATCTAACCATCTAGACACAGATCTGGAAAGATGCATGTGGGAAGTAAAAAATAAATTATAAAATTTGAAAAAAAAAAGAAAAGATATATGCATAGAATGTTCATTGCAGTGTTATTATAATAGTCAAAATATGGCAGCAGCAAGAAGATATAGCATATGCACACAATGGAATAGTACTCATCCATAAAAAATTATGAAATCTTGCCATTGGGACAACATGGATGGACCTAGAGGGTATGATGGACAGAGAAAGGCAAATTCTTTGTGGTTTCATTTTTACATGGAATCTAAAAAACAAATGACTGAACATAACAAAAAGTAAGAGCATTATAGATGCTGCAAACAAACGGGTGGCTGCCAGGAAGGAGGGGGTTGGGCAGAGGAGAAAGAGGTGAGGGAGATTAAGAGGCACAAACTTAGTTACAGAATAAGAACGGTTGAATTAAATTGAATTGCTGGGCCACATTTTTCGGTGTAAGGATCTAACGGAACCTTTCGTGGAACTGGACGAGAATAAATCTGCAGTAGTAGTGCACTAAAGAGTCTTTAAGTGTGACTGGAAGGAAAGAGTCAAACTGTTTGACCAATAAATGCTTGTGAGTTTAGAAACTGTGTATTGCTAGAGATCAGTAACCAAACATCACAGATCCGTGGAATTATGAATGTCATTCCAAAAGCGAAATGCTTGATTTACGTGTATGACACACAGTATTTAAAGCTTATTGAGAGTCTGCAAAACATTACAGGAGTGCTCCAGAATCTAAGCAGATTTTAAAAACAGAAAGGATAAATCCTGCACGTGAGAATAAAAACTTGCAGGCAGTTTCTTTAGTCTTTTGTTTAGGGGGGAAAAAAATCAAATTTGAACAAATATTTTCAGTTAGTACCAGGGGCAACTTTGCTTTTTAAAATTATTATTGTAACATGAAGGTATTTTTTCCCTGAGAAATAATATTTCCTAGTATTTGGAATCTAATGAAAACCATATCCATACAAAGAAATAGGGCATTTAACATGAGCTCAGTCATTGCTAAGCCCCCTAGCTCTAAAATGTCTGTCCACTGTTTCTCATTTCTCCTGCCCATATGATTCACATTATATGTTTTTTTCTTAGATTATTAAAAAGAGAAGAAAGTTTTGCATTTATTCCTCGGTCCCGTGAGGAGCTTCCAGAGAACTTTCCAAAGGAAATCCCTGGGATCTGCTATTTCCTGGAGGTAAGAACTGGTCCTAAGCAGCTAAAGCCTTCTCTTTCTTCGTCGCGAATAAAAAAGGTTTCCTACAACATCGGTACCATGTTCCTCCGGGAGACGAGCCTCTGAGACCGGCGGCAGATCAAAGACTCCTCCAAAAAGCACAAGCCCAGCACATGAGTCACGACAGGAGAATTAACGAGACTGTTTCTTTCTCGCTGCTTTGTTGAGAGCACGCAGTGGAATTTCTGTTCTGTCAGGCAATAATCTTAGAAAATGGTGGGTGATGACTGTCAATTAAAAAACTGGAGGGCAGTGGGGAAATAAGACGTGTCGGTTCTCGTGAGTGTTTTTGATCATATACATACGTATATATTAATTACAAGTATGGGCCCCCTTTCAAAACTAACCAATAAATAGACTCCATGTTTTCTTGTTGGTCACACACACAGATATCTTTCTCTCTATATTTGTATCCTTCTGAGAGCAGTTTTCATGATGTAGTCCTACATTTAGCGAGTTGGTATGAGAGAGTATTTTCTAATTTTGTTTTTCGAGCAGACATTTCATACACATCTCACGGCAGTGTGGTCACCTTTCCAGCAAGAAAAGCTGTAACTCAGCAGAATATTTTAGGGATATTGCTATTTTTATACATATCTCTTCTTCTAGATAATTACATCTCACACAGCATTGTTAGATTTTCAGAATCTGCTACTGTATAGTTGATGTATTATGTGGCTCTAACCTATTAGTTGAATATAGTTTCACTTATTTAGAGAGATTAGTGCTTGGACTGAAAATACATATAACCTAGGACTTCAGATGCTGAGAAAGCATCGTATATCTGTTTAGTAGATGTATCTTTTAGATTTGATTAATGTAGCAGAGAATCCAGAGGAAATGGAATTTCCTAATAGCAAATGTGTGTATCTGTAACCGAGATCAAAGAAAGGTCTTTTTGCCATCTTCTAACAAGTATCCGTGAAAATAAAATGCTTTGCTACGTTTGAACCCTTTTCAACTTAACACTTCTAAATACAGGTAGTTTTTACAACGTACTAAACTGCATTCTAATAAACGACATCTTACTAAATGGCACATTAGTCCACCCCTCACCCCCACCTTCCTCAGTGGATGCCTCCTAGGGCCTGACTGCCACTCTTGGGGGCAAATTCCTAGATCCTGGCGTTAGTGAGAAAAAGGTGTAGGGTATTTTGCCAAGAATGTTGTTTCCTCTCACATAATAAAAACAAGGGGGAAAAACTGTATATTATGGCTTTGAGATTTAAAAAAAGTTCTGCAGTTTGTTTGGTGTGACTTCTAAATTCAGTGAATCACCTTCAACAACCCTGAATTATGTCTGACCTTCAGACCGAGTGGTCAGCATAGTCACAGACAGACATCCATCCCGTGTTCTGCTAAAAGGAAGACCTGTTCGCATTAATTAACAGTGCATGAAAATATTATTACAGACTCACTCTGAAATTAGGAACACAGTATATCCCGAGTTTTCCTATTTTGCGTCAAATATAAAACCTAAGTTTCTCTTGAGGTTTATGAGCTAGAATCATTTGTTTCCTTAAAACCTGGGCGTGGCCATTTTCCTGCTCCAGTAGGCATACTCCTTGGTAGCATCTATTTCCTTTTCTGCTTGGGGGTTTTGGCTGCATTATTTTTCGGTTATGATATAACTTGGCTAAGGAGCATACTAACTATTGTCCAATGTAGTGTGTGAAAATTAGTGTTTTTAAGTTCTCTTAAGTGTGTAGCTAGAAAATATTTTTAGATATGCAAATTATGTTATAAAAATGATCAGTTTTACAATTACTGAACTATGTTCTCTCTCTGGGGCTTAAGAAGACACTAGTGCAACATCTCATGTGGAGACGGGACCTAGACTCTGAGCTCTCTGAATCGTTGCCCGTCCCTCCCTTCCCTGGGTCCAAGTCTTTGTGTTTAACCACCTGTGGGCAAGAAGGCCAGGGTGTTTACCCAAGGCGAGGTAGGCTGAGGACAAGATGCTCTCATAGGAATAATTACTCACAAAAGAATTTCTTTAAGGGATTGAGAGATTAATTTACTTCCTTCACAGGGAATAAAGGGCAAGTTTACAGTCAGTATGGATAGAACAGGATGTGGGAGCAATTCAGTCTTCCTGCTGAGAATAGGAAATAGCCTCCCTATGCTGATGGCCTTCTTAGAGCGCGGGAGCATGAAGACAGAACCCAACTCACTGAAGTCATTTATGCTTATTCTGCATAGCACTGTAAAGCATATTATGATACAGTAAATCATGAATGTTTTGTTGGTCAACAATGTGTTTTGTAACCATAAGTCTGAAAGGGACTTCCAGGAATCAATCCAATCTATTACTCTGCTTTTTGTAAAGATTTGTCTAAGCAACTATTCTAAACATGGTTATTCTCTCTATACTAAAAAAAAATCTGTGGGAAGCATATTTTTAAAAGCATCCTTGAAGATCCACTTCATTTTCTAGTATGGTAGTAGGGCCTGGGATAAGCATTGTATATACATTCACTTTGTCAGAAGAATGACAAGCTCTTTCTTAGTTTATATGATTTTACTTAGAGAAGAGTAGCCATTTACATTGTCACAAATGTCTCCATGAAGAATATGCCAGAAATCTACAAAATATCATAGACAGGATGTAAACTGCATTTTTCAGACAATATAATCTAAATGTATCTTTGAAGCTATAGTCTGAGGCAATGGTCTGATCTATTACCATTTTTGCAAACCTGGTACTGTTGACTATTACAGCTACACTATTCCTGTATGTATTTGCAAGATATTGTATAAAATGTCAGTTCATTCTGGCTGCAGTCATAGAGTTTAGAAGCTGTGAAAAATATTGCACTTTTATTTGTCCAATAGAATACAGTACATATATCCCCCAATATGAACTGTGATTGTCATAATGTGCGGCAGTTTTCATTTGAATTTATCTGTACACTATTCTCACAAACGGGTACATACAGCATGCATTTCTATGTGGCAGATTAAAAGGAATTTAAATGGATATCCCTGTAGAAACTGAGCAGTGCTAAGTCGGGGAAATGGCTTTAACCTACTCTAAAAGGG
The DNA here is from genome assembly GCF_009834535.1 of Camelus ferus. Lineage (NCBI taxonomy): Eukaryota > Metazoa > Chordata > Mammalia > Artiodactyla > Camelidae > Camelus > Camelus ferus. The sequence continues at coordinate 20,581,402 of NC_045728.1, forward strand.
ATACTTTAAGACACAAGTTGGCACCTGGATCTCCTGTGTTTAAGTATTCCTTCAAGCAGCTGATTTCAAGAAGCTACCTTATGACTAGCCGTCAGTACCAAAGCTTCCTACTGGCATCAGTATCATTTTGATGGAGAGAATGTCATTGTTTACAAATAAATCTGTTATCTAACAAAATCAGAACCCCCCCGTGTACCCAAACCGTAGCGCACAGTATGTGCTTTGTGAACCTTAATAAATGCGTAACATTAGCCATAACAAAAAGAATAATACTGAATGCCTGAGGAACACATGTAATTGAGTCTCTTGGCTGCATAGTGTTGGCTGGAGAAGGGAAAGAAGAGACAGCTTTTGGGTAACAGTTTGGTCCAACTGTCTAAAATCTGCCTCAAAATATTAATCTCTCTTATATTTCATTATTTTTGGTTTCCCTTTTAATATTTGAATATGTGTGGAATCCAGTCAGCTACGTATGACCCATTGTGAGTCCGAGACAGGCACCAATGCCTGAGATATGGAGATTGGGCCTGTAGACTCATCACTTCAGATGTGAACTTTGTCATCTCAAAGTTCTTGTCCAGTGACAATAGTACCAGAAGCATGATATTTTGTTGTGGAAGTGCAAAACTGTGCGTCTCTCCGGGAAAAACAGCAAAACAGGACAACAGCTCAAAAAAAAAAATCTCATTCCCAAGTGCAGGGAGACTTTCAATTTGGCAAATTCCTTCAAAGAGTTACAGCAATAAAGCAAAATTAAATTGAGAGATAGAAAAGGCAGAGTCACAGAGAATTTGGAAAATGCCAGGCTGTGTTTTCCTCCAGAATCATATTGCTACCAGTTGAAATGGTATATGTGAGGTTTTGAGGTATGAAAAGGGAGCTCAAGATTATGACCATCATTAAATGTATTTATTGAAGGCTCCTTGGGTTCCTTAGTTGCTGAGGGCAGGTTTGTGGATCATCAGAGCAGAGCGTAAAACTTCTGCATGTAGGTTTCTGTCCTGTCGTGCATTTTAAGCACAACTTAACCCACACCCAGACCCTCTCTTACTGGAAACCATCTCACCCTGTCAAGCTTGGCTCCATCGAGCATTCTCCTTTCTGTACCTCTGAGCCTAACATGACCATAGAAGGAGTTGCTGATGCCAATTTCAAGCAGACTGAAAGACCCACACAACTGCAGACCCAAGTGACAATCCACTTCCGAAATGAACTAACCATCCTCATTTGTGCTGGGGCACTGCTTACACCTGCAGCTTTTCCGCCTCCTCTCTTCAAGATACGATCTGACGCCAAGCACTTGGAGCAACTTCCCTAAATGTTCTTCAGAAGGCGTCACACATGGCTCTGAATGGGCTCTGGGTGGCACCAGATGACTTTCAGCCAACAATACCCAGAAACTCAAGTCCAAGAACCAAGCTCCATATTGTAGCCTGGGTATTTCTATTATTAGCTTATAGATCTTCAGCTATAAAAATTATGTCATTTTAGAGGATTCCACAAGTGTATCTTACTAGATACAGCCTAAAAAACACGATGCACAAGAGACTGAGTTATTAAAGTTTAACGTATTATGGTCCAAATGGTGATTCTTTATGGGTAGCTCTTGATATGAATACACATAATTTGCAACCAGCTGATGTAGCATACACATAAATTGTGTTAACATGATGGAATGGATTTTATTGTTAAATAGATAAATTGGCCCCAGCTGTGGACTCAACTTTAGGAGCCTCATGGTGGTGAATGAGAAAGACACTGATTTTATCCATAAATTAGCATAAATCTTGTCAAAGCATTTTAAGATAGTGTGCAAAATTCCTTCCTCACACTTGATTCAAACAATTGAAACCTAAATATTATTTTCTTGCCACATTTCTGTTTCCTTCCTTCCTTCGTTTCTTTTTTCCTTATTTCTTCCTTTCATAAAAAAGTCATTGACAGACATCACACAGAATCACAGTGTAATCACGTATATAATACGTAATCATGATTACATACGTTATGGAATAGTTTTAGTTTTATTAAGCAGTGAATGTTCTCTGTGTGTGTTGAATGTACATATTACATGATCAAAAGGGGTGACATTTTAGAAGGGCTTCAGATGTAAAGAAGTCAAGTTTGTGTCTTTAATTCTATTGTGTTGTGACCAGACCACAGCTTCAGTCAAGTGTCCCAGTGCCAATCCCATCCTTATTAAGAAACGATACTGTTCAAGGGTTCAACTCATCAGCTTGGCGGTGTCTGGCTGCCTGGATCAGAATTACCTAGGAAGTGTTTAGGGATACAAATTATTGGGCTTTACCTTCAGAGGCTGGGATTCACGAGGTCTCAGGTGGGAGCCTGGGAATCTATATTTTGAAAGTCACTCTAGGTAAATGCTGATATACAGCCAGATTTGGGAATCATTGGATAATGTTCAAATAATCCCAGCTAGTGGGAATAAACATAAGTTGACTGAGACAGAAATATATTGCTTCGTTGGTAGTTATTTTGGAAAGCTAAATACTCCAAGCCTTGTAGCATTATTTTGATCACAAATTTGAATTTTAGCTTTGGTTTCAAATTTGTGGTCTGTATTTTGAGCATAAGTCTTCAAACTCGTTAGAGACAAAAGTCAACACTGATAAGCATGAGGGATGAATATTGCTCACTATAGGGCTGTTAGGCATACTAGCTACAGTGTAATTTTCTCAGTTACTGCCAGAGCTGGGCAGTACTGGTCCTCACCACCGAGACAGAAACTATGAACTTTTGGACAGAGAAGCAAATGTCAAAGTGACAGCATTATTTCTGAATGCTTTGGGTTTTACTTTATAAAAAATCACCAACTTGATAGTCTCACTGGGTACTTCTCACATCGAATTGTACATTCATCTAGAAATGATTTCCTAGCAATATCTTATAACAACTTTTTAAGCAATAATCTAAGCCATGTCACTTGATGATGCCATACGAAACTTGCACTTCTGTGCACTTCATAGAACCCTTAGGGAACTAGAGACATGTTCTGTATAAGCAATAATATAGCTGGTGTGGACTTTTAAAGTATATTCACCATTCTGCTACAGCAAACTAAGCAGCAAATGATGACTTAGATAAAAATTATCTAAGTAACATACTTAATCTCTCTTTCAAGTTATTCATTTGCACCCATGCTATAATTAACATACTCTGAACAGATTGTTTCTGTTGTATAATTAATAATACCTATCATGATATGATTTCCATTCCTCTCAAAAGATTTGTATGTGTATGTAATATTGCCCTGATTTTCAGATCTTTGTAGAATATAGTAAATAAGAGTGTTTAAGGATGGATAAATGAGTAAAAGTATAGTATAGGTCGGATGTGTTGATTGGGAATGTAGGCTTTGCAAAAATATAGATGCAATTTAGGAAAAGTTAAATAATTCAACTTTTGATAAGGTCTGAGGAGATGAAAGATTAAAGATAAAAAAGAGCTATCTATTATCACTGTTTTTCTGTGATGACAGATGTTTAGTATGTACAATAATATTTTGGCTTTCAGAATGTGATTGGTTGAAATTCATGTGTAGTATAATTAATAAAGATCTGAAAATGATTATGCAGTCATATTTAAAATAACCTGTCCTCAGCTATTTTGATGATTGCATTGAAGCTTGCAGGTTTCAAAATGAGTAATTTGGATTTTTAGTTTTCTGAAAACATAATTTTAATCAAATGTGACACAGTCAATAATAATCAGTCCTTTAAAATAATTTAGTTACTCCTCCACCTAGAATTATGTATTAGAATTACAGTTAAAAGTTACTGATAAATTTATGATACACTGAGGAACTTCTAATCACCCAATTATTATTTAGCAAAATCATATATAGCTAAGGATCCATTCCTAAGCCCTTAAATAAGATTACAGCTCCTATTACTGCCTCGCTCGATAAACTCCCTCCTAATCATGAATCTGAATGCAGTTGAAGTTGTGAGTGGGTTTGCTAGCACTTTACCTCCTATTACCAATAGCAAACCTTAAGTTAGCATCCTCCTGCTCCCAATTTATACAATTCCCTTATGAGTCACTGAGAATGTTTTTTCCCCCACAAGAAGGCATTTGACAATCATCTTTTTGTATATCATTGGATGTTCAACCCTTAATAAACATGATTTTGATAATAAATGATAAAAATAATTAATTTGAATCCATTAAATTACAGTGAATTTATTTTCTCCATTAGTTCATCTAGTCACTGATCAGACCATTCTTAATATTAGAAAGTAATACTGTTTATTATTCGAAAGCAGAAGAGACAAGAAAAACTAAATGGAGAGCCTAAGTAATGGCTGGTTTCTAGTTCTTCTGAGACATATTTTTAAAAATAAAGGAATCAGTTTATATTTAATCTTCCTCTGTGGCCTTTTTACTAGTTGGAGATGAAGAAGAGATTCTACTAAATGTATTTTTACTGTGGGCTATTAAGTGTAATTAAATGTAAGTAGAACAGTAAGTAATGTATTAACTGGAGTAAAATCAGAAATGTGCAAAATTTCTTCTTCTCACCACCTCCCTTTTTAAAGAGCGTCCTTCCCATTCTGCTGCCTGGCAGTTACACATCAGACTCAGGGCACGGGGGACAGATGCAGGGGGTGGGACGGACAGCGGCTTTAGATGAGATTGAGCAAAGAGATTTGATTTTTTTTCTTCATCAAGGTTTACATACTCCTAAAGGGGAGGCAGTCTTCATAATACACACGTGTGGTTTAGTGGAAGACAAATGATTTATTTGGTCATTCGTATTTGAAAAAGAAAAGAGAAAAAAAATCCCTCACAAGCTATTTTCAGTTTTCTTGGGAAGCAGCGGGCAGCCTCTCAGCAGGGGCACACATCAGTGACACTGGGATTAGAAACCCACAGAGCTATATATAGAAACTCTCTGAAGGTGGCAGATAAAAGTAGTCTTGGTTACAGTGATGAAAGTAAATGCAAGTGTTAGAACATCTGGACTGAAGGAACAAAGAAAGCCAAATACCAGCTCTGCCATATGTCACAGAAAAGCCTGCTAAAATTAGCACACACCAACAGACCATGGGTGTTCAAGTGATATTAAAACAAAACATTTTTTTCCTTTTATAACATGCCTGGCTGAGCTAACATTCAATGAGAAGAATACAGTTTGATTTTACATATTCTTTTTTGTTCTGACATTATAAAATCATCTTTCCTGAGTTGGGAAATTAATCACAAAGAATGAAAAAATGCCCTGTGTCCTAAAATCTGTAAACTCATTCCTTGGACTACACTGTATTCCATATTCTTCACATTGCTCTCAAATTGCTGGCAAAACAAGTGCTCAACTTTAGAGCAGACAAAAGCCCTATGACCCCAGGCCAAGCTCAGGGGTGCTCCAGACAGTTGGAGATGGGGAGGCATCCCACAGCATCTGATGGGAGGGTTGGTGAAGATACACTCCGTCTTTTAAAATTCAGTGGTTAAGTAGTCTCTAATCATCACTCAAAGATGTTTCATGTACATGTAGCTAGTTAATTCAAACAAAGTTTGTTTAGAACAGAAATTTTAAAAGAAGGCAACAAACCTGAACAATTTTTTAAGAAATTTTTTTTTAATGGAAGTTTAGTCAGTTTACAATTTTGTGTCAATTTCTGGTGTATAACATAATATTTTAGTCATATACAATCATACGTATATTCCTTTCCATATTCTTTTTCATTATAGTTACTAGAGGATATTGAATATATTTCCCTGTGCTGTACAGTATAAACTTGCTGTTTATTTTATATATAATAGTTAGTATCTGCAAATCTCAAACTCTCAATTTATCCCTTTCCACCCCCTTTGCTCCCTGGTAATCACAAGTTTCTTTCCTATGTCTGTGACTCTGTTTCTGTTTTGTAAGTAAGTTCATTTGTTTCTTCTTTTTTTTTTTTTAAGATGCCACGTATAAGTGATATCATATGGTATTTTCTGTCTTTATGGCTTATTTCATTCAGTATGCAATTTTTAATCGGAATTATCAGTTAGAAAAATAATTTAGGACAAAGATTTGCTGTCTTGAAAGTCAATTTACTTATATTCAAAGTTCAGATTGCTGAAGACTTGAAAATTTTCTAAATGTATCAAGTTCTTCAGCACTGAGAAGGGAGAATAATTTTGTTACTGGATTCCTAAAGGTTTTATCTTCTGAAGACAGCAAAGAATTATGAATTACATTTCAATTATTTTTCTCTATGTTTCTCCTTTGTTGCAGAAAAGAAAGATATAGAAGATGTCATAAATAAGAGAAAGTTATGAATTTTAGGCTTTACGCCATGGTTTATGAAATTGGCAGCATTTTTTATTTAAAATAATAAACTTTTTTAATAATATAAGGGTTAAGGATAACATTCAAATATCTTGTATTCATACTTGTCTAGATTAGGATATAGAGCAAATATCTCAAACTTACCAAAATAAAATCTAAGTGAAAGCCAATTTATGTTCAAATTCTTTGAAAAATGAATATAAATTTCTGACTACCAAGATATTATGTATTTCCATAATGACACCTCAATTCCTGGGACAATTCTACTTTTGTTGACTCCCAAGAAACATTCCTTTATGGTCAGTATCACTAACTTTCAAGGCTGGCAGGAGAGTACGGCTCTCTTCTGAAACTGGGATGATCTGTATAAATACATTTGTGTATAACCTCTTAGAAGTACTCCCCCTTTTTTAAAGCTTTTTTTTAAAGTTCGTATCTCCATAGTTAAAGTGAAACAAACTTCGTGATAGAGTGGCCAGGTAGTTTATCAACAACATGAAACTTCCCCTCCAAATTTTACTTGTGTAAATTACCAGGTTAAAATCCAAGCCTAACCTTGGCTTGGAGTCTCAGATAAATTGTTTTTATATTATTTGACTAGAAAATATTATTAAGAAGAAGAAATTCTTACGTTAGATCTCATTCTAGCCAAGAAGGTCTCAATAAACTAGACAACTGTATAATTATCTATAATAATTCAGGGAATTTAAAAAAAATTCTTTAGTTTTGCTCTTACTGTGCAAATATAATTATTAATGAATGGCAGCCAAAATTATTATTCTTATCTTTAAAATTTGCTTCAAGTGTGTCACAAGGCACTTTTAATCCTTAAAAATACCTTTTTTCTATGTAAAAAAAATTTCTCCTACAAGATGCAAATGAATACCTGACCAGAGGAAGTATCTCATTTTATAAACATATGTGGACTACTTCAGCTAGATTCAGCTGAACTGCAACAAAGAAAAAGTATTCATATGTAACATGATATCATAAAATTCAATGTCAAAACTTTGATAAAGCAAACAAGAAGCTTAAGAAATATGCTAATCAGAATAAAAAAATTTAAAGGGACAAAAAGAACTTCTTGCATTACATACATCCATCAGTGCAGATTTTCCTTTCTGTTGGGAAAATTTGGTACTATGTCTTGAATCAATATTTGCTTTATGATCTGATTAAATATGAGCATAGTCTTTATGCTGATGAGAAACCATGCAAGAGTCTAAATATCAAGTGTGGCTGTAATCTGAATATCAACAGAGTTTGATGTTATTTCTGAATAAGATTATTGATGAATGTAAAATGGATGGGCTACCTGTATGGGTATTATGTGCAGTGAACTAATTAGGCCCTTAGGTTTGTCAGCATCCTCAGCTTTTTTCTATCTCTCCATTTCTCCTTCCCTCTCTTCTTTCAGATATAGATCATTTGGGGATAGGACTGCCAGACAATCGATACTTTGGCTTCTATAAAGGTTTCATCAGTTAAGAGAAACATTAGTCTGAAAAAAATATGTTGTTATTTTTTACTGAATTTAAACATGTTTTCAAGAAGTATCAAGGTCAACTTTTTTGGACAATCTCCTAATTTTTGCCCCTACAAACATCTTAATTTGCAAAAAGAAATCTTATTTTCAAATAGTAAAGTTTTCCTTAGGTACTACACTGCTAAAGATTAAAATAGAAAATAAACTATTTGTAGGAAAACTGTTTTCTAGAAACTACTTACTAATAAGGCAAATACACTAAATGCTACCTGATTTTACTGGCTCTTTATCTAGATATTACCAATGCACTGTCTTGCTTCCTGTATATCCTTCTGTAACTCAGTTTGTCATAGCGTGGTGATTTGGGTTCTTTTTCAGGGTTTGAGAATATTTACTATCAATTTTATGGCTACTGTATTGAAAAAGCAATATATAATGTATTCCATATTTCTTACCTCTATGCCTTTAGATTTTAACATATATTCAGATAGCTGTTTATAACCACAGTTTTGATTTACTCACCAGAATTAGCAAATTACCACATTCTTAAGTACAAAAACACAGGCTGTATCATTTTATGATAGCTGTACTGAGGAATCAATCATTTACAAATCTCAATTCAAAACCATTTTTTTTTTCAGGGAAAATTTAATCATTTCTGGCAGAGTATTTGATTTATTAAGGAAAAGAAGTGAAATATATTATTTAAACGAGTAATAGGAAGATGAAAGAATATGTTCTTCCTTTACCCCTAACATTACAATAATTTAAACAAGTCTTAAATAAGATTTAAAGAATCTTTATCTCTAAAACTGAAAATTGTATTCTTTTCATGTTTTTATGTTAGTGTATTAATGCTACATTAAAACTATTTAACAAGTTGTCATGATGTAACTTTGTGCTCATTAACAGAAAATTATGTAGAAATAATACAGCTTTTTTTCTCTCTGGAAAGATGATTTGCTTCAGTAAGTTGAGTACCTTTGAATTTTGGTTCTCATTTCTCATTTGGACATCTTTGTTATACCCCTCAGGGGTCTTCTACTGAGATTAGGTAGTCAGTCAAAGGGAGGGATATGGAAAATCCAGAAAATTAAAATTTCAAAAGAGAAGAATTTCTATGCTAATCAATCTTTATTTATTCCACACTGACATTTACTTTGACATTGTTGGGGGAAAAAGGCAACTCCCATATTAACTGACATCTATGAAAACATAAATTACTTTCTTCCTGTGATTTTCAGTGTTCAGTAAGCCTTTGTTTTGAAATGATAGACCATCTGAATACTCGTTCAAATGAAGAAATATGACCTTCAATACCTTTACTATTTTTATTTGTTGAGAAAAATAATAAAGAATTTAAAAATAGAAGAAAGATAGTTGAGGAAAACAGAAGAAATTAAGGAGAAATTTGAGCAACTGTGAACCAGAGTCCCATTTTCTCCCTCTGTTTTGTGGCTTCTTACTAAATTGATATCTAAGGCCCAGACTGGCAAAAATAACAGACTACTAATCATTGTCTCCTTTAAGAATTTGGAGGGAAGCAAAATTACTCCAACTATGTGAAAATTGGTTCCTATAATAATGGCAGTTTATGGCTAGTAGGGAAGTCACGTTAGGTTCAAATAGAAAGATGGTCCTTGGAAAGAAGACTTTCTGATTTAGGGTTGGACTAACAGCTTTAAACAAACAAACAAATAAACAAATAAAACTTCCTGAAAATTTTGCCTTGGAAAAACTATAAAATTTTATAACACCTGCCTGTAACTACATTATAACTTTGATAATCAAGTGACAAAGTTGTCTCATTATGCTTTTAAAATGTACCAATTAAGTGCATTCCGGAAGTAATACATATCACTCTTCATTTCAAAATCAACCTACCTGAATTCTGACTTTTCAACTGTGACTAGCCATTTTCCAAAACCAGAGGTCCTCATTTCCCTAACAGTACTTTAGATAAAAACAAAAACCGACAAAACCTTGCCTGCTTATTTCAATGCACAAGATAAACAGCCAATGCATTTTCATCAAACACTCTCACAGTATGTAGTAATAAACAGGTTTCCCAACCCACTTAATAAAAACACATGGTTACAATGTGCTAGGCCTTCATTCACTTCCTCTGCATGGGATAGGTTTTACTTGACCAGATGCCTGGATTATTTTAATGTTTTAGGTCTAATTCATTTTCTGTAATTTCATGGGTCCAAATTTTTGATTTGGCTTGCAGTGTATATAATATTGTGCACCTGCTACTTTGTGCTCAGATTATACTTTGTGAATCATTAGTTTTCCAAATCCAGCTATCACAAAGTTAAATTACAACGTCAACAATTAATACCAGGATATATACTAATATATCTGTAGGGCATGGTTAAATTGCATATATTTTGATATGTCAAGCTGTTTTTCATTTTTTAAAGATGAATGCATCTCTTAAACCTGTACCATTAATTTTAAAAGTTTAATTGGGTGTTTCATATTATATTCTAAGATTTGTTTTCTTTACCCTGTAGTTAGAAACTTTTTTCTGAAAAAGATAAAATATGACTCATTTCACTAGAATTTTAAGAATACTAGTATGTGTAAAAGTATGTAAGCATTTATAGGATTATAAACATCCACTGTATGTTCTTTGCTTTTCATGTAACACCACTTTTTGCTCATTTGATTGTGCTTATTGTAATGATTCTAAATCATGCATGATATAAATAGCATGTTTCATTATGCAAAGTGTCTTTGTATTTACAGACTGCAGAACATGGTAAATTTGTATATGAAAAATGAGTGATAAACACTTGGGATTCTTATAAAACAAAGTGGAAATAACAGTTGTGTGTTATATTTATATAATTCATTACAAAACTATCTGTTTAAGCCACACATTTATTTACCTTATAAGGCAAACTGTCACTTATAAAATATTTAAATCAATAAATGATACCAAAAAGGACAAATCTATAGATTCCTTTTAGTGTATTTTTTCACACCATGAATGACCGTGGCTTAGAGTATGAATGAATCTTAAATGAAAGAATGCGGAACCAGTAAATGAATGAATGGAGTGCTCACAGTGCATTATTATTATGGCTGAAGATGATGCTACTAACACACCACCAGGCCTGGCCAATTTTGAATTATTTTTATAGCTGGAAATCTCTCCTTAATTTGCTTACAAAACCAAACAGTACGAATCACAATTTCTGTAGTTGTATGTGCTCTGAATATATGTCACACAGAAAAGGCGTGATTTGCCTGTCTTATGGCCAGACAGCTTCTCCCCTGAAAGGATAGACAGAGAAGATGGATCATTTTACTGTTACTATTAAATGTCAATTGAATACCCACTGGGTACCTGTCAGCGCCCCATCCACCAGTTAGATTAGATTCAGCACATACCTGTAAGGAGACCAACCTGGTCCAGGGTTCCTATATGTCAGCAGTGTAGACATACAGCACTAAGCCGTCCTTTTTAGTTTCTTGGTCCTCTTCTCTATAACCACTTGATCTCAGCCAGATCTATTTCTAGCTATTTCTAGAAGTTTCCAAGGGAGTTTCCACTCTATGTTCGCAAACAGTGTTCTCATCATGTGCCCTTGTCTTCTTTTTTGGGGCAGGGGGAGGGAGTAAGGAAATTAGATTTATTTATTTTCTAATGGAGGTACTGGGCATTGAACCTAGGACCTCATGCATGCTAAACATACGTTCTGCCACTGAACTATACCCTTCCCCTTTGTCTTCCTATTGATGCCACTCCTGAGGCAAAAGAGAGGAAATGTGTGTATACACACACACACACACACACACACACACACACTCTCTCTCTCTCTCTCTCTCTCTCACATGCTCAGAGGCAAGATAACTGCATAATTGCAATTAAATCTCTCATTCAGAAAATAGAAAAAAGAGAAGGCTCACAGCATGGTGGCAGGTACTATGAAGTCCTTGCTCTGGCTACGTCTGAAGCGAGCATTGGGAACGCTACCCTCCTTGGGAGTTTCACAGCTTCACAGCCCAGTCCCTGCTCTACATGTTTATAGGTTGAAGTGTTACTGCCAGGAGGGGAAAGAGAGACCTCAGTTCTCTGTCTTACCCGAGAAAAAGAATTTAAATGGGAAACTGAAAGCATGATATAAATAGAAAATTTTATTCGTAGAGCAAAAGTTAGTAAAATTTAATACACCTCCGAGAACTGAGGGCAGGAAACCCAAGAGAGGGGAAAATGGCAGGGCTTCTTTGCTTCTCCTGTCTCACATCCTGGCTTAGGGGTGTTCTCGTGGTTGATTGACAGCTTACATTCCTTGAGGCATGCCGTCTCTTCTGCACATGCTCTTATCCATGATGCACACAGAAAAACCTATGGGAGGGAGGCCAAACCGCAGTGCTAATTACATTGTAATGAGCACTGGGGCACCTTAAGCCAGGTCCTTCTCTTTACTGCACAGCCGCAGCATTTAATTCTAACTGGCCCTTTTGTCGGCACTCATTTTGAGAAAGTAAAACTCTTTGAAGCCCCTTATCCTGAGTGTAGGTGTACTTTTACCTTCTGGATTGTTCCCTCCCCCTTCCTCTCCCTTTGCCCGGTGCTCATTTCTGACTGCCTAACATTAGCATTGATTTAGACTCACAGGCTTTTTCAGGATAGACGCATATTTGTCTTTGCTGTTGGGCAGAATCATTCCCTTAAAAACTTAGAAAGTTTCTGATTGATTTGCTTCCAGTCAGTTCCATGTACCAGCATCCTAACCAAGGTTCTCTTCTACATAAATTTCTTATTCTTGCCTTATTTCTTTTCCCCTATGATTGTCTCTTAATTTAATAGCAGTAACCTCATTGCCACACAGTACTGGAGGAAAGGCTTAATCAGATCTTTGCCGCAGGGCTGAGTCCCTTTGTTAAATTGAGAAGTCTTTTGGGGTCACCTCTGTAGCTCACTTCAGCATGTCTTTTTCTTATTCTTTTTCAATCTTATCTGCCCATCCACCTCCCTTTTTTGAATACAGAAGGCATTCATCATTAGCATTCTCCAGATTTTGTGTGCAAATCACCCAGCTCTGTCCTAAGCTCAGCTGCTTCTCTTGATATGTTGCCAAATACAACAGGAGGAAGCCAGCTCACTCTTACATTCTGGCTCCCTACCATGACTTCCTGTAGAACTGCAGGCTCTTAGGGTACTCCGCCTTTCAAGTTAACCAACGTTGAAAATTTTACAGTGTTTTGCTACCACCTGGCATATATCCTTCTCTTTTTGACTTCACAAACTCCCACCCTGCCTTTAAGTCAGAGCCACAGAGGTTAAGCTTCAGTTACATCATCTTAGACGTTTATATTCTGCACATTGGTTAGGATAGGATAAGCTGCACTTACAAAAAATCCAAAGACCTCATGCAATAAATGCGTATTGCATATATCAGGACAGAAGGGTTCTAGGTTATAGTAAATCTGCTTCATGTTGCTATACAGGGACCTAGTTTGTTGGTGACTCTGCCTGGGAGGGTCTTATAGGCTACCCCTGGTAACATAGTAGACCATTTTCATTCACATGTCCTGCCTGTAGACTCAATCCCACAGCTACACCCATCTGCAAGACAGGATGAAAAATGCACTCCAATTGTGTATCCACAAAAAAGGGAAGTTTTGATGAATAGATAATCATTTCTGCTACAGTTATATTTTTAGTTTGACATTACCTATTACCTTATTCTCAGGAAAACAAAACTGTCTCAGGCTTATGACTGTGTTTCCCTATTTAAAACAGCTGGAGTCTTAGAAACCATGCTTTTGGTAATTAACTGTGAGATTGTCTTGATTCTCTAATTCTCATGGACAGAGATGCCCCAAACATATTAATGATTAGTATCTGCAAACAAATCCTTCAATAAAATATACTGACCAGAACACAGATTCTCACAAGTTTCCTAGGTTCCTGTTGAGTGAGCTCTGGTAATCGAGAAGGGACTCCATTGCAATGTGTCATCTTCATTATGATCCAGTAAAAAGATGGAAGGTGACATAAATTCCTCAGGAGGAATGTACTTGTGCCAGGCATGTAACAAGGGACTCATGATCTAGTTGAAAGGAAAAACTGGCATATGCAAAGTGCCAAAGGAGGGGTTCCTACATTAATTTAAATAGAGTTACAATAACCAGAACAATGGTAGTAAGAAAACCCTAATCATCCCAGTACTGTACACATTATCCAAATTTGGGGTTTTCAGTCTTGGACTTCAAGCCTGGGACATTTTCCATTATGAAGAGGCAATGCCCATGAGATTCCAGCTTTCAAAATACAGAAGCTACATAGAAACACTTCACTAATTTTTTATCTAAATGTACGCCTTTTATTTGAAGGTTATGATTACAGAAACATGTGCAAAGAATAAATTACAAAGTTATTATTTTATTATTATCAGTGTGTGATACTTGGAATTATACAAACCTTGCACCAATCCCATCTCTGTGATTTATTAGCTAGGAAACAATAAGAAAATATTCCTATCCAATTTGACAAAAGCCTAGATTGCCACTGAAGGAAAAAAAAATTTCCCATTCCTCTTGCTAAACCCCAACATGAGGAGACCAGCATGAGTCTCATTTAAGACACGACAAAGCTCTTTTAGAAGTTACACATTTCCTTATCTTAGCATGCAATTTATCTGATGCTCTCGCTTCAAAGAAGGCTATGGCTCATATTTTCAAATGTTCTTTGATGATCTGTCCATCACTAATAAGCCTTTGTGCCTCAAGGCAGAATCCTTGAGGGGTCAACCTAAAATCACATGTTCAGGTTTTAAATTACAAATGGGTAGGAAGGAACTTGCTGATTTTAAGTGAATTCTGTGTAAATCTCTTTTGACAGCATTAGTGATTCAGGTGGTCATAATCTCAGGATCTCTCATTAAGTTCCTTGTAGTTACTATGACAAAAAGTGAACTGTGCACTACGAGGCCAGTTACATCTCCTCCCAGAGACTAAGTTTACAGTATTGGCTGTCTGTAAATTATAATCTCTAAGATTTATTTACATGGTGACCTCTGTGCAATTAAACCTGCAGGTCAGGGCTCCTAACTACTCTATCCCACACGTGTTTGGATCTACCTTCATAAAAATGTAACTAAATGGATTATTCTGCACATCATCTCCCTATAGTCTTGGTTCTACTGTATCAGTGCATTTCTGCTGGATAAATGCTGAATGTCTAGTTCCTCAATTATATTAAATATGCCAGACACTGTTTTAACTAAGCTTAAAAGACGTTGAATGAATGAGCCTGCCTATTTGCATGAGCTGATTTATATGGAAAAAAAATGCATATGCTAAAGAGAAGGAGCAGATGTAAATGGGTTCTAAGCAGAAAGACTGATGAAAACTGGAAAATGAGAAAACAATATGGTATATACTCGGCCGTCTGGCCCCAGGGAATACGTATGGGGTCGCATAAAGAAGCCCCAAAGCCAAAACCAAAAGAGCTATTGTACTAAGGAGCCATGTGATAGCTGGGCTACAAGGAGTGCCGCTCCCAAGCCCAGCTGATGAATTTGACACAGAATTGGGCGAAGGGATGACCTCACCATTTTACCCTTAAAGGCCTACAAAGAGGATTTAAATTTTTTAAATGTCACTGAGTTTATAGGGATGAGGTCACATAAGTTAATATAACATGTGTCCAGATCCTGAATTATCTGCTTTAGATACTTTTCCAACCTCACCAGAAGCATCTTAGTTCTTGCCCTTATGCATATTGCCCATGCAATGATCTCTTAGCTAGACAAAAGCTTCATAAGAACTGATCCTGGTATAACTCTTGTCTGTAAAAACCTTTCTTTGTTCCTAAAGACTTTTTTATTAAAGGGGAAAAAAAATCCATGAAGCTAAATCAATTCAATTTGAAAAAATCTTTTAAATTTGCAGGTTAACAGAAAATCTGATTTAGCTGTATTGAGGGGTAGTGCTGAAATGACAGTAGGTGGCTTTTATTCAGTTTTAAACTTTTAAAAAATTTTTCAAGTATACTTGTCCCTTGCCTTGAGAATATTATTCTTTCTTCTAAGTGACCACTCTAATTACTTCCTTTATGAAAATTTCTCCCTACTAACCCACACGCTTTTCCGCCACTGTGGAGTACTATTGAATAAGGTTATGCCAGCCTTTGGAATGTAAAAGAGAACAGAATCATTATTCATTGATAACCAATCATTAAAACACAAGCTCTGGTTTTTAGATGGGCAAATAACAGAAAACTCAACTTCAGTGGGTTTTCTTTAAAGGTAAAGAAACCATATTGGCTCATGAAACTAAGAATTCAGGCTTCAGGCGTGGTAAACACAAGCTGCATCTATCTGTGATTTCACCCTTGTGTGTTGACTTCCCTTGTGGAAACCAATGGCTTTGTTGTACTTTTGTTCAGTCACTGAAGTTAGAGAAGATTCTCTTCCTCTAGATAATGGTCTGTGTAATGAGTTGCCTGAAAGAAAAATGTACAGCATAAAAGTTGTGAGTTAAGTTTTATTCAGGGACCTAACTGAGGGTGATAGGCTGGGGGACAGTCTCTCAGATAACTGTGAGGAACTGTTCTGAAGAGGGAAAGGAGGAGTCAGGAGATACACAGATCTATAGAGAGAGGTATCTATATCTATATCTATCTATCTATCTATCTATCTATCTATCTATCTATCTATCTATCTATCTATCTAAACTGGGGAAAAAGTCAAACAACAACAACAAAGAAGATTACTGCTAATCACAAAAAACAGACGTCTCTAATTAATTATTTTACTGCTTTTCTATGTATGGGAAGATGCAAGAATCTGGGGTCATTGAAATTTTCCCTTAGATATGTATCTTAACCATCTCAGGGCCAGTATATCCAAGGCACAGAATGCTTCCTGCTTTTCTCCATCCTGAATTCCCCTAACGGCACACTGTCAGTCAGTGATTTCAGTAGCTAATGGTTTGATGGTAGACCTGGAATGACAAGCAACATTCTTTTTCTTTACAGATGTAAATCCTGAAACAAATCTAAAGTAATTATTTGACCTAAGGAATACTAGGCTCTCATTGTGCTTTTAAACCCACCATGGTTTAAAGAGGGAATAAATTTTATTGTTAGCTCATGGCAATCAAGAATTTCTATGTAATTCTTTCTGTGTGTGTGTGTAGAAATGATAGTCTCTTTAATAAATGGTGTTGGGAAACCTGGACAGCCATAAGCAAATAAAATAAAACTAAACTACTATGTCACGCAATACACAAAGATCAACTCAAAGTGGATTAAAGGCTTGAATATGAGACCTGCAACCAAAAAACTACTAGAAGAAATCAGAGTATATATACTCTTAGCAATATCTTTCTGGGTATGTCTCTGCAGGAAAGGAAAACAAAAGCAAAAAAGAAACAAATGGGACCTCATCAAACTAAAAAGCTTTTGCATAGTGAAGGAAATTATCAATCAAATAAAAAGACAATCTGCTGAATGGGAGAAGATATTTGCAAATCATATATCCAATAAGGGGTTAATATAAAAAGTATATAAAGAACTCATACAACTCAACAACAACAAAATTATTAAAAAATAGGTAGAGGAGCTGAACAGACATTTTTCCAAAGAAGGTATAGAGATGGCCAACAGGCACGTAAAAAGATTTTCAACATCATCAATGCAAAGAAATCAAAATCACAATAAGATATCACTTCACACTTGTCAGAATGGCTATTATCAAAAAGGCAAGAAATGACAACTGTTGATGAAGTTGTTGAGAAAAGGGAACCCTCATACACTGCTGGTGGGAATGTAAATTGGCATAACCTCTATGGAAAATGATATGGAGATGTCTCAAAAAGTAACAAATGAAACTACCATATGATCCAGCTATGCCACTTCTGGGTATTTATCTAAAGAATACAAAAACACTAATTTAAAAGGATACATGCAACCCCTATGTTCATTGCAGCATTATTTACAATAGTGAACATATGGAAACCATAAGTGCCTATCATTGGATGAATGGATAAATAAGATGTTTTTTACACACACATTCACACACACACATATGCATATGCATATACATACGATGGAATACTACTCAGTCATAAAAAATGAAATCTTGCCATTTGTGCAACATGGATGAATGGATCTTTTTTGTTTGTTTGTTTTTAACAGCACCATTATTTAAAATTTTCAAGATGTGGAAGCATCCTAAGTGAACTTCAATAGATGAATGGATAAAGAAGATGTAGCATATATATGAAATGGAATACAACTCACCCATAAAAAAGAGGGATATTTTGCCAATTTTAGCACTTCGTTCACTTTTTTCCCACTCCTCCTTGTGGACCACCTCTCTTCCTTCCTTCTCCTCTTCATTGTTCAGATGAAAGGAATCCTTTGTGCTCCCTCTGTAAGGAAGTTTATGTTCAATAGGAATTCTGAGCTTGTGGGAACAGCTGTCCCTACATGGCCAGAAGGCTGATTTTTCTTTTTTAGTGTCACAGGTAAACACTTCATTATCAAGATGCTTCATTAAGATAATATAACTCTGGACCTATTAGTGATAATATAAGAGAGTGAGAAGTGGTTTAAATACTTGACACTGATTGAGTAACACTTTTAAATGTAGAACAAGCTTTTCAGCAGTTTAGAGAAATAAATCTTCAAAGAACCTTTGCTGTTCTCCCTGATTATGTGCAATTGATCAAGACTTACATGTAGGAAAGCTCTCAATGGCTACTTAATCCACCCACTCCCCACCTCAAGACAGGGTGACTCAAACCCACTGCATATAAATACAGTGGCCCCATACACAGATGTCCAGCACAAGCCTACAAAATACCCTCAATCTTGCTGCCTCCATTTTTGCATATATTTATATGAGGAATTTCTTAAAGTTGAGTCTATTCATTTTTTGCATCTGAGTGAATTATCTTTTAAAGTTTCCAGGGGGAGAAGGGCTTTGGTTATTAGTAAATCCAAACTATGTACTCAGTCTCATTTTTAATAGTCTTTATTTTACTTAGTGCTCATAACAACCTTATCAGCTGAGCATTACTATCTGTCATTAAGAAAACATAGAGAATGAGTAACATTTCCAAAACCACCTGGTAAATTGGAGAGCTAATGATAAAATTAGTTCTCTTCCTTGTATTTCTCCAATGCCTGCAGAGGGGCATTGTCTTTCCTTTTGGAACTTTTCTTCATCTTAAAAATCTGGTCAATTTTTTTCATCTTACGTTGCAGAGCCTACATTCCAACACTTGAATGCTATATGTTAATTCTTCTTCATCCTTTTCTAGGTTCTCCATATTCATTCATTTATCAAATAAGTGCTGAGCATAAACACTGTGCCTGGATTTGTGCTAGGTTCTGGGACCATCATGAGTAAGCAAAATCTATATGTCTCATCACTCAGTGGAGATGAATAAATGTAAGGGAAGAGAAATTAATCAGAGTTGCACAATAATATAAAATACAAATTGCAAATAACATGAAGTGGAAAACTCACAAAGTACTGTGATAGTGCATAGTAGGAATAAAGAAATACATCACTGAGGATGTAACTTTTGAGCTGATACCTGAAGGGTGAGTAGGCATTATACAGAAAATATTAAGGGAAGACCTCTATCTTCAGGACTGTGATAGAGGAGAAAACCTGAAAATATCCTTTTTGAAAAAGTAGAAAGGAAGAGTAGAATTGATAGCTTAGTGAAGAAAGTAAGATGAACTAGGAAGGAAAAGGAACATGTGAGCTGATGCTGTTACCCAAAAGCTGAGTTAAGCTCCTGGTGGGTGTTGAGCCAATAGACATAACCAAGCCAAAGACTGGGAGAAGGACGGCTTTGGTATTACTTGCATCAAGTAAGGAGCACACTAGGGATCACTCCCAAAGCACTGTTTCCAAAAACAGCAAAATGGCGGAACTTTTAAGCTAAATGTACATGAATATTCATAAAGAGGCTTGAGCAGAAGAGAATTCAGCATAGAATTAGGGCAAAGGTCAACAGAGGCCAAGTCTTAGTCGATTGACATCAGGCGGGTCATCATCATTCCATCCTCCATCTGAGTTGGGGCCCTACTTCTTACAGAGCTCAAACATACATTATTGTGTATACCCCTCCAAGAGGAACTAGGAATCTGCTTTCTCACTGCACTATTACTGACTGCCTTTTCTCTGTTCCTGTATTCCTTTGTTCCATTAAGATTATTAATTACTGAGAACTATTCAAGGGCAAGCACTGAGGCCAAGATTAGTGTTGGGGGACACATGGTGGGCCAGTGACCTGGGCTGGTAAAAAGAATTTACCAGAAACCAAGATAAATTTAAGAACAAAGGAAAGGTTTTAAAAGGTATGCTGCTACAGGAAACAGAGGACCACCCGGACAAGAGGTGCCTGTGTGAGCCCAGAGTGTGAACCTGCAGGGTCTTTTATTGAAGAAGGGACTGTGAACACAAAGGGACAGGGGAACAAAGTATTGGTCGGCCATAAATGAGGTAAGGGGCTTTGGTATATGGGAGGGTAGTGGAGTTTATAACTCTAATAAGGGGGAAACATGGGTTGAGACAAGTTGGCTTGAGCTACAATGAATTTGGTCATTTCCCAAGGATGTTAATTTTGCTAAGGCAAACATTCATCGGCAGTTTATCTTCTGAGGAGGAGCAGGTGGACACAGGTGGATGCCTAAGGGCTATAAGTTTAGGTGGGGGTGAGACAGGAGGGAAGGGGGCAGGGCACAGCCACTCAAGGAATGACTAATTAAACACCAAAATGGTAGAAGATTCAACTCTTTGTTGGCCTTAAGGACTAAGAGGTTTGACTTCTAGTAGACCTGGAGCTTCATTATATGTTCATTGTAACAGCATGGTAAATAACATGCCCGCAGGTGCCATGACAGTCCCAAGGCTAACCATAAAAAGCCAAAGAATGAGCAGTGGCCCAATTCCTGGTATCCTCAGCCCCTTCCTCAGGGCAGTTGGAATGGTCCCACCTGTAGGCATGTGAAGCTACTGAGCCCATAAAAGCTGGCAACACCACATCTAGTGGCCTTTTTTGCTCCCTCCTCTTTGGAGACGGCCCACACTCTGCCTATGGAGTGTGTACCTACTTTTTCTTTAACCTGAGCACCCAATTCCCACACCTGTTTCCTTGCCTTTCTCTTGCCTTACACTCTGCAGTATGTATCTCTCTAAATAAACCTACCTTTGCTCAACTTGAATTCCTTCCTGCATGAAGCCAAGAACCCACACCTGGCAGGGCACGTCCCAGGGGCTCAACCGAGACTTGAGACACCACCTTCCTCATGCCCCACATCCATTTTCTTGCATCAGGAGGTGTCGCAGGGCCTCAGCAGACACCAGTTAGCCCTGCACTTGGGTCACAAATTGGCTTAGGCTTTAGCTTCTTTTATGTCAAAAAAAGAGAAGCCAAATCTGGTTCTTTTTCTCTGGAGACAACTCTCCCATCTGCCTGCCGTGCTGAGAAGCCTTATGGTGGTGTGGGGAAGAGGGGTAAGGATGTGGTTAAACAAGGAGGGTCTTGCTAAATAAGGGACTTTGACAGGATAGGTCTCAGGGTACTGGATAAACTAAGGATAAAGCCAAAACTCACATGGGATTGCACTGTCAGTAAAAAAGTGAACTAGCAAAAAAAAAAAAAAAAAAAAAAAAAAATCCACCCTCTGCTTGAAATTTGCATGGAGGAAGTTTTCTGTTTCTTCTGGAGAAAGTATTGCTTAGGTAGGACAAAAATGTTTCCCAACAATTGATAAATACAGATCACAGGATTTTAAAATTAAGCTACTATAAATTTTTTCCCTGTACTCTTGCACTGGTGAGATTCCTTGCATGCCTGTCAAAACAGAATGCAAAACATCCCTGGAGTGACACTACTTCAACCTGATGCCAAGCAGGGCCCTGTGGGGTCCTCCCTGGTACAAATCTTTCCTTGTTCCCTGTCTCTTGTTTGTAGGAGCCTTGGGGCAGGGATCTGGTTCCTCCTCAAGGAATACGCAGAACAATATCTATAAGTTTTTCTGCAGGAACTAAGTCCCCTCAACAACTGCCTCTTGTTTATGGCTCAGTAGAATCTTCAGAGATGGTTTTTTGGGGGAACATGGGGTTCACTAGTTTCATCAGATTGAAGGTATTCTAATTAAAAGCAACTTTCCTTTTTGTTACAAAGGCTGTTGCCCCCAGGATCATAACCCTGCTCCTCCCTCAAGTAGAAGCCAGTTTCTCTTATCTAAGTCTCAGGAGGCAGCTGAAAATAGAACAAGAACTGGTTGGAGCCAACGAATCCCAAGATGGTGGAGGGCTTGACTTACAGTGGACCTGAAGCCGCACTATACAGTCACTGTAATGCATTAGCATGCTAAGTGACACACTCACCAGTGCCATAACAGTCAATGATTGCCATGGCAACAACCAGAAAAGCCTCTACAGGGACAGAAAAGAAAGGTGATTAGCTCCAGCACACCCTGGAATGAGGACATGTTGGGGGAAGCCCCCTGTAAAAGTCCATGTGGCCCAAGCTGCAGCTGGATCTGTCTCCACTGGCCATTTTGGCTGATGGCTCCCTGCTCAAGTGCCGTTTCTCCCGCACCTTCTTTCCTTCTCTTCTTCTGAGCAATAAAGGAGCTGTTCCCTTTGTCCCTCTGCCTCTGCTGCAGATTCTTTCACAGGTGGCATCAAGCACCCATGCTTTGGTGGACTTCCTAATTTAGTGGTCCCTCTATCCACTAACAAACCCAGAATAAATTAATGCTTGTCAATAAAGCATTCTCAAATCTAAAGTTTTAAACCATCAAAGGAGGGGGGAAATTGTCACCAAGAAAAAACAAACAAACAATAGGGGGAAAAACATGGAAAGCGGAGGGGTTATTGATCTCAGTAAACATAATAGAACAATGTTCCACAAGAGCAGAACTTAAAAGCAACCCAAGGAAAAAGATAGATTTCCTACAGTGGAATAATAGGCAAACATCACATTTCTCAGTAATCATAACATAAGCCAGAAAGCAGTTAGCATACTTTAGTGTGCTGAGAGAAGACTGTAAAATTGGAATTCAAGAATTAGGGCAGATATAGACATTTTTGTTTAAGGATGAACTCATCAAAAGAGCTACTTCAGAATATACTGTAAGAAGAAATGGAAGCCTCTCAGAAAGACTCTGCGATACAAGAAGACTAAAGAACAAAGATATCAACATATATATTGATAAATCTAAACAAGCTTTGGCTAAGTAAATAAATAACTATAAAGCTAATTTGAGATTTTTAAAAATCAAGGTGGAAGTAATATAAAAAGTAATGTCATAAGATGGGAGTAAATAACCCTATATTGTTTGAGAGGAAAATATAAAGTGTTGATTGACATTAGACTTTCTACATTAGGTATGGCTGTTAAAATTTAAGAGTAAATTCAACAGAAACTAAAATACGTTGTAAAGAGAGAGATTAAAAAGAGGAGATCAAGAGTAAAGAAACATCAATCAATACAAAGAAATAGGAAGATAGAATGAAAAAGCATAGTCAAGAAAAAAATTACAATGTAGAATATATATAAATCCAAATATTGGAGTAATGACAATAATGCAAATCAATATTACCAGCTCAGATACTGAGAATTTTTACTTTATATATTAAAGAAAAATGCTTTGTTTAATGTCTGGAAATATGGTAGTTTAGTTACCTGGGCCCTCTTTGGAAAACTTAAAAATAGTACTTTATTATTTTTATTATATATATACATATACATGAAATAAAATCATATTCTTATGATTTGCTCCATGAACTCAAACCACAAAGAGTCATACCTTTTAATGTAAGGGTAAATTAAATATAGTTTCTTCTCCCTGTTGGATCCTACTACTTAGAAAATAACAGCAACAAAAAAAATCGATCTCATTCATTTGTTTTGATTGGAGGAGGAAATAAAATCTCCCTTGAGCAATTATAACTATATTATGATTCCAAAGCAGATATGCAAACCAAACTGACACTACCTGGGTTGGATAAATGACCTTAAAGTAAGAATTCTTTTGGAGTCATCTCAGTCTGCCTGCATCCCAAGCACTTGAGAAGCCAACAGAAAACCTTTCTAGGGGAATTTATCTTTGCCTTGGCCACAAAAACATTTGAGCACATATGTTGCAAGGAAAATATATGTTTAACAAATAATAATGACTAAATGCACAAGGAAATAAGGCATTATGAGATAGAGGCAGCTGCAAAAGTGGCACAGCTAATATGGTGCAACCTTTCAGACGTAGGAATTAACACAATGCAGAGTATGAAAAGAGAATATTTAGTATATTTCAACAAATGTAAAGAAGCTTTACAATAAGAATAAATGGCAAGCAAAATTTGAACAAAGCTAAGAAAAATTTATGGAAATTTCTAATAAAATAATGCAACATAAAAAATCTTTAGGTTTACCAGCAGAGTAGTTACAACTAAAAAAAGAATAGTAAAATGGAAGATAGAATAAAGACATTAAGGGAAAGCAGATCAGAGAAACAAAGAGATTTAAATATAAAACAAAGATCAAAGAGCATGGAAGATAGAGTTAGAAGAGCTCACATAGGTCTAACTGCAATTCCTATGTTGAATGAAAGTGGCAAGATCAGGCATCCTTGTCTTCCCGATCTTAGAGGAAAAGCTTTCAGATTTTCACCACTGAGTATGATGTCAGCTGTGGGTTTGTTATTATTATGTTGAGATATTTTCTTTCTCTATGTATTTTGTTGAGTGTTTTAAATCACAAATGGATGTTGAATTTTGTCAAAAGCGTTTTCTGCATCTATGAGATGATCATTTAATTTTATTCTGTAGTGACTTAACCTGGATCAGGTCCAGGAGAGGGGTAGTTCCTGGGGAATGTTGCACCTGAGATCAACTTCGCAGGGATGCTTGGGTTGGAGCAGGCCCCAGCCAGGTGCAGAGCTGTGGGGACCCAAGCAGTGGTGTCTGCTGGTGCTTCCAACCCTGGAGTGGGCTCCAAAATTTCCCGACTCATTTGGCAGCATTTCTATGGTTAGCAAACAGATTCCCTTCCTATATAGTCTAAGTACCCTTTAATCTAATGGTTTTTGTTGTTGTTGTTGTTTTTACTACCCTTGTGTGGGTGAGTTTGCACTCTGGCCCTTCAGCAATAGCCCCTTCTACTGCAAGTCACTGCATTGGGGTGGGGTTCCTGTGGATACTGTGTTTTCCATCCTTCCTACTTATTTCTACATTACCCTTATATGTGCAGCAGCTCTTCAATCAGCCCTCTGGTCTCCTTCAAGAGGAATTTCTCTATGTGTAGGTGTAGACTTTGTGTGTCCCTTGGGAGATGAGCTCAGGGTCTTCCTATGCAATCATCTTGAATCCCTCTCCCAAAATAAGCTTTTTATAAGGCAACAAAAAGTAGGCCAAATTTGTCTCTGGTAGAAATATATTAAAGAAAAATTTAAAAGATCTACTTCAGGTGGAAGGAAAATAAACCCAGAAAAAGTATCTGAGACTGTACAAAAAATGAAAAAAATAGAAAGCAAAAAAATATGGATAAATACTAACATTTACCACATAAAGCAATCATAACAATTTTGGGGGTTATTAAACATAAGATAAAACCAGAATATCTGACAACAATAGCATATAAATTGGTACAGGTTGATTGGAGATAATATGGAGCACATCCTTATTATTCTTAGTTATATGTGTTCTTAGTTATATATCTTTATGTGTTCTAAGAACACACCCTTGTGTTACTAGCTAGAGGTTAAATAAAGGTATTGATTAACCTGAGGTTTTGTAAGTTATGTGTGCATATTTTAAATGTACAAGTTAACATTTAAATAATAGAAATGGATTATAAAATAAACAAATTAATAAAGAAAAATGTGATGAAAAATGAAATAGTCTCTTAATTCAGAACAAGACAAGAAAATAAAGAAAAAGAAACAGAAAAAAGTGGGCAAAAGAAAGCACAAAACAATGTCAGAAATAAATTAAATATATTAGTAGTTACAATAAAGGGATATGAATTTAAATTTAAGTTAAAAGAAAAGACTGGGAAAATGTCCATCTATACATTATTTACATGAAATATGTTTATTATATAAAAATACAGAAAGATAGAAAAATGGGTAAAAAGATGTTGAATAAATGCTACACTCAGAAATTTAACTATATTCATATTATGGGAAATAGTATATAGGCAAAAGCATTACTTGATGTTGAAAAGTCATTTTCATAATTATAAAATGTTCAGTTCACTTTAAGATAATAAAATTACAAACTTGCACTTAGTATGATCATTTTAACAATACTGATTCTTCCAATCCAAGATCATGGTACATCTTTGTCCATTTATGTAAATGAGGTGTTAAAATCCCCTACTTTTATTGTATGACTGTTGATTTCTCCTTTTATGTCTGTTAATATTTGCTTTATATATTTAGTACTCCTACATTGGGTGGATATATATTTACAATTGTTATATCTTATTCTTGAGTTGATCTCTTGATCCTTATGTACTGCCTTTTTTGTCTCTCCCTCTCTATTTTTTTCTCTAAAAGTTTTATAGTTTTATCTTCTACATTTAAATCTTTAAACCACCTTGGACCTATGTTGTATATGGTATGTGTATACACACACACACACACACACACACACACGATCCTTGAACAACACAGGTCTGAATGGCATGGATTCACTTGCACATGGACTTTTTCCACCTAATACTACAGCACTACATGTTCTGCAGTTGATTGAATCTGTGGATGTGGAACTACAGATGCAAAGGACCAACTGTAAACTTATGAAGATCTTCAATTGCACAAGAGATTGGTGTCCCTAACCCTTGCACTGGTCAAGGGTCAACTGTACATAATTATATAATCAAAAATAAGTGTGAAGTTTTATATTATATGTATATATATATATATATGTGTTAATATAATTGGGAAAACTAGGAAGTAAATCATAGAAATCAACAATCATAGGGAAAAATATGTTTTAGACACTTCACTCAGTAATTAATGGATCAAGAAGATAAAATATCCTTAAGGACGTGGAACCTTTGAACAACACATTTAACACCATGTGACACTTTACCAAATTGATGTAGAGTACACTTCATTTTCAAGTACACAAAATAAGTTTGAAATTGTACCATGTGGGGCCATAAAACATGTCTCAACAAATTCTAAAGGATTATCATCTTCTAGTTTTAAATATTAGTTAAGTTTCCTTATGGTTTGTTGTTTGACCCATAGATCATTGAATTTCATGATTTCAAAACTGTTAAACCTTTTCTAATGATCCTTATAACATTCTTTTGGGAAAATTAAATCAAACCTCTATTACATAATATACAGCATACATCCTAGATGGTTTAAAGATTTAAATGTACAAGATAAAAGTATAAAACTTTCAGAGAAAACTAGAGCAATTTTATGACATTTAGCCAGGGAAGACTTTTTTAATGATACACAACAAGTATAAGTCATACAGGAAAAAAGTTTATCTACATGAAATTCTGTTCATTTTAAGAACCACAAACAAAGTGGAAAAGCAAGCTCAAACTGAAAGAACATATTTGCATTGCATAATCAAGAAAGCATTATATTTGGAATATATTAAAAATACTCTTACAAATAAGTAAGAAATAGTGTACTAATTAATAGGTAAATAAACAAAAGGAAAATAAATTTCACAGAAGAGAGTACAATTCACCTAAACATATGAAGAATGTTAAATCTCATGAGTAATTAGAGATATGCAAATCAAAGCCCCAATGCAACACCATTTCCACCCTTCAAATGGACAGAATTTAAAACTCAAACAATATGAAGTGATGGCCAGAGTGTTTGGAGGAAGGGAAATGCTCTTCTACTTCTGACGGGAATGTAAAACAGTATAATTATTTTGAAAACTAGTTTGGCATTACTTATTAAGCTGAATATATACAACATGGTTACAACTTATGACCTGCTAATTCCACTCTTGTGTGTATACTTGAGACAAATTCTTTTTCCATATGCACTAGAAATCAGGTTCAAGATTATTTACTGAGGCCTTGCCGTAAAGCAAAAAACTAAAACTATCCAAATGCTCATCAGCAATGGAAAGATTGTCAGTTATTGTATATTCCTAAAGTGACCTACAGCAAAGTATGTAAAATTAATGAAATAAACGTGGTGCAACACTGATAAATCTCTAAAACATAATGTTGACCTGAGACATGGTTTTTAAAAAGCATATAGTATGATTTTAGTTACATAAAGTTCAAAAGTAGATAAATCTAAAAACATTATGTTTATGGATAGAGAGATATGAAGTTAGGTACTAAAACGGCAAAGGAAAAGCATGGAAATATACGTAGCCTGTAAGCACATGGAGGATGCCCAGTTCACCACTAATCATGAAATGCATATTAAGACGGCAATGATATCCCATTTCAAATCCAGACGGTGGCAAAATTTTAAAAGTATCACACAACTAAGATTTGACAGGGATATAAAAGTAACTTAAAATTTCAGACACCCACATTCCATAAGTCCAGCAAATTCAAATCTAGGTTTATATCCAGGAGAAATTCACATATATAGGCAAAACAAGACATGTACAAAAAAAAGTTTAATATTTTTATACAACATCATTCTAGTTACCTAGAAGTAGAATTACACATAGCAATATGGTTAAACCTGAAATTTAGACTAGTGGCTGTCTGGTGAAGAAAATGGTCAGGCACAGGTGCCCAGATGGTGTCACTTTATCTCTATGGTTTAATATTTTATTTCTTAGGATGTGGAGGGTATGGCTTAGTGGTAGACCATGTGCTTGGCATGCCTGAGATCCTAGGTTTAATCCCCAGTGTCTCTGTTAAGGGAAAAAAAAATATATATATATATATAAATAATATATATAGATACAATTTCTTAAAAGAGTGATCTTGAAGCAAATATGGCAAAAATGGGAAGATTTGATAAAGCTGAATGATGGAAGGACACATGATATTTATTACATTATTCTTTGTTGCTTAAAATATATATAAAATTTTATTGCTTAAAATATATATAAAATACATAGTGATAATAATTATGTATTAAGGGTAAGAATAAAATGAGAATAGAAAGAGTAGGATAACATTTCTAGGTGTGGGGAGCAGCATATACCATTCTGGCATCCTGGCTTCCTTATTTCCCTGACTTGAGAAACCTGACTTATCCTCAAAATTCACCTGAAGTATCACACCCACTTTGACCTATCTCCCAGCCTCACATAAGAAATACTAAACATCTTAACTGCACCTACATAGTATTTATTACACTCTGCTATGATTGCATAATTTGTTTGCAAAATGCACAATAGCTTCCAGAGGGCGCTGTGTCCTCATTTTAATTTTCCTAGTGGCAAACACCTGGTGTCTGGCACAAAGCAGATAGTCAATAATTGCTGATAAAGTTGAAAATGCTGGGGCTTCTCCATAATATAATGAAAAAAATGATAGAACTTTAAGACCCAAGTTCACCTTAAGATCCTAGATCTATATCAAGTATATTAGACACACTGATTAATTTCTTTGGATTCATTTTTTCAATCAGGAAATTAGTGGTAGAGCAAAACTTAAAGGTCATTTAATAAATTATACATGTATTTTGTTGATCAGATGGTGTAGTTGTACACAGAACAAAATTAATTCGGTGATCTAAAATGTCTTGAAGTATCCTGAGGTGGTTTCATCAAAATGTGTCAACATAGTGT
Source organism: Camelus ferus (assembly GCF_009834535.1). Lineage (NCBI taxonomy): Eukaryota > Metazoa > Chordata > Mammalia > Artiodactyla > Camelidae > Camelus > Camelus ferus. Next base: position 20,610,932 of record NC_045728.1, read on the forward strand.
CATTAAGCAATATATGTAGAGCCTAATATGAGAAGCATAGTGATGAGAGAGATGGCCTACTAATGAGGCTAAAAGAAGTTTAAGGTCAAAATCCAATAACTGTTATCACAGAAACTCGGTGTGGCACAATGTGGTTGCTTATGACTGAATTATCTTGTTTTACAATATTTTAGCTATCAACTCCTGTTTTGATGTAGTATGATTTAATCAAACATGTTAGCAAATTTCTATACATACCACTCAACAATTGCCAGGTTATAAATAGGTCAAATGAAATATATTCCATACTAAAACTTTATCCAAATTAATGAAAATTTTACTTTTTAATTTTTTGGTGATTCCATTTTTTTAAGTGCTTTCAGTGTTGCTTAATGAAATTCAAACAGCACTGTGTCGTGGTTGAACAGAAATGTATTAACTGACAAGAATCTCAGTTAATTGCAAGATGAGTTCATTGTTGGAGACATTAAATTTTTACTGTCTACATCTTATCCTGTATGTATATATAAACAAATGGAAGTAGAAATAGAAATAATAGTAAGAGTTAACTTGCTAGTTTTGCTTGAACTCGTAAGTGTTTTAATTTAAATTTTTACAACTTCTTGGTAAGCGCACATATTGATATGTGAAGGAAAGTAAAATGGGTCAGGTCTTTTCAATTAAATGATAGAAAGTTGAACTGAAGTGTAAGTTTTCCTCTGAAATCCAGAAAAACAAATCTTTCCCTACAAAGCTTAGTTTGAGACACGAATCTGACATTCCTACAACCAGGTTAATCTGTAGATCTCCAAAGAACCAAAAGGATCAAGAGTTTTCCAGAGAGAGATTAAAGGAAGAGGCTGGAAATGTCCAAAGTTTTATATACAGAAGACTGGAAACACTTCTGCTGACAGAAGTGTTTGAAAAATATTTTGTGACAAAGGGATCTCTGAGGTTTTTCCGTTCAAAGCAAATGTTCTGTACTCTGGTGTAAATGCCTCCCTTATGAATCCAGATCTCAACACCCTCACACCAGGATACTGTGTGCAAAGAGAAACATATTTTTAGGAAGCGTGGGTACAGACTCTAAACATCATTTAAGTACAGAAATGCATCAAAATCACATTTTCTAGGCTTTATTGACTTCAGTAAAATGCTGATATTACAAAGAGCAACTGGAATATATCAAATATCTCAAGTTGGCCAGAAAGGATGATTTCTTTTCACATTTTTCCCCATCCAGCACTGGAACTGTGCATTTGAGTGGTGGCAAGGGCTAAAGATAAATCAGAATATTTTATCTTCCATAGCAGCTCTGGGACCAAACAGAAGAGGTTAGGACTGGCAATACCTGGAAAGGAGGGGCTAACAAATTTGTTTTGAAACAACATTTGTATGCAAGTACACATTTTTATGCATTGCTTTCATCGTAGGTAGAAATCTGTATCTTCTTTTAACATTATTCTTATCTTCATTTTTACTATCAATATCATTGTTTGAGGGAATTTTGATGTTGATAAGTATGAACCGTCTACTGGCATTGCCATGATCAGAGAACCCAAAAAGTTGAATTAGTGTCTGAGAGCTTAGCATTCTGAGGAGACAAGTGGAGGGGAGTTAAATTCTGGGTGTCCAGCCATTTGAATATAAGGTGCTCAACTTCTTTCAGTGAAGGTGAGGAATAACATGATATTCTATTTTGAAACTTTGCTTCAGAAGTGTTTTATGCATATATGAGGTAACAGTAGGTGACAGTGAGATTGGGTCTTTTATAAATGCTTCTTTTAACATTTCAATCATATAAAACAAACCACATAGGAAAATGAAAACCCATATGACAACCAAATTCAACAAGTTTTTGCCAGACTGGCTTCATCTATAATTTTGCATTGGTATTTGATTTTTAAAATATATATATTTGATATACAGTGAAATGTATAGATCTTCTTTTTTTTTTTTTTTTTAAGTGGGGGAGGTAATTAGGTTTATTTACTTATTTACTATTTTATTTTTTAATGGAGGTACTGGGGATTGAGTCCAGGACTTCCTGCATGCTAAGCATGTGCTCTACCATTTGAGCTATACCCTCCCCCCTGAAATGTATAGATCTTAAGTGTGAAATTCCAAGAAATTTGATGAATTCTTAACCCATAGAATTCATAGACATTAATACATAGATTTCTATCACCTCAGAAACTCCCTTATGTCCACTTCTAATCAATTCTTACAGTCTATGGGCAACCACTTCTTTGATTTCCATTGCAACAGACTAATTTTACCTCTTCTAGAATTTTATATAATTGAGACATTCAGGAATTGTCCTTATTTATCTGGCTTCTTTAGCTCAAAATAATGTTTTAGAGATTTATCAGTAGTGTATGTATCATTAATTCATTTCTTTGTATTACTCAATAAAAATTCATTAAATGTACATATCAGTTTATCCATTCTCCTGTTAAAGCTTTTTTTGTTTGTTTTGTCTTTGGCTATAAACATTCTGCACGCATATATTTTCAGATCTCTAGAGTAAATACCTACAAGGGGCATTCCCAGGTCATAGGTTGGATGTATGTTTAAATTTAAAAAGTTTTCCAGGTTGGTTTTACAATGTTACATCCCACTGACTGTGTATAAGTGTCCTGATTGCCCTGAACTTGGTGTTGTCAATTTTATAATATTAGCTACTTTTGGGTGTGTAGTGGTATCTTACAATGGTTTCAATATGCATATTCTTGATAACTAATGATGTTAGAAGCTATTTCATGTATTGCCACACATTTGGAAAGTGTTTTTTATTCTTAATTTTTAAAATTTTTATTGAGTTGTGAGCGTTCTTTGTATATGGTGGATATAAATTCTTTGTCAAATGTCTTTTTAATTATTAAACCAATCTTGCATTTCTGGGAAAAAACTCATCTGGCCATGTTAAATTATCTTTTTATAGTTATTCTCTATGTTATCTAGTAATATTATGTTAGAGGCTTTCTTGCCTATGTTCCCAAGGCTAAGCAGTTTTCTTGTAATCATTTTGTCTGGATTTTATATCAGGATTATGGTGACCTCAAAAAATGAGTTACACCTATTTTCTGGTTTTGGCATTTGCTCTGTTTCTTTTTGCATCTTTTCTATATCTACATTAAGTTCTAATTAAATAATACCTATTCTAATGGCTTATTAGCCACAGTTTTTTTAAGTGGTTGCTCTGGAGATAATATTATGCATCTTTAATTTTCAAGCAGTCATAAATTGATACCACTTGTATTTGTTTTCTATGGCTGCTGTGACAAATTATAATAAATTTAGTGGCTTAAAACAACACAGATTTATTATGTTACAGTTCTGTAGGTTAGAAGTCTGACACAGGTCTCTCATTGAACCAATACCATGGTTTCAGCAAAACTGTATTTAATTCTGAAGACTCCAGAGAAGAATCCGTTTCCTTGCCTTTTTCAACTTTTAGGAGCTGTCCAAATTCTTTAGCTCATGGTCACCTTCCTCCATCTTCAGAGCCAGCAATATTGTGTTCCTCTGATGATTCTTTCATGGTCAGACCTCTTTTTGACAACTGCCAAAAAAAGTTCTCCAGTTTTAAGAGCTCATGTAACTGATTGTACCACCAGAATAACTTCTCTAACTTAAGGCCCTTAACTTAAGACACCAGCAAAATCCTTTTTGTCGCATATGGTAAAGTATTTACAGGTTCTGAGGATCAGGACATGAATATCTTTGGGGAGTGTAACTTGCCTACCACATCATTTCACACAAAATGTAAGAGATTTACAACAACATGTTTTTACTTAATTTTCATCCATCCTTTGTGCTATTGTCATCATGAATTCTATTTTTATATATGCTATTGTAACATTGTGGTTTATAAGAAATATATATTTGATCATTCAGATGACCAATGTATATTCCTCATAGATATTTGATCTTCATCCACAGTTCCTGGTTTATACCTTCCAAAACCCTTGGAACTTCCTGAGCAAAAATAGCAATGGGAGCATAGTTTATGTCTGGTGTCTGGTCCTCACTTCCTAAAAATGCTTCAGAGCCATAAAGGTGAAACTGTGTGTCTTAGTGCTATGCATAATAAGCCTTTTTCCACCATAACTGGGTTTATGTTAATGAGGTGACTTTGGGAACGTACTTAGATCTGATTGCCAGGGGAGCCAACTGTGAATACTTTCAGTCCCACCCTTTGATTTCTGGGGAGGGTGGAGGGAATGGAGGTTGAATTAATCACCAATAACCAGTGAATAAGCCAATCATGCCTAAGGAGCCTCCATAAAACCCCAAGAGAGCTTCCGGGTTGGGGAATCAGAATGCTTCCAGGAGCCCACTGTGCTGGGCCCAAACTCCACAGGGAGAGGAGCTCTCTGTGCAGGGCTCACCCCGTAGAACTCATTGTCTGACTGTTGATCTGTATCCTTTAATGTCTGGATTAGTGTCTGGATAGAGGATTTGTATCCTTTAATACCATTGTAATAAACTGGTAATTGTGTGAGTAAGTATGTTTCCCAAGTTCTGTGAGCCACTCTCGCAAATTAGGCACCCCAAGGAGTCAGCTGCGGGAATCCCCAGTCTTCAGCTGGCCAGTCAGAAGCACAGGCTTTTGATTGGTATCCGAAGTGGTGGGCAGCCTTGTGAAACTGAGCCCTTAATCTGTGGAATCTAATGCTACCTTTGGGTAAATAGTGTCAGAATTGGGTTGAATTCTCAGACACCTACCTGGTGCTTGATGGTGTAGGAAACAGCCTCACCCCTACACACACACACACACACACACACACACATTGTAATGGGGTCTAGAAATCTTTTAGTTATAAACTTGTCAAGACGTAGTTCCTATTTTGCTTTAAGTAGCCAATTATCTTTTAAATAAATTTGTGAATGAAATGCATTATTTATGTGAGTTTTTTATTTTTTAGATTATCTTACCTTTATTTTTAAAGAATATCTTTCCTGGATAATGAATCTAGGTTCGCAGGTTTTATTTTTATTTCAGTATTTTAAAGATGCCATGTCACGTCTTCTTGCTTTGCATCATTCTTTAATGAGAAGTCAGTGATATGCATATGTCGGTCCCCAGGTGCAGTGAGTTGTTTGTTTGTTTTTTTCATTGGGGCATGGTTTTAACAACTTAACTATGATGTGCTTTATTGTAGTTTTCCTTTGAATTATTCTTTCTTAGTCTTCATTTTTCTTACTGGTCTGTGGCTTTATATTTTTCATAAAATTGAGAAATTCTCTCTTTTTTCCTCTTGGAACTCCAAGTCCATGTACGTTAGTATTTTCCAATGTGACTCTGTTTATTTTTCTAATTGTACTTAGTATTTTTCTTTATCCAGTAGTTTGTACAGATCAAACTCACCCAAATTTATTTTGAAATTCTATAATTTATATTTAGTACTTTTTTTTTTTTAACAGTTTTTATTCCTCTGTGGAAGGTAACTATGTTTTTTTTCTTTAAACCTTGAACATAGTTTTGAGGGCAGTTTAACACTCCTTGTCTACTACATCAATGTCATGATCACCTCTAGAGTGTTTCTATTGATTATCTTCATCTTCACATTTTACTGCTTTTTGTTTGCCTGAAAATTATCTACTGTAGGCTGGACGTTGTAGATGCTTGCTGTTGAAAGTCTGAATTATACAATTTTCTATAAAGAATGTTGTATTTTATCCTGACAGTCTAGTTCATTTTACTTGCTAGTCCACATATTTTCCAGCCTTGATATTTGGATTTCTTAGTGAGAGTCTAGAATGAACTTTACTCTACGGCTAAAATAGCCCTCTTTCTAAGGTTTGGCCTTTCTGTAGCTTCAAATAAATGCCTATATTATCACCAAGTTTTCTCCATGTGGGATAATTGGGGCTCCATTGTCTTCCAACCCTTTTAAAACCTCTAGAATTTCCATTTATTCTCTAGACCCCAGATAGTTTTTCATAGTCATGCCTCATGGAGTCTTGCCCTGTATATACCTAGTTTTCTATTTGGATAAATAAATTACTAATAGTTTTGAGTTTAGTAGTTTCTTATAAAATTAAGTTTTTTTTCCATGTTTAAAAATTTTCCCCTGATAATTTCCCCCTTTTGGAATATTTTTTCTTTTTCATTTTCTGTATAAGATTGTTCCTTTTCCCAGAGGGCCAATTTTTATATTTATTTCCTTCCGTGGTTTACTTTTTTATAAACATAATGATTTCCTTAATATTTTTCTTAGTTATACTAGCATTTACAATATATATTCATAATTAATAAACATCAACTTTTATATAACACTCTACTATTTCACAGGTAGGGCAGATACCTTATAAAAGTATTCCCAATCTCATCCTCTCGTCCCTTCTAGCATTGCCTACATTCATTTCATTTATCTGTATGCAATAGTCACCCAATTCATTGTTACTATTACTTTGAACAAAGAGTTATCAATTAGATTAATTATTCCTTTTCCAATGGTCTTTTTTTCTTTATGTAGATTTCAATGTCAGGTCTTTATATTTTCCTTCTGCCTGAAGAATTTGTTTTAATTTTTTTTGTAGGATACATCTTTTGTCAATTAATTTCTTTAATTTTTTTTTTTTTCCTGAGAAAACCTTTATATCTCCTCCACTTTTGAAGGATAATTTCACTGGATATAGAATTGGTGAAATATTTTTTTCATTTATCACTTTAAATATTTCACTCCATTTTCTCCTTGCTGGCATGATTTCCAAATTTCCAAAGTCCAGTGAAATTTTTATCCCTGTTCTAAGGGTAGGGTGTCTTTTCTGTCTTCTTAATTCTGGAAAATTCTTATCCATTGTTAATTCAATTATTTCTCCTGTTTTTTTTCTTTTTTCTTTCATTCTGGTGTTCTATTTTGAAATTTTCCCACAGTTCTTGAATTTTTTCTACTCTTTTCTAGTTTTAGTTAGGGAATTTCTATTGACAGATCCTCAGCCCTACTGAATCTTTCCTTGTGTATGTCAAATCTACTGATGTGCCCATTAAAAGCATTCTTTATTTTCTTACAATACTTTCGATTTCTAACATTTTAATATGCCTTTTTCTTAGAATTTATCTCTGCTTACATTGCCCAACCATTTTGCGTGTTGTCTACTTTTTCCATTATATACCTTAGGATACTAACCATAGTTATAATTATTCCCTATATGACAATTTCAAAGACTGTATCATATCTGATCCTGGTTCTGATGCTTTTTTTAAAAAATTGAAGTATATAGTCAGTTACAATGTATCAATTTCTGGTGTAGAGCACAATGTCTCAGTCACGCATATATATACATAAATTCATTTTCATATTCTTTTTCATTAAAGGTTATTATAAGATACTGAATATAGTTCCCTGTGCTATACAGAAATTTGTTTTTTTGATCTATTTTTATATATAGTGGTTAACATTTGCAAATCTCAAACTCTGATATTTATCCCTTCCCACCCCCTTTCCCCAGGTAACTATAAGATTGTTTACTATGTCTGTGAGTCTGTTTCTGTTTTGTAGATAAGTTCATTAGTGTCCTCTTTTTCTTTCTTTTTTTTTTCTTTTTTAGATTCCACATATGAATGATATCATATAGTATTTTTCTTTCCCTTTCTGGCTTACTTCACTTAGAATGATGATCTTCAGGTCCATCCATGTTGCTGCAAATGGCATTATTTTGTTCTTCTCTATGGCTGAGTAGTATTCCATTGTATGAATATATCACAACTTCTTTATCCAGTCATCTGTCAATGGATGTTTAGTTTGCTTCCATGTCTTGGCTATTGTAAATGGTGCTGCTATGAACATTGGGGTGCATGTATCTTTTTGAATTAGAGTTCTCTCCAGGTATATGCCCAGGAGTGGGATTGCTGGATCATATGGTAAGTCTATATGTAGTCTTTTGAGGAATGTCCATACTGTTTTCCATAATAACTTTACCAAACTACATTCCCACCAGCAGTGTAAGAGGGTTCCCTTTTCTCCACATCCTCTCCAGCATTTATCATTTGTGGACTTTTTAATTATGGCCATTCTCAGGGTCGTGAGGTGATATTTCATTTCAGTTTTGATTTGTACTTCTCTGATAATTAGCGATACTGAGCATTTTTTCATGTCTATTAACCATTTGCATGTCTTCATTGGAGAATTGCTGGTTTAGGTCTTTTACCTATTTTTGGATTGTTGTTGTTGTTGTTGTTGTTGTTGTTGTTAAGTTTTATGAGCTGCTTATATACTCTGGAAATTAAACCTTTGTCAGTTGTGATGCTTATTTTTTTAATTCAGAGTTTTTCTTGTTTTTTTTTTAACATGCTGTATTAGTTTCCTGTGGCTGCTGAAAAAATTACAATAAATTTAGTGACAACACAACAGAAATTTATTCTCCCACAGTTATGATGGCAAGAATTCTGAAATCAAAGTGTTATTAAGACCAAATTTGGTGGGGCTTCAAGGTGACAGAGGAGAAAGACACAGAGATCACCCTCTCCCATAAGTACATCAAAAACTACATCTACACATGGAACAGTTCTCACAGAATACCAGCTGAACTTTGCCAGAATAGCTCTTACAATTGGAACTACAGGAAAATCCTCACAAAACTGGGTGTGAGACAAAAAGGAAAAGCAAGCAGAGAGGGACTTGTTCCCCAGGAGGGAGCAGAAGAGGAGGAGAATTGTTCTCACCCTAGGAAGACCCCTCTCCAGCAGGGAGGCCAGCGGGGACATAAGGTGATCTTCAGAAAGCATAAGATATTTGGCAAAATAGAGAGAAACCAGAGCAGAGGGCCCATGCAGTCTTTAGCTTGAGATGAGAGCTGGCAAGTGCGGGCCAGGACTGGGTGCTGGAGGTGCACCTAGGGAGAGGACTGGGGCCGAATGCACAGAGGCAGGCTTAGGGGGCTGGAGTGCGGTGCAGGCTGAGACTGGGAGAGTGTGCAGAACAACCTGGGTTCACCATAAAAAATCTGCTCTGCTAGGGCACGCAGGAGGGGTGCAGTGCAGCCCAGCCATAGCAACCATCTCCACTAGCTGAGGGCGTTGCTCAGCATAATTGCTGTTGCTGTGGGCTCATGAGCAGAAGGGTGGGATCCAGACACAACAGTCTTCTCAGCTTGCTCTGGAGGGCAACTTCTGGGTGGAGATGGGCCTGAAATCTGAATCTACTCACAAATGTCATGTAACTTTTCAGGTGGAACTGAGATTGAGTCAAGCCCCAGGTGGGTATAGCAGATTTGCTCTACTGGAGCCCCTGTGTACCAGCACATCTGTGATCACCAAGTGGAGTTCTGGAGTGTGGAGGGGGTGGGTCTGCTGTTAACAGCGGCCCTGCAAATGTGGGGGTGAGGCTGGGGTCTGGGTTGACACTGTGGCTCACGGTCAATCCAAGTATGTGATTTCATGCATGCTACAGCAGGTCATCGTGCTCAGCATCAGCGGATCAGAACTGGTGGCCCTGTGGGCACAGAACCTGGGGACACCCGGGCATGTTGCTGACATTCCTGCAGCTGAGGTGAGGATGAGAACAGCATGAACAAAGTTCACTTTGTGAACCTGCACAATGAGTGCCAGATGACACCAGAGGGCACCTCCCAATGGGCATCTCTTCAGGAGGAATGCTCAATGGCTCCTCTTCCAGTGGAAACACTCCAGTCCCACCTACCACACAGCTCAGCTCAGATGGGTCTGGAAGCCCCTATTCCAACAACCAGGGCAGACTCCAGTCAGCTCAAGACCAATCACGTTCCCAGTCAAGGGGAAGACAGCCAGCACACATGGAGGAAGATGTGGCAACCATCCACACTGAAAACAGCCATCACGAGTGGGGAGGGTACAGCTCAAATGGTAGAGCACATACTTAGCATGCGCAGGGTCCTGGGTTCAATCCCCAGTCCCTCCTCTAAAAATAAATAAGGAAGTAAATAAACTGAATTACCCCCCTCTCCCTGTCAAAAATAAAATAAAAAAAATAAAAGCCCTTACAGAAAAATATTAGACACCCAAGTCTTCATGAGGACCTTCCCACATTAAAGCAGCCCTTCAAGACCAGAGTAGATAACTATTGCTTTTAAATTCATAAAATCAGAGAAATATAAGTGAAATAAATAAACTGAGGAGCCACTCCCAGTTAAACGAAGGAGAGAAGTCCGCTAAAAGTGCAAACAATGAAACAGACCTTGGCAGTGAAACAGACCTCGACGAGCTACCAGATCCTGACTTCAAAAAGGGGGTGATGAAAGCACTGAAGGCAACAGGAGAGATTATTGAGAGAAATGCAGACTACTATAAAAAGGAATCGAAAATATAAAGAGGAGCCAATTAAAATCAGAAAACTCAACTGCTGATGTAACAGCCGATGTAAAGGCAGCCAGTAGCAGTCTGAAGAATGCAGAACAAGTAAGTGCTTTAAAAGATAGGATGATGGAAACCACCCGATCAGAACAGCAGACAGAAAAGCAAATGAAAACAATATAGTGGATCTAGGAGATGATATAAAGCATGTCAATCTACATATAATAGGGGTCCCAGAAGGGGAATAAAGAAAAAAGGGGGTTGAAAATGTTAGGTGGTTAGATAAGTGGGGGCACCTGGCAGATACGTGGAGGAGAGAGAGGATGGTCCAGAAGACGATGTCATGCCATCTCCAGTATAAAAAGACTTCATTTCTTCTAAATGAGCACCAGCAAGAAGCCAGTTAGAATCCAACAGCCATGACTGTGCGGCAGCAGAAAGAACGTGACTGGACATGATCCAGTGCTCGTTGTATCATAATGAACATTGAGGTTTAGGACCCCCCCTCCCCACAATGGGTTTTTTGTATTCACCATGGGTAAGGACAGGCACAGAGGGGCCAGAGGGACTAAGCACTCCAGGGACAAGAGCCATCCGTCAATCAAAAGCCCACCTCTAAGCGAGGATGTAAGAGGAAGAGGAGACAAAACCTGGAGCTTTTCCTCCCTTGAATCCGTCCGCCTCCCATTCCTGGAGGTGTACTTTTCCTTTTTTAAACAAAATTTTAAAAATCTTTCACTACACAACACACCGTCTCTGGACTGTAAACTTGTCTTTGGGTATGACAAGAACTGGGGTTCTTTGGGGTAACATGTTTCGGTGCTGTGACTTGGATCTGGTCCCCATTATCTCTCTTAGCTTGCTTTTTCATACTCTAACCTAGTCTCTCCTCCCTGTCTCCCTCTCCGTCCCTGAGGCTGGTAATCTGCCTGAGCTTGCAGCTGGCTGCCTTGAGGATGCAAGGCTGCAGTAAGCATATCTTGCCCCTGGGCCAGGTGGGCAACAAGCAGCTAAGCTGGGACCCCATGCCCCAGTGAGGATACCGAGGCCATAATGTGGACTCCCCCCAGCCTAAGCTGAGTGCGCAGTTGCCCCTCCTCCCCCGACCCCGTGCCAGCTGTGCCGCAGCAGCGGGGCCTGCGCGCCTGCCACCAGCGGTGTTGCGCTGAGCAAGCCCTGACCACCACCCTGGAGCTCCAAGTGCAGCAAGTAGGGCTGTTGCCAGTGGATGTAACCAGTGTTCCAGGCTCTTGTCCCATCCCAGAAAGAATTCAGAGACAAGACGCAGTGATTAAAAAAGCAAAGTGAGACTTTATTAAAGGATGGACAGCACACTCTCAAGGGGAGAGCGGGCAGGCTCAGGTGAGTGGCTGCCCTGTTTCTTTGTAAGTTAGTTACACTGGGTGTGAAAATGAATGGGTTGAGTATTCACTGGGGAGGGAAGGGTTTGGGGTCATTTTCCCTGATTATCATCCCAACTCCACCTTCCCAAAGGGAGGAGGGATTTTTGTCCTTATTTAGTCTGGGTCGGAAGTGTCATGGCATCAGTGCATGATGGGTACTTCTGATGGGCAAGGCTAATTTTACTGAAGTGAGGGCATAATGAGCAAAAGGTTACATTCAGACACTGGAGATTCCTGCCTTTTCTCACCTTTCTTTGTTGGTCTCCAGGCCACTCATCACCCCCAAAAGTGTGACCCCTTATCAGCCCAAAGGTTCCCGCTTTTCCTTCTCTGCCCAGGACCCCTGGGGTTTACATGGTGTGTGGTTCCCTGCATTGGGCCTGTGCCCCTCCTTTCTTCCCTATTCCTGCCATTTGGTCTGTGTCCCCCCTTTTTGAGTAAGTTCCCTGAGTCCCCTCTTTCTGTGCTTTGCCTCTTGGCCCCTTGTGCTGCCTTTTCAACCCTTGTGCTGGGACCATCCCCTTTCTCTGGGGACCCCTGAGTAAGGAAATGCTGGGATTCCTGTCTTTCTCTTTCCGAGGACAGCCCCGGAGTAGAGTCTGACTGCCCCTTCGTGGACATTGTCTGATCGCTCCCCCAGTAGGCCGTGCTTTTCCCCTTCATGGATTGTGTGTAACTGACCCAAAGGGCACTTTCTTCCTCTTTTTCTCCCCCTGGGGAGCCACCCTTAGGTTGCACTAAAAAAGTGGGATAAGTTCGATCCCCAGGCCTTAAAGAGACAGTGCTTTATTTTTTTTCTGTAACACTGCCTGCCACAATACCAACTCCCAGATCAAGAGGCTTGGCCCTTTAATGGAGCTCTGCCTTTATGGCTGTCTCTCAAAACTTAGTGTTCATACTGGTCGGTCTGTGAGGGATGTGCATGTTTGTATTTTGAACTTTATTTTCTGTCTCATGATTTGTAATTGTCATTCTCTCTTGGAAAATAGGAGATTCTTTTTCAGTTCCCCCATGGAGCCCTCTTGGGCAAGTTCTAACTGGAGAGATCTGAGTTATGAGCCTACTAACAAAAGATAGTAAGTAAAGTATTGTATCATTGTTTGGCCACAATATTCTCTAGATTCCAAAAATTGGTTTAAAAAAAAAAAAAAACTAACAACACTTTTTAAAAATCCTGACCCTGAGAGAACAAGAAATTCCTAGGGGGGAAAAAAAGCTGAATATTAACCTTTATCATGTTTTTGAAATACAAATGCAGTCTTCTGTGCCGAGACTTCAGCCTTGGGTTAATTAACAAAGACACAAACACACAAACAAAGAAAAAGTATTAAAAGAGCTCTACTTAATTGACTTGAAAGCAAGAGCTTACAAACTAAATATTTCTCTAAAAAAGCTAAGCAAAGTAACTTTCAGTTTCATGTGAACTGGGAAATGTTCAGTATTGGATTTATACCTGGAATTAAAGTTTGCTGATTTGATTAATATAAACGTGTCTTTAGAGTCATCAATGTTAAACAAACATAATACAGGCTTCCTAAATATCAAATTTTAATTGCATCTCTTTTGACCCCTCTCTAGTTTGCGATGCTTCAGAAGGCCCCTGAGGCAATCCAAGGAGAGATATTAAGTTGGTGGTGTTCATTTGATGTGTTGGATTGCATGGGAAGTATTGTCAACCGAGCAGTGAATCTTCTTGGTATTGTGTGGAATTTCTGGGAGTCTGATGTGTCTAAAATGTTGCCAGTTTTGGTCTGGTTGTTGTGACCAGGTTTCTTTGTTGATTGTAGAATGGCCAGGTGTTTAGCTATGCTTCTTATGTCTTCTGTCATTCAAAAACAGTTGTGGTTTACTCTGATGCCTTTAAAAATGCTTTCTTTAGAAAGATTTATAAGAAAGGACTTTTGACAAATACAAGTTTCTTATAACTTTTAAACTATACTGCTAAACTAGGTAAACAATTCAAGAGTCTAATAAAAACTCTGATTACATAAAGCTGATTAGTTACACGGGACTGAGTAAACTAATAAATAATATAATTCTGGTTTTGTCTAAAATATTACTGGCTCTTAATCTATGTTTTCCAGATATTAAGAAAAACCCTTCTCAAGCTAATTATGACTTACAACAACTTGGTAAACTATACTTTCAAAAACAAAATTAAAACATTTATCTTTTCTATCTGACCCCTCCAGACACTGAAAACTTTTAGGTTCCCCACAGTTTTAAAATTCACCTAAATCTATAAAACATGGCTTTCCTGACCTGAAGAGGCCTTTTGGGAATTCATTCTGAGACTCAGTCTGAAACATTCTAACACAGCCAATTTAAAAGTGTCTATATGATCAATTAATCAGACTTGATTTACAGATAAATTAATCTTGATTTGGCTATATTTGATTAAAAATGAGGGTAATTCTAAAGAAAAAGACTGTTTCAGTGGATATTAAATTCTAGTTTTGCAAATTGATTAATTAATTACTAAACTCACTTCTCAGACCATTCCATGCTATTACGTTACACTGTTACAATGTTTAATTAAATTACTAAAAGATCTCTAGGTTAGCTTCTAAAGCTCAGAAATCTGTCTGTGGATAAAGATCTGATGCCCCATGACCTGCACCCAGGAGATTATACTTAGTGGAAACAGCATGATTTAGAAGACCACCTCCAACCTAGATGGAAGGACCATTTATCAGGTACTCTTAACTACCTCATACAGAGTAAAATCGAAGGAAATTGACTCTTGGATTAATTTCAATTCAAAAAGCACCCTTATGCTTGACTGGCCTATAGAGAAGACTGCTGGCCACCTTAAAAAAAAAATGCTCAAACAAAGGAAAAGCTACCAGACCAGGATGAGAAGTAGATGACATCTGAGGTAGACAGCTGACCCAAGACACTGGACCACACCTGTATACCAATTACTTTGATCATCACTCATACCTTTGCTTATGATCTAAATGTATTTCACAATCTTATGCAGAGTGAAGCTTAATCCAATTGTTAGGTTTATAGTCAACTACCTGAGTCTGGTACTTCTATGTTACCTTGGTGGATTTCTCCACTCTAAGGGTCTAGTTGGTGGGCCTTCAGGAAGTTTATTCCCCAAAAAAGAAATGATAGCTCTGTTCAAGCCCCTTATAATATTACTAGGTGGGACTCCTTCGCCCGGCCATAAATATAAATTTTCTTCTAAAATTGCTCAAACTCAATCAGAGCAACAAGTGGCCCAGCCTCAAGACTCTGTGACTTTTATCTACTGGTCTCTGTCCTCTGCTGGGGATCCTTGCTTCAGCTTTCTGACCTCTGATATAGAGCGCTCTGGAAAAACACTCACCTTCAGAGCCTAACCTTCCTTCTCCCTACTGGTCACCATAAAGTCTTATGGTTCTGACAACAAGGGTTCCTCTCTGTTGGGCTGTTATTAACTGAATTGTCAACCTGGGAAGCTCTCCTCAGTTTCCTAATGTAGCTGGGGCCATGCCTTTGCTGCCAGCATTTCAACCTGTGGTGTCCCAGGAGCTCCTCTGACCATATCCTGTTTGCCTCGCTCACTGGCCTGCAAGTGTGTGACTACCTCCTTTGTACACAGCTCGGGTGACATCGTCCCTGGAGACCTTTTAAAGAAAGCACCACTTTGGATGACAGTCACAGGCTGCAATGTCTCTGACTCCTTACTGGCTTCATAGCCCTCCAGGGACACTTGCTCGTGCAAGGAAACATCCCTGCCCTAGAAAATTTAGCTGCTGGAGTTCTAGTACAAGTTCTCTTCTGCCATCGTCCCCATTTGGGAGCCTCCATGTGGACTCTCTTACCCTAACCCACTCCTGTTTTTTTCCTCTCTCTCTGGCTATCCTGGTTGAGCAGTTCCACTGCTCCTGGATCACCGACCACCCACAGGGTTAAAACTAACTGTTTCTTTGGACTGCAGAAATTTCCTTCTCATAGTAAGACAGCACCTACTTTTCTCTTCTAGGGAGGCGAGTAGGAGCTGGCTCTTCCTTCCCAGACCAATGACCCTGAGATGCCAAGCTGTCTTTGGCTATGGTTTTGGGATACTTCTAGTTACAGGCAGAAGATTGAGATGTCAGGCTATAGCCTGTGGGCTTCATCTCAGGATGCTGAGCTCTGAAAGTCCCTCCCATCCTGTATCCTGCCCTTCAGATGGAAAGCCAACAGTTGCTCCCTGCTGGGATTTCCCTGGGCTATGTCTTAGCCAAAAGCATGGCCCATAAATTGGAGCATCAATTCAACCGCCTTGCTACAGCTTAATCTCTTCTACAAGAGACAAGGCAAATGATCTAAAATACCATATATCCAGATCTTATATTTGTTGAGGGACAGTCACAATCTCCTAAAGAAATGCAAAATAACCACCCTGGCTGTGGTTACTACCAGCAACCTGTTGTCCCTAACACCTCTTAGAGAGGGGGACTCCCTTAAACCCATGCCCTCCTCTGCTCTCTTTACCATATGCCCCTCCCTCCCCTCATACCCAGGAAAGACACTGCCCTCAGGTTCTCCATTACTTTCAATAACTAAGACCTGCCCGCTGGTGAAAATGGGTGGAAAATTTGGTTGACAACCCATACATAATCCATTCTCTCTGGTAGAACTAAAGAAAGTTAAGACTGATTTGAAAAACTATTCAGACAACCCAGATAAATGTATAGAGGCATATCAGCATTTCATTCTGGCACACAATCTCACCTGGAAGGATGTTAATATTATCCTTGGCCAGACCTCATCTGACATAGAAGAGGAAAGGATCTTCAGAGAAGCCAAAAAATATACAGTCTACATCTGTCAAATGACAAGTTTCCTACAGGAGAAAAAGCCATTCCTCCAATGGACCCTGGATGGGACTATAATGCCCCTAATCAAAAGTGGAAAAGGGATCATTTTTGGATCTGTGTTAAGACAAGCGTCACGACAGGCTATCAGTTATTCTAAGGTACTGGCTGTTAGTCGGGAGCCCAGGGAAACCCCACCACCTTTTCAGGGCAACTCCAGGAGGCAAGGCAATCACTAAAGTATACTAATTTGGACCTTAGTTCACATGAGGGACAAATCATCTTAAAGGATAAATTTCTCACCCAATTCACCCCTGATATTAGGTGGAGACTCCAAAAGGTGGTTCAGGAACCCGGGGTAACCTTTGATAAAACACTGACCACCACTGCCCCGATTTTTTGTAACTAAGATCAGGTGCAGGAGGCCAAGGCTGCACAAATCATTACAGCCCTTCATGGGCAGCCACTCTCCCTAAGTCCCCTGCCCCCAGCAGCCCAAGGCAAGCCTGCTGATAGAAATATCTGCTGCCAACCTGGTCACCAGGCCAAGGAATATCCCCATAAGGAAATATCTCTGCCTGCTTTTGGTACAACAAGCAAGGTAATTGGGTGGCCCTC
Organism: Camelus ferus; assembly: GCF_009834535.1. Lineage (NCBI taxonomy): Eukaryota > Metazoa > Chordata > Mammalia > Artiodactyla > Camelidae > Camelus > Camelus ferus. The sequence continues at coordinate 20,628,004 of NC_045728.1, forward strand.
TGTGCATCAAACCAAACAGCCTGCAGGGGAGAACTGCCCCTCAACCTACAGATGGTTGTCTGGAAGTAAAAAAGCCCATCCAATTGACCCCAATGCAAGAGGACTTCACTGCTGGGCTGCAGACACAGGTACAGATAGGCGTGGCCGGTAGGCAAGCAACTTTCCTTTTGGGTGCTGGGGACACCTATTCTTTTCCAACTTCCTTCTCTAGACCCTTCTCCTCTAGATCTTACAACACACCTATCCTTACAGTCATTAAGAAGGATGAGCCCTATCGACTCATCCAAGGTTTGAAAATCATAAATGAGGCTTAGTGCCTCTTCAGCCAGAGGATCCAAACCCCTATGTGCTACTGGGAGACACACCTCCAGGACCCCGGTGACATACTACCTTAGATCTAAAAGGTGCTTCCTTCTGTCTATCCCTTGGTCCCCAGTCCCAGTACTCATTTGCCTGTCAGTTGGTACCCAGGGGGTACCTGGACAGTACTTCCACAGGGACTTAGAGATAGAATTCATCTCTTTGGGTGCTCACTTCCCAGCAATTTGTCAAAAATTATCATTCAATTGTTTCCAATAGTTTATGTCTATAGTGGCTTCTGTTCCAGGTGAGCTGATCTTGGCTGTGATTCTCTGTATTTACCTGCCTCTCTAAGTTTTGGGGTGATGGCTTGGCCTACAACTTCAGTTCTCTGCTGGATCCAAGAAATGTGTTAGCTTCCAGTTCAGATATTTCATTCTTGTTGTAACGATGAGAACGGTAACTTCAAGTTCTTCACACTTCAGAGCTGAAACTGAGAGTCTGACATGTTATTCTTCTGCCCATTTTTGGATTGGCTCATTTGCTTTTTGAGTAGATTTCTAAAAATTCTAGTAATTAAACATTTTTTCTTGCACATAGAGGAGTTTAAAATTTCCAGTTGGAGAAACTATTTGATTATTGTTGTCGTTTACTTGTTGTGCATTTCTCATTTTATAGCACTGGGTGGGGGATGTTCTATGCATTCCTTCTTTGTTCTTGGATCTTAGTGAGGTGGGTGTATATGTGTGGGTGTGCATGTATCTAAACATGGTGAGTTTTCAAAACTATTTCATGTCTATTAAAAAGCATATTCTCTGTTACATTTGTTTCATATTTTATATTTAACTAGAAGAGCAACCTTATGAATCTTTTATAGCTTTCTATACAGTTTACTATTTGGCTATACACTTGAATGTTTTAAGATTGAGAAAAGTTTATTAAAGTCATCAGTGATAGATTTGTCTATTTTTTTTCTGTCTGTATCTCTGCATTATAAAGTTTACTACTGTGTCTAAGGGAGTATATTTTATATTAATAATTTTTACTTATTTAGTAGATAGAGCTCAAATTAAAAAAAAAAATCTTATAAAGATTTGCTTCTCTTGAAATGATTTTTGAAGAAAAGAAATAACAGACCACCAGCTCTATGGATAATTCCTAAAGATTTTCCTTGTAAATATGATTAACTTCCACATGGTTGTTAGTGTATTTAAAAATTCCCTACACACTTCTTTCAACTAGCATGTTCATACCTCACTCACTGACATAAAGCACATTCTTTGAATCACATAATGTATTTAAATGGTGAAGTTCAGTTCAGTGTATTCATCAGAACTTCCCACTTCCTATTGTATGATACCAGCACTGTTTCTTTCATAAATGTTACCTGCCTGGTTCCTGCAGACACCTCTGTGAACTCAAGCTCCATCCCTGACCCTGTTTGGGCTAAGGGAGATGTTTGGTGACTCAGTCTGAACCATGAGATTGGCATCACTTTGAGGACCCTAGCCCCTCCTTCATCATGATTTGGGATATTTGCACAAATCTCATTTTGTAAGAGGAAACAGTAGGTGTTTGTGACTGGCTACAACTAGACACATTTCAAATTTTTCCAAAATAAATTTTTATCACATTGGATTAAATAAGAGATTTTTCTTCCAAAAGAATTTGCAGGGAGCTGTTCTTTCAATTTGAACATCCACTAGAGGCATCTGACCCTGTGGAGTTAAAGGCTTTGTTACCTAACGCACAGAAGTTGACTTGGGTATTAAATGGCATGTCTTTTTGATATTTACTGAACTCTCTCTGAGGTAGTTTTCTTATATTCTTGGCAAATATTTGTGTTTAAATAGGCTTTCTAGGCTTCACTATGCACTACTGCTGCTGTCCCTGCATAATAAAATGACCTGGAACTTCTGTAGCTCTTTGTAATCTCAGCTCACAAATAAAGTATTGAGTAACTTGATGTTCTCTCCATTCTGCCTTCTGAAATAACTGTCAAACCCAGTCCTTGGATTGGGGACAATTGAGTAATTAATGGAATGTGGCACTCCAGAGCTGTGGTTTATCAAACTAACCTCATTTCTATCTGCTCCATTTATTATTAAGAAGATATGTGAGATACAAAAAAAAAAAACAGAGACAGAAGTCAAAGCTTAATGCTGACCTGATCAGCAGCCAGGGCAGACAACCGACAGATAACCTCAGCTCAATTATTTTATAATCCAAAATTCTAACATTGATTATTTTTCAGATGATCATTTCTTTAGGTTAAATCTGTTTATAAAAGTTTTAGCCAAGAAAAACTAAAACATCAGTGAATGAAAAGAAGTCATTCTCAAGAATCTTCACCTCTGTATTAGATTTTTGGACATTTTCTCCAGTGCTTGTTCTAAGAGGATTATTGTCCCACCTAACTTTTTGACATGAGAGTCAACTAAAATTTTGTGTACACACACACACACACACATTTGTATTTATATTTTATTAAACCTATTCTATAGTTTTTTAATAGCATTAACTTTAATCCTGAAGTATAAATATGATGGTTAATTTCTGCATAAACTTGACTGGGTCACAGTGTACCCCTATGTTTAGTTAAACATTATTCTAGGTGTGTCTGTGAGTGTTATGGCATGACATTAACACTTGATCGGTAGACTGAGCAAACAGATTGCCCTTATCTGTATGTGCAGCACTCCTCCTATCTATTAAAGACCTGAATAGAACAGAAGGCTGAACAAGAAAGAATCCACTTTCTCTGCGTGATAGTCTTGAGCTAGGACATAGCTCTCTCTCCTCTTGTCTTCACACTCAATTTAGAACAGATACCATCAGCTCTCCTGATTCCCAAGCCTTTGTACTGTAGATCTTGGGACTTCTCAGCCTTCATAATCATGTGTGTAAACTCCCCATAATTAACATTTCTTTCTTTCTCTCCATAGATAGATCTATCTGTCAATCTGTGTACCTAAATTAGATCTACCCACCCACCTATCATAGATCAACCTATATTATTAGTTCTATTCCTCTGAAGAACCCTAATACAATAGACCAGCCCCAGATCTTTATAAAACCCAGAAGTGCCAGTGCATTTCTCATCTGTGCATGTGATCGGGTAGAGGGAGGAAGGTATAGAGTCAGCCATAAGAACTTATATAACTTTGGGCTGTTAAACATTCTCTTTGATTAATATCTGTGACATTAAAGATGACAATAGACTCGGATATTATTTTATACCACAACCATAGACTGTTTCATCTAAAAATGAATCGAGATTGATACTGAAGCACACAAATCCAAATGCAGCCACAGGCAGCATAGGAAGGGGATTTAGGCATGCTGTGTACCTGACATGTTTCAGAGACCCTTTGTTATCATGGTCTTTGCATAAAAACATTTTTCAATGCCAAAATTATTGAGAAAGCCCCCAATTGTCCATTTGTCAATTTGCTCTTCTGTGGGTAGAAAATGATATATAATAAATGTTTATTATAACTATTATGTCCTCCCAGAAGCAGTTTTTGGGTGTCTGAATGCTATTTTGGGGACAAGATGCTGTTGTGGATTTCCATAGAGAATGTTGACTGATTCTTATTTCCTCTACTGCCTCATTAGAAGAAGAAACAAAGATTTTAGCCCTTACTTAAAATCACCCTGTAATGAGGAGTGTAAGGGAAATGATGGCTACCAATAGTGGACAGCAGCACCTGTTATCTGGACATTTCCAGTGGACAGCAGATAGAGGCTAATCACCTGAAGAAGTTTGTTCCCGGGCTCAGGTGCAGGCAGACATCTGAGTGTCTGGGAAGGTGCAACCATCTGCACCCTGGTGTTAGGTACTTAGATAAGTGGGGGCACCGGGCAGACAGGTGGAGGAGAGGGAGGAAGGTCTGGAAAATGATGGTATGCCCACTTCCAACATAAAGGGACTGTATTTTTTCTAAATGAGTGCCAGCAAGAAATCAGAAACCAAACAGCCCCAGCTGCGCAGTAGCAGAAAGGACTTAACCCGACAGGACCCAGTGTTCATTGTATTATAATTAACAGTGAGGTTAAGCTCCCCCATGGGTTTTTCTGGGTACACCATGGGTAAGGACATGGGCAAAGGGGGCCAAACATGACTAAGCCTTTCAGGGATGAGAGCCATCAGTCAATCAAAAGACCACCTCTAAGCAAGGGGATAAGAGAAAGGGGAGACAAAAAAACTACTGCTTTTTCTCCCTTGGATCAGCCCACCTCCCATTCTTGGAGGTGCACTTTTTCTTTTTTTAAATAAATGTTTTAAAATCTTTTGCTACACACTGCATCATCTCCTAACTGTAAACTTACCTTTCGGGTATGACAAGAACCTGGGTCTTTACCTTTTGGGGTAACACTGGGAAGGAAATGTGCATATAATAAAAATAAAAACATTTGTGTCCCTGTGAAAAAAAATAGTTATATGGTTTTTACATGCTAGTAAGTTATAAATAGACGGCAGCCTTATTTGGATGAATGTCCTGGATTCTCCTTGGAGAACCAGTCAGGATGTAGCAAGTTTTGGAACTAGAAACAATGACAGACTTCAACGGAGCTGTTTAATCATGTAAATGGCTCGTTTTGCATCAGAGTTTCTCAACTTAATATTTGGGACTGAATGAGTCTTCATTATAGGAGGGATGTTCTGTGCATTGTAAGGTGTTGAGTAGCATCTTGACCCCCAGTTATGACAACAACAAAAATGTGTGCAGACACTTCCAAATACCCACCATGGGAAAGAATTATTCCCAGTCGTGAATCACTGCTCTACACAGAAAAGGTTTCTTCCCCTGAAGAACTGCAATGTTTTAAGATTTTTTTAAATTGAATTTTTAATGAGAATTTTTTATTTGGATGCCAGTGACCTAAGACTTCATATTTTTGTCCTTTTTATTCTAAAAATGAGTTACATTTTTAAAAATTGCTTTACATTTTATATACATTTTAATAGTTAATTTGATAATGATGCAGGTAAACAGATGTGGGCCTGAGAAGGGACGTAAGGGGCCATGTCCCAGGCTTTAGTTGAGCCCCTGGAACATGCCCCGCCAAGTGTGGGTCCTTGGTTTTGCACAGGAAAGAATTCAAGAATGAGCCACAGTTGAGTAAAGGTAGACTTATTCAGAGAGATACATTGAAAGACAAGAGAAAGGCCACCAGGTGTGGGGGTTGGGCACTCAGATTAAAAGTAGGCATGCACTCCACAGACAGAGCGCGGGCCATCTCCAAAGAGGGAGAGTGAGGGGAGGTCACGAGGTATCCTGTTGTTGTTTTTTGGGGGCTTGGTGGCTTCATATGCTAATAAGTGGAAGGACCAGTCTAACTAGCCTGGGGAAGGGGCTGGGATTCCCAGGAAGTTAGCCATTTCCCACTCTTTGGCCTTTTGTGGCCAGCCTTGGGACTGCCATGGTGCCTGTGGGCATGTTATTTATCAGGCTAATATATTACAATAGTTATCTAATGAAGCTCAACGTCTACTAGAAGTTAAATCCCCCTCCACCTTGAGCCTCAAGGCCTCCTTGGGGCTGAATCTTCCTCCATTTCGATGTTAATTGCTGTAGCAGTCCTTGAATGGCTGTGCCCTGCCCCATTCCTGTCTTAATGATGGATAAAACAAGGATCAGTTAATTTTTTCTCTAAAAAGCCAGAATGAAGTATTTTAAGCTTTCAAGCAACCTCTCTCCCAACTATTCAATTCTACTGCTGTAATATAAAAGCAGCCACACCATAGATAACATACAGAAGAGTGGGCATGGCTGTATTTCTCTAAGACTTCATTTACAAAATAGGGTAAGCCCCCTCAATTAGAAAACTAATGTAAAACATTAAAAGCATTTTATTTGATGGATTAGTTTCTGTTACCACATTCACAATAGAGAATAAAGAAGAGAAGAGATTTAAATTATGCATAAAAAAGTGCTTTCAATTGTAAAATATAGTATAAGAAGAAAGTGATTATTTATAGTCACTACTTCATGACAGGCACTAAGTGAGTATTTTCATACAGATCTTCAACTGTCTGTGTGGGCATCATTCTCAAATTATACATAAAGATGTCAGCTCCATGAATTTAAGCTACTTGAATAAGGTCAGACAACCAGTAACGGACAGAGCCCTGACTCAAGCCCAGCTGTTCTGACCTAATTTTAGTGCCCTTCTCTTCTGTGCCTCCTTCTGCTTTATCTGAGAAACAATCACAGCATACAATCACCTTAAAAAAAAAAAAAAAGCTTCAGAAAATAGTCTCCTCAGCCTGGATTTTTGTGATCCAGTCGTAGTGCCATAAGGAGACAATTTTCCAGCAAATGTCAACAGTATTTATTATAACATTTAATAGCCATTTTCTTAAAGTTATGGAAAGACATTGTTGGGAGGGTAAAATTTCCCCTTCTACCATCCACGAGTTCTTGTCACGAGACTAATAATAAAATTGACACAAGACAGACTGACAGAAGAAAAAGAAAATTTTAAATCATGAGCACAGAGCTATCATAGAAATGAGGCCTCAGAAGTGGTCAAAGCAGGCAGCTTTTATACATTTTAGACAAAGGGAAAAATAAATTTGTGAGGAATTGACAGAACAAAGAAACAGGTTTTGGATGCTAAGTTAGTGAAAAAAATCTGAACAGGGTTTGAGCTTGGGGTAGTAAATTAAAGTAAGAAAGTTTGCTTATATAGGCTTCTTGGCCCAAACATCCTGTCTCTGTGATAAAGGTGTCTTTCTACACCTAGATGCATGGAGTATGCCTTCCACATGAGAGATTTACTTGCTGCTATCAGGAAGACGGAAAGGACGGTGAGAGTGAAGGAGAAATAATAAAATGACCACGCTTAGGCTAACTAATTCCTGGCCTTGTACATCCTGTTGCTTTAGAATGATCAGCAGATCTGCCTGGCCGGATGCTGCTCCCAGCCCCAGGCCCACTGTTGGAGTCGGAGCTACTGATTTCCTGTTTGCTTCACCTTACTTACTCTGATAACTAAAATTCACAATCGTGTTTGGATTTTGAGTCATTCCCCCAGGAAGGGAGTCATGGGATGATAACCTCAGGGGAACGACCAGACCCTCTGAAGTTCCTCCTGGTGCCTGATGAGTCTGATCAGATAGAGAAGGTCACAGGCTCATGACCCTCCAGACCACTGGACAGCCCCATGTCACTGGATGGACATGCCAAGATTTCGGAGGAAGATTTACCAGAGCCTTTTGTTAATTATTATCCCCTTTTACACCTCAACTTGTTCACTGTATGACCACTAAGCCCCAACCCTAAGATGGGTTCACAGTTTTGAAGGCACCAGCCTGCTGTGAGTCCCCTTTGTCTGGCAAAGCAATAAAGCTGCCTCTTTCCTGCTAAGCTCCAAGACCTTGTCTCAGAGTTATTTGGCTCATCAGGGAAGGGGGCCAAACTTTTGGCAACAAGAGTGACCCTCTTGCATCGGCCATTCCTTAATTTTAATTCAAAATAATCAATATGCAACTGAGGCACATTTTTGAGTGGCCACCTGGGCCCCAACAACACTGAGAGGGATTAATATAGGATAGGATTTAAGATACTCATGTGAGACTTTGAGATCAATATGGCTGACGGGAGCTTTAGTTATTAATTCTCTCAACAAATATTTACAAAGGACATACACTGTGCGTTGCCTTGTCCTGTGTACTGGGGGCATGGTGGTGGGGAAGGTGGGTGAGGTCACTGTCCTCACAGCTTGACATTTCAGAGCAAGAGACAATCAAACAAATAAGCCTGTGAAATAGACAAAACCAAAGAAATAAGCAAACCAAAGGATCATTTAAAATAATAACCAAACTTAATAAGAATGAAATGTGGAGAGACTGTGTATATGTGCACTGATTGTAGTTGGTGACATTAACTACTTTTGCCAGGGAATGGATGACCAAATACGGGACATTTGAAGGAACGCCTGTATGACCAGAGGAAACTAGGCATGAAAATATCCCCCAAAGGGCAATAAGAACAAAAGTCTTGAGGTGGGAACAACTTTTGATCTTAAAATGGAAGGCTTGCTAGTTGCCAAGATTCATCTATGTTTCCAGTCAGCCTTTTCTTTGTCTAATCCTTAAAAATCACTTAACATCAGATGTTATTTGAAGAAAGATTGCAACATGAAAGAAAAATAACACACACAGAAAAAAAAATGATCATGAGTAAAATAAGATTTAATTCAGAAGAGGGGAAGAGAGATTTCACTTTAATTAAGAGTACCTCAAATTAGCATCTTTAGACAGACTAAAGGTGATATCGCATCTACAAACCAAGAACAGGTTGCTAGTAAAGGAATAGTCAGAGAAAGAGATTTTTAAAAGTAGTAAACAAGAGTGGGGATGCCAGAAAGCACTCACCCGGAAGCCGTCTTTGGAGTTTAGCTACCAGCCTGCCATAGGACTCCCAATGCGCCATGTCCCTCTCACATGTAAAATCTAACCCCCTTTCCCATGTTTCAAAATTTAATTCTAATACACTATGGGGCTAAGGCTCAACTTTTAGGAGTTTGTCTTCTAATTTAGATCCAGGTATGGATAAAGCTCTTTGGTTATGAGTCTTCTCAATCCAAAAACTTGTGAACAAAAGAGATGTTATCTGCCCCCTTTTCCAACCATTGCCCCACATACTGTGATGAGACAGGGGCAAGAGGGCCACAATGGCCATTTCCACTCAAAAGAAAGAAGGAAAAAATGGGAGGCACGTGTCATTCCTAACAAATTTGAACTACAGGCAGGCACGTGTTTCTAGTCCCTGATAAAGGCCCCTTCTTGTTCCCCGGAAGTCCTTCTCCATGACCTTTGCTCAACCCACAAAGCTTTTGGGCCCAGACTCTAAATCACTTTTCATTTCCCATAAGAAATACCCATTTTATAGCTTTCTCAATCTGCTTTCTGTCTACAAGGATTTAGGGGCCCAAAGTATCTTTTTTTTTTTTTTTTTAATTTTGAATGGCCTCTCACCTTTTCAGTCAAAAATGGAAAATTTATTTTAAAACATCAGTTTTCTTGTGATCAAATTATAATTTGCTGTGTTAGGCAAAGGCCATACCCATATATCTCTTTAAGACAGGTCTGTCTCTATGCTGGATTGAGCATTAGAGTGCTCTGAAACAATATTTTAAAGATTTTAAAAGCCCTTAAATCTAGCTGAGAATGCCTATGAGAAAACACTTGAGTTCTTTCTGATATCTTAGCAAAGGGCTTTGAAATCGAAAGAGTGAAAAACCTGACAAAATGGCCTCCCTAATGCTAAAACTGCATAACAGTTCCCTCTGCATGATTTGTTCTAACTTGTTTTTCCTTTTGCTACACTATAGCCCTGTCACTCTGTTATCTACTTAACTGCCTCTGTGCTTAGCAACCCAATCCCATGACAGCACCTTGCCCTTAATAACTTGTCCCTTAACCCAGGAGCTATGTTTCAGGGAAAGAGTCATGAACGATAACCCCAGGAGAAGGAACAGACACCCCAGAGTTTCTCCATGGTGCCAGATGAGTTTACCAGATAAAGAAGGTCACAAGCTGATGACCCTCCAGACCAGCAGAAGGTCCCATGATGCCAGAGAGACTCATAAAGATTTAGGAGAAAGTTTCACCAGAGACCCTTGTTGTTACCATCTTTATGCTCCAACCCATTTGTCTATATAATCACCAAGCCCCAACCCAACATGGGTTCACCATCTTTGAGCTTAACCTGCTGTGATCCCCCTTGCCTGGCAAAGCAATAGAGCTTCCCTTTTGCTCCCAAGAACTCTGTCTTTGAGTTTGAATTCATCTTTTGGGGTACAGAGGCTGATTTTTCAGTAACAAGATCTGTCCCTAAGATCACATTTTTAACTGAAAAACTCTAGATTTGATATTTTCTCTATGGTCATTTCTTATTTTTAGAGTTTTTTTTTTTTTTTTTTTTTTTTGCCAGGAACCCAGAAGGCCTTGACTTGAAAATGTTCCTCAATCTGCTTGAAAACTAAACATTTCCTACTTTATTTCATCTTTTTCCATAAACATGTCATTAGGTGCAGCTAAAGAAGAATAATTGGCACTCTCATCATTATGCCTGGAAATCTCCTTAGCCAAATGTACAAATTTTATTAGGTATATTTTTCATTTTCCATGTTTCTACAGATGACAGTGCTGATAAACTATATTATGTGGGTCACCATTAGTGTGGCCTCCCTTGAAAATGCCTTCCTTATTGCCTCCTCTGACAGTAAATTTGAAGCCTTCTGGCCTCAATATGCTGCTCATTCTTAAAGCCAAAGCCACATTTTTTAGGTTTTTATTATATCAGTACTCCATTTCCAATTTATATTTTGAATGGAGAGCCAAGATGTACGTGGCATATGGTAAAAAGAGAGATTTGGGGGCTGAGCAACTAGAAAGATACAGTCATCATCAACTGAGATGGAGAAAATTACAAGTGGAACAGCTTGGGGTCCAGGGGAGATCAGGAGAACAGTCTGGTGTACTTTACATTGAAGTCTGTTAGAAATCCAAAGAGGATGCTGGCTAGGCAATGGGATACTGCCTATTATAATAGCTTAGTATTCAGGGGAAAAAAAAGTGTGATATATAAATTTGGGGGCCATTGCAGTATAACTGTTATTTAAAGACATAAGACTGGATGAAATCCCCATGGAAATAAGCATGGGTAGAGTAAAAAGGAAAACAAGGCTCTGAGTTGTGTGCCAGCTTTACTATTTACTAGCTCTCTGGTCCTGGGTGTGTTATTTAACCTCTCTGTGTCTCAGTTTCCTTGTCAGTACAATGAGGCATTAGGGTGTGGTCAAGAGTAGATGAGCTGATACAGTGTATTTCAGCACTCAGGACATGACTAGCACAGAAAAGGCACTATATGAACATTATTTCTCATCCAGTAGAATGCAAATCCCATGGTACCAGGGATTTTTCTTTCCATTTTGTTAATTGCTATATCTCCAGCACCTAGCGCAGTGTATGGTCCATAGCTGGCACTCAAGTATTTGTTAAATGAATCTTTGGACCTAGATTTATTTATTTATTATTTTTGAGAATTAGAAAAGGACACTTTTATTGCTTTGCCAGGCAAAGGGAGTCATGGCAGGCTAATACCTTAAAGACTGTGAGCCCTCGGCCAAGGCGACGAAATCCAGACATTTGGTGATATATGGTGATGAGGGAAAATAATTCCTAAATATGTTGTTATCATTTTAAAAGTAAAATTGTTTGTTTCTACATGAGCATTTGTTTCTATCTGAGTTAGAGGTGAGGAAAAGCGAAGGGAGAAGAGTCATGTCCGAGATGGCATTTCTGACCTGGTGAGCCATAGGTTGAACAGGGAAATGCCTGAATTCAGAAGAGGGTCTGAGATTGTAGAGTATTTGGTTAAGATTCTTATTTAATTCTCATTTGAAATCTCAACTTAAGGGAGTTCTCTACTCTTCTATTCACTGGTGGGATATCTTATTAATAAGCAAATAGACATAGTGTTTAATTTTTTCCTGCCACACACATAACATCAACCCTTCCCCAGTTTCCATGCTTATATTTTAGTTTTATTTGTAAATATGAGATATCATCTAGGTGGAATTTATAGTATTTCCTAAAACAAAGTCATAATCATAAACTTTCTTTTTGAACCTCAGAATTCATAAAGTGATTCATGGAAATAAATCCATTTAATAATGCTTGGAATCTGCAGGTTGGTAAAACTGGTCAACTGAGTGTGTATTTCTGGTCTGTCTACTAAGAAGTCATTTGTTTAGGAATTGAAGGGTGAAGTTCAATATTTCCATAAGAATAGTAGGTTTAGAATTGTTGGCATTTAAATAGAATCAGGATGGAATGGTGCTTCACGTGTCTCCTCTGTCTCCATGTGGGGAGCCAACACGCTTCAACAAAGGAGCACGGCCATAATTCTGTTTTTTCGCTTTTGCATGTTTTAGCAGACAGCCATTTTGGGCAAATTTGTTTAATATTGGGTAGTCAATTAAGCTAGACCGCACTGGCATTCAAAACTTAATCCTTTTAAAGAGCAAAAGATTGAAGAGCTGAAGGACTTTGAACAACACTTGACATCTGAAACCATCTGTACCACTAATCTCCACAGGTGAGCAAAATCAGCAACTGGCACTAAGGTAGCAGTGAACTCTGGAGTGCAACTGGTAGTTCCCTTTGGTGTGCAGCTGTTTGGAGAAAAGACTTAAATGTTTGTAAAACAAAGTTTTATTTCTGCACTAATATTCAGTGGGAATGCCATCACTGAGTGCCCACAAGGAGAATGCAAAACAGAGAAGCAAGAGCCCTGAATTCTCTCTCTTTTTTTTTTTTTAATGAAATCGTGACTATAAATTCAACTGGCAGGATGTTGAATGAGTGTCATTATTTTGAAAATGTGGTGAGACAGGTGAAATCTAAGAGTTTTTAACATAATATACTATGTCAAAAATATGTATTAAATATAATATAAATTTTCTGTATGTTAAACATAAACCTGTTTTTAATAGTATGCTCTGAAGTCTTACTGTTGTAGTTCAACCATACAGTTGCTAAAAAAAATATTTTCATGACCCAAATAATTGTTTTCTCAATTTTAAAAACATTGCCAGAGCCCTGAATTCTTGACCTGGATCTGCCAATATGATTTTGATCAAGTTACTATTCCTCTTCAAGACATTAGTTTCTTCATCTGTCAAGTGAGGAATGAAATAACTCATTCATAAAGAGTTCTAGACCCATATGTCTAACTCCCCCTTAGACATCAACACTTTCATGTCCAAATTGATCTCAAAATATAACAATCCCCAAATCAAACTCATATTCCCCTCCTCTTCTTTATTTCTTATGGTTATAACTAAGCCCACCCAGCTGTATTGTGGAGAAAAAATTAAAATAAAGGTTGATATTGCTAAGAGAGCTCCCTAAAGTGGAGCTAGGTGCTCCCTGGAGAAGTGTGGCTTATATACATCTCAGCCTGAATGAAATCTGACCTTTTGACCACTTATTCTCCTAACAAAGACATCTAGTAAAACATCTGCCAGAACTTAAGATACACATTGAACCCTTGCCCTAAAATAATTCGTGACAGCTATCACTTAAGGAAAAATATTTCCTTGTTTGTTTCACAGCACAGCCTCATGGCTTTTGCTTTTGTAAGTCCTGACTCTTTCTTTTCCCAAAAACACTGTTTTGAATTTACCTGAATCTCTGTCTTCTGAACTGCAATTCTTAAGAGTCTAAATAACTCTTTTCTTATTTGCAGCCTTCTGTGTTTTGCAATTGACAGTATAAGCTAGCAATCTAGAATTATATGCAACTATCCCAACTTCTTCAGTGCCATCACCTATACTGTGATCATATTCTCTGTATTTTACCTCAGAAAAAATTTTTCATTCTGTTATACTCCTGTTATAGTCTGAATGTTTGTGCCCCAAATTCATGTCTTGAAACCTAGTGCCTAATATGATGGTATTAGGAGATGGGGCCTGTGGGAGGTGATTAGGTCATGAGGATGAAGCCTTCATAAGTGGGATTGGTGCTTATATAAAAGAGACCCAAGATAGCGGGCTTTCTCCTTTCACTATATGAAGTTAAAACTGGAGGAGGCCATCTATGAACATGAAGGTGAACCCTCACCAGATACCGAATCTGCTGGCATTTTACCTTGGGCTTCCTGTCTCCAGAATTGTAAGAAATAAATGTTTGTTGTTTAAACCACCTACTCCATGATACTCTGTGGTAGCAGTCTCAACTGGCTAAAATACATTCCATCCACACTGATGCTGTGTTAGTCAAGGAAAATAATATAAAAAATATTTATTTCCTCTCCTGTGCACATGGCAGGTGTTGGGAAGTGACAGTGACAATATGTGCTTTTGTGCTCAATCTGTCTGCAATTTCAGAATTTATCTCAATATACTTTAGGCAGCCAATACAAAGTTTTATTATACATGCTGAATCTCAAATTATTGGGCATCACAAAACATATATTTGAAAAATGACCAGTATCCTATATATATAAAGAACTCCTACAGCTAAGGATAAAAGACAATCAAAATGGGTTAAGGTTTTGAAAGACACTTCACAAAGGCAAATATACAAATGACCAATAAGCACATGAAAAAGTGTTCAACCTCATTACTCATCAGGAATATGCAAACCAAACCCCATAAATATATATGATTACAGATCCATCAGAATGTTTAAAATGTAAAAGTCTGGTAACTGCACAACTAGTGAGAACATGGAGTAACTGAGACGTTGTTTGGTGGGAGTATGAATGGAGCACAACCACTTTGAAAAAACAATTTTTGCACTTTTTCATAAAATTATACAGACATCCACCTCATGATCCTAAAATTCCACTACTAGGTATTTACTCAAAAGAAAAAAAGACTTGTACAAGAGTGTTCATAGCAGTTTTATTATTATTAACCAACTTATGGAAATAACTCAGGTGTCCATCAATTATTCTTATAGGAGAATAAACAAACTGTGGTATGTCGGTGCATATGAGGAATATTACTGTGCAATAAAAAAGAATGTGATAATGATACACTCAACAGAATGGATGAATCTCAAAAAATTATGCTGAGAGGAACAAACCTTACTTAAAATAGTACATTTTGCATAATTTTATTTATATAAAATTCTAGAAGTGCCAAAACAAATCTGTGGTCAAAAGAAAATCAGCACAGTGTTTGCCTCTAGGAGTGGGCCTAGAAATTGACTGGGAAGTGGTATGAGATAATTTTTCTGCAGTGAGGGTAGTGATTTATATCTTGATAGAGGTTAAATAAGTATAGGCATTTGTCAAAATTCAGCAAATATACATTTAAGATTTGTGCTTTTTAAATTTTATTTTTTACTGAAATGTATTTGATTTATAATATTAGTTTCAGGTATACAGCAAAGCAATTCAGATATATATATATATATATATGTATCACATACACATACATACGTATATATACAAAACTGAATATATATTATATATACACATACATATATTTTCTGATTCTTTTGCCTTATAGCTTATAACATGGAATTGAATATAGTTCATTGAGCTATACAGTAAGGTCCTTGTTGTTTACCTATTTTATATTTAGTACTGTGTATCTGTTAATCCTAAACTCTTAATTTATCCCTCTTCCCACTTCCCCCTGAAGTAACCATAGTTTGTTTGCTATGTCTGTGAGTCTATTTCTGGTTTGCAAATAAAATTTTAATCTTTTTCAGATTCCACATATATGATGTCATATGATATTTGTCTTTCTTTGTCTGACTTACTTCACTTAATGTGATAATCTCTAGACCCATGCATATTGCAGCAAATGGCATTATTTCATTCTTTTTAATGGCTGAGTAATATTCCACTGTATGTATGTTTATATATATCACATTTTCTCTATCCATTCACCTGGTGATGGACATTTAAGTTGTGCATTTTATTGTACATACAGTTACCTCAAAAGGTAAAAATGTATCAATTATTGAACTCTGATGAATAATATGCATGCTCATATATGTAGTGAGAAGGCAAATGTTTGAAATTTACTTTGAAATAAGTCAAAAAATAAAATGGAGTGATGGTTGAATAGAGAATGAATGGATGAGTAGATGGATATATAACAAAGCAAGTTTAGTAAAATGTTAATGGTAATGTCTAGCTGCCACCAGATATAAGGGTACTGACTTTAAAATTCTTTCAACTTTTCTGTTTGATTGAAAATTTTCATAATAAAATGTTAGAAAAATTATTAGTCACCCATAGTTAAGGTCCCTTTTATCATTTACTTTGACTTTTGCACCAAGCTTTTTATCTGATATCCTTGTCCCTGAAATCTACTTTCTATCTATCCATGTTCATATTGGTGCCAGAGTCTTCTAACTGAAAATATAATCATAACTTTAATTTTATATTGACATAAGAGGTTCTTCAAAATCTAACTCCTATCTAACTCCTAGGTTTATCTATCCTTACTCTATCTCACATACCTTGTGCATTAGCCATGTAGAACTTCAACAGTTTCAGAGCATATCAATGTTTTAAGGATAGTCTATGAAGAATCCCTACTGATCCTTCCAAACCCAGATCAAATGTTACCTTTCATTATAACATAATGCTTAAATTTCCCAATAACCATCTCACTTGTGTTTCCATATCACATGCTTCCTAGAGATCCTTAGGCCCACTGAGGGGGTGACTTCATAAACTGCTAACAAAAATATCACAACAATTAGGTATATGGGGCTGTTTAATTTTTGTTTTTCAGATATACAGAAACATTTCCTCTGAAGCTAATTATTACAGTAATTTGGTCAATTACACCTTTGCGAGCAGAATTGAAGCTTTTACCTCTACCTGATCCCTCCAGAAACTGGAAGCTCTTAGGTTCCCAGCAGACCTATCAGGCAAATGAGGACAACCACTTCCTGACAAGTGCAGGAATCTCAAGATATTTTGAGGACCTTGAGAAAAGGGGGATTCACCCACATCTATACATATTGTAGGCAGAATCTGATGGCAAATTTTTGATGTGACTTTCCTGGCAGTTAGAGATCTTTTAAAAATTCAGTATGAGATTTCTGATGACGAATTCCAGCAAAACCTATTTAAGAGAACCTGTCTGATCCATCAAACTTATGTAAAAATTCAGGCCAAGTTCATTTAACCAAGACTTATTTTTCAAGCAAATTATTCTTAATTTGGATATATTAGGTAATTTTAGAGAGAAAAATTGTTTCAGTGGATATTAAGTTCTCATATTGTTAATTGTCTTCAGGGTTCTGTATTTAGTGCCAAGACTCACTTCCAAGATGGCTCCTTGTTGCTATGTTACATTATTGTAAAGTTTAATTGAATTATTAAAAGAACATTCTAAGTGTGCTTCTGAAGTTTATTATAATAATCTACTTTGGGATGAAGATCTGATGGCCCAGGACCTACAACTGGGAAATTATGTATACTGGAAAAGACATCATTTAAAAGACCATCCAACCTAAATAAAAGAACCCTTACCGGGTATTCTTAACTAGCTTATGCATAGTGAAACTGAAGGCAATTGAATCTTGGATTCATATTTCCAACTTAGAAGGTGCCCCTGTACCTGGCTGGTCTATAGAGAGGGTTACTGACCTCAAAATCACCTTAAAATAATGTGCAAACAGAGGAGAAATAACACTCACAATAGCATGAGAAGAAAATGACATCAGAAGTAGACGGCTATCCCAAGATGCCAGACCTGACTTGAATGATTATGTAGAGTGTTCTATTGGTTTCTTGGACTTTTGCATAAATCAAATGTTCTTCTGTTATAGGCACAAATCATACGAAGAGTTGAAAAATTAATCTAATACTGGTTTTATGGCTAATTATCTATGCTCAGTACCTCTGGGTTTTCTTGGTGGTACTGTCGACTTGATTGCACAAAATTATTCTCCAAAATCACATATATGCTGACCTCCTCTCTAATGTCTCTGTAACAGTTTCTCAGAGCTATTGAGAGGCTGTCTTCTGGGCTATAGTCCTCAGTAAGACACTGAATAAACTCCACTCACAGCTGTTACATTGTGCTTTTTGTTTTCCAAGTGGAAACCTCCTATCTTAAAAATTTTTATGCAGTAAGGGAGAAGTTCATAGTTTCTTCTTGAGTATTTTGGACTTGATTGTTTTCAGCTCACAAAAATCCACATGCCAGAGTGGCGCATTTTAAGATTACCTGCCCTTAGCTCCGTCACTTGACATTTCAAATATTTATGGCAAATTACATCTCATTTGACATAATTTGATATATTTTAAAGTGTTATCAGTTTTTTTTGTTTTTGTTTTTGTTTTTTGCTTTCATGTAAAGTGCTCATAAAGTTTATCCAAAACAGAACAGATAAAGATAAAGCAGAAAACATGAAGAATAAAATGTACAGTATGAAGGGAGGCCATGTAGGGAGTATACAGGATTTGAAAGGAATTAGAATTTGCCACCCTGAAGTAGATCTCTTTGACATATTGTTTTAAGTTGATCATTTTCTAAGAAACAGCAGCCCTGGGAAAAAACTCTGAAAACCAAGTTGGAGTTATCTACTGGTAAGAAATATTTACATTTTTTAAAGGGAAATTTCTAGTTGTAAGGGAATCTCCCTCACTGTACCAGGAAGAGGAGGAAGACCAGATCTCTAGAAACTTATTAATGGAGAAGGTAACAACTTAAATCTTCAAAACCACCTTACCCTTGCATACTATGCTTTTGCTGATAACCTCCCATAACTGACTCCCCACCCTCAACATGCTCTTTTCACTTTAGCTGAGGATAGTATTTAAGGTGAAGACTTTGGCCATTTTTGAAAGTCACTCAGTTTTTCTAGATCTGTCACATGTATACATAATATTAAACTTTTATTTAACTTTTTCCTGTTAATCTGTCTCATACCAATTTAATTCATAGGCCAGCCAGAAGAATCTAGAAAGGTAGAGGAAAATTTCTTCCTCCCACCAAAAAGTTTAACAAAATATTGTAAATGTACTTTGATTTTCTTGAATAAGAGGGGCATTTGTAAAAGGACATACAGAAATTACTTGTTAAGCTGTTTAAAATTTCTAATAGAATGTTGAGGTCTTTTCCATTCTATACAAAGTGAGCATTGGGTAAAATGTGCCATCAGGTAGGAATTTAAACATTAGGTTCTGACTGTTATTTGTTAATAACTAAGTGGGTCTCCTACCTCTTTCCTTTCATTAAAAATCTAATGCTTCAGTACATATGACATTCTTAGTACTGATTCTGTTCACATTATGCATTTCATTGCAGGTATATTTAAAAATCTGTGAGCATATTATAAATTCCAAAATGTCAAGCTTTTTTCATTTTAAATTACTATGATTCACAGAAATGCGAATTTAAAAATCAGTAACATTTACAGATTTATAGGAAATGACATACATTATCATCAGTCTTCATAAGAACTCTGCAAAGTAAGTTTCTTTAGCCTCATTTTATGGACAGTACATAGTTTGGGTAAAGAATGTGGGGTTTGTTAATCTCATAGACCTGCATTCAGATTTTAGCTCTTCTCTCTACCTGTGATGTTAGGCAAATGATATAATGCCTGTCTCGCCTTTTTCATTCAGAAAGTGGAATTATTTGTACTTATTTCAGGGATGTATTATAAGAATAAAGTTAGAAATGCACTGATATATAGTAAGTGTTCAATCTGTTTTAACTTGTATTACTTTAAAGTTTATTGATTAAGGCCATAGAATTATAAGTAGCAGTTTCAAGAATCAGATGTGGTCCTATTTAATCTCAAAATGAAAATCATATTTTCTAATCATATTAGCAAATCTTCACGAATTGATGTTTTAAATACATTTAGGGGTGCAATAAGTAATA
Organism: Camelus ferus; assembly: GCF_009834535.1. Taxonomy (NCBI): domain Eukaryota; kingdom Metazoa; phylum Chordata; class Mammalia; order Artiodactyla; family Camelidae; genus Camelus; species Camelus ferus. The sequence continues at coordinate 20,647,696 of NC_045728.1, forward strand.
CATAAATTCACTACATTTTGAATATAAAGTCACAGAAAGTAGATTTTCTAGATACAGTTAGACCTTTGTTATTAGATCTTTAAAAAAATAACATAATATGTCTTAAAGTCAAAAGGATTTCAGATTGTTTACCATTAGTAATGTGTATTAAAGCCTAGGATTATCTTTAACTGGGCACTTGAAAAAATTATAGTTCATTCATTTGAATGCAAAAGTTGTCAGATAAAATTATGAAGTGATAAATTCTTAAAATAATAATAGAAATTTTTTTAAGGTTCTTATTTTCTGTGTGATATTATGCTAAAGCATTAAATACACCATTTCAATTAAACCTTCAAACAAAACTCAAGATGTAGTTCACATACTTTTTCCAATTTGGGGCAGAGCAGTAGAGCCTTAAAGACGTCAAGTAAATTAGCTAAGTGTCAAAGTCCGAGTGGACTTGAGTCCAAGTGGGCCTAATGTCTGATAGCAGTTCTTTTTTAAACTCTCCATACAATTTTTATTCTGCTCACATATTTTAATATTCATCACAATGTCCTTTTAACAGGTTTAGCTAAGAAATTGTTTTTTAAGTTGTTAAGTCAGGGTAAGAAACAATCAAATCTCATTTTTAACCTTTAAAGTGAAAGTAAATTCAATGGAACATTTGAACTAAAGCAAAAGGAGCCATTTATGGATATCAGTAACCTGGATAGAACCAGACATGAATATATTTAGGTGTCCATCCACAGAAATCTCCTCAGAGGAGAGAAGTTCTAAATGACCTATAAAACTCTCTACTTTATTCCAGGAATATTTTACCCAAGCTGCTTATGGACTTCCAACCATGTGCCCTTTCCCTAAGTTGCCCCAAGCCTCTTTGGCTACACATCATAAATCTGTAAAATGCCTAGTCACCTTGCACTTTAGATGTTCCAACTGAAGTTCTAGCTGCAACTTCCTGTGGAGAATTCTCTTCACTGGCTGAAAATGATGACTAAGCAAGTTCCAGTCGACTTGTGGAGCAAAGGCAATCAAATTACTTCACCTAGTGTCTCAAACTACCTGAGACCTGAGCTCCCAGGGTAGTCAACCACCTCACAGCCCTGTCATGTACCACCACTGGCCAAAATGCCTGTCATTCTTCAATTCACTAAACACTATAATAGAGGTGGCGAAAGACCTCATAATAGTCAAGTCAAGGCCTCATAATAGTCGAGAACACTTTCCAGGCTTATCATGGCTGATCCTTTACGGACTATTGGATATTGTTGCCCACTCAACATTTCCTGAAAACTTGTCTCAATTTCCTCATCACCCTCTGTAATGGTAAATATTTAACACTTAACATAGTTCATTAACTTTTAGATTTGCTTATCATTACCTCCTCATTAATTTTATCCATGCTCATGTTTTCCTCCTCCTCGCCTCTGTGTACTCAGCTAACTGGAGCGAGTATAGAGGACCACTTGCAGACTCTCAAACATTGCATGCCATTTCATGGCTCTAGTCCTGTCTCCCTGACATTTGGTTTTTCATATGTGGAAGAAGAAAGAGAGAAAGAAAGAGAGAGAGAGAGAAAGAAAGAAAGAAAGAAAGAAAGAAAGAAAGAAAGAAAGAAAGAAAGAAAGAAAGAAAGAAAGAAAGAAAGAAAGAAAGAAAGAAAGAAAGAAAGAAAGAAAGAAAGAAAAGAAAAGAAAAGAAAAGAAAAGAAAAGGAAAGAAAAGAAAAAGGGAGAGAGGGAGGGAGGGAGGAGGGAAGGAAGGAAGGAAGGAAGGAAGAAAAGAACATAAATACAAAACAGAAACAGACTCACAGACATAGAATACAAACTTGTGGTTGCCAAGGGGGCGGGGGGGGAAGGGACAGACTGGGAGTTCTGCTCTTCTTTTTTTTTTTTTTTTTTAAATCTTCTAGTTTTCAAAACTTTCCTCATGTATCACTTCCCCTTAAAAAGTCATTCCTGACCATCTCATATAAAATTAGTCACTTTTTACATCTTTGCCTAACCCTGTGCATAATTCTACTTTAGCACTTAGAAAGCTTTATTACCTGTATTCTTGCTCATTTCTTCTGTAAATAGATTGTGGATTTAATTAACTTATCATGGACCAACTATAAAGCATATTTAGTAAAATTAAATCTTTTTCCTCCCTACCTCCAGCCTCAGTTCTACTCTCCAGATGTAATCAATAACAGTTCATGTATATTCTACGCCAAATTTTTTATGATTCTGCATTTATATTTATAATATTTAGATTTCTGTATTTATTTATATGTTTGAAATAGTATACAAATTCATCTGAGGCCTTCTTTTTAATATATTTAACACCATCATTGGCATTTCCCATATAAATATATTATTTTAAATAACTCTGTGATATTCTATTACATACACATATCTTAATTTATTTGAACAAAACATATATATCTTACTCATTTTGTGTCCCTTCCACTTAGTCTGGTATTTAGTATACAAAGCAAACATAATGAATCTTAAAGAAATTATTAAATGCCATTATGCAAAGAGAAACACATGCATTTTCTCCTTCCAAAAGAGGTGGCCTTTTGCTTAAACAAAGTCACAGAAGTTTGCCACTCATGCTTTCTCTACTCTGCCTTCCAATTTCTGACTTTTTTTTGGAACATAATTTTGGACTGAATAAATATGACTTCATCCTTAGAATGTCTAATTAAGACTTTTCCCCCCCCCCTTTTTCCCTTTAAGAAGAGCACCATCTGGACAAGAACAGGATGCCTGATTCAGAAACTGAACTCCAGGGTGCCTTGATTCCACGCCTTGGACCATGTTAGTGTTATCCCCCTGAAATTAGGATGTGCCAGGCTGCAGCCAGCAATGTTGCCCTGACGCACTTTTTTTTTTTTCTACTCAATTTGTGTCTCTAGTCAAGGAAATAAAAATTTAATTTACTGACTGTTTTGATCAACTCAGGTTGCCACAACAAAATACCATAGACTGGGTGGCTAAAACAATGGACATTTATTTTCTCACAGTTCTGGGGACCAGAAGTTGAACATCAAGGTGTCCACAGGATTGGTTTCTGGTAAGGCCTCTCTTTCTGACTGGTAGGCAGATGACTTTTCCCTGTGTCTCCCCAAGTCCTTTTCTCTGTGTGCACATAGAGAGAGAAAGAGATCTGGCTTCTCTTCCTCTTCTTATAAAAACACCAGTCCTATCATGTCAGGACCCCATCTTCACATCCTCATTTAACCTTAATTACTTCCTTAAAGGCCCTTTTTTCAAATATAGTCATTTCAGAGGTTTGGGCCTTAATGTGCAAATTTTGAGTGGACAAATTCAGCCTACAGTAGTGATAACACATCTAGGGTAATGGTATGTCCTGGTTGACTTAGACAGTCCCCCATTATCTGTATTATTTGGTGTCCCATTCTGTTAGCACCCCCTTGCATGCTCAATAAATACAGTCACTCTAAACATCCTCTCTCTCCAAAAAGGCTTTCTCTCTCTCTCTCCTTGGTTGCACTAGTTTTAAATTGAACCACAGCAGAAATACTATTGTGAACCCTACACAGCTGCCTCTTTAATATGAAGTGTACCATTTAAGTCTATAAAAATTGCCTTTTAAAGCAGATTTAATGCTGCTGTCTACGCATGGACTGTTCTGTTGATTTCAGTCAAACTGTCAATCAATATTTACCCCTTGTGCACTTTGGTTTCAAGACTTCATGTGGCTTTTTTCTCTTTGTCAAGCCTTTCTCAGAAAGAGGCCTTGGCTATAATAATGTGTAACAAGGGTCTCTGAGAGCCAAGAGAGGGATAAGAAATCTGCCTACTTTCCAGATTCTTTCAACATATAATCCCCAACATCTATTTAAAATGTGTGTTTCTGGCTTGCAGTATACATCTGCTGAATTTGTCACCTGAGAGTTTTTCTTTTTCTTCCTCTCCTTCTTTCCTCTCCTCCTCTCCCCCTCACTTCTTCTCCTCCTCTCTCTTCTCCTTTCTCTCTCCTTCTCCCTCTTCTTTTTTTTTCTTCTTCTCTCCCACCACCTCCTTCTCCTTCTTTTTTTCTTTGGTAGCTTGTTTTGTAATTTTGAGTGATGCTTTCCACTTCTCCCACCCCAGCTGTCCTCTCTCAGCCCATTTTTTTCTCTTCTCTGAATGCTGGGCCCACCTTCTTCAAACTTTGCACTGAAGATTTCTTTCTTTCTTTCTTTTTTCCCTATTTTCACCAGTAAAACTGAGCCTAGAGGAAGAAATCTTGCTTCACCCTCCTAGGTTCTTCTGCTTGACCTAAGAACTCAATTGACATGAGACAGATTGACAGAAGAAAGTCAAATAAAATTTTAATAAGTTGTATACATAAGAGAAACCCAGGAAAATGGAGGGGCTCACCAAAATGGCTGGAACCTTCACCTGAAATACCAACTTTAGCTAAACACAAAAGAGGATGTTGGGAGCACTGGTTTGGAACCTCGAAGGGGAGAAAGGTAATTGACATAAAGACAGAAAAGCAAATGTTTGGGAAACAAATGTTTGCTGGGCCATGCAGAGACAACAGGACACAGAGAGAAATTTTACCAGACTATGATAGCTTTCTCCCTGTCCACCACACCTAACTTATGCAACAGTTACCTATGGTAATAGTTCCCTTCCTGAAACAGATTCTCTGTATACATTCTATTAAGCAGTTGAGGGAAGGTCAAAGCTTCTGAGTCTTTTGGGCCTGGATTATTATTAGCTTGAAAAGTCCACATGTCAAAGAGATAATTTGGGATGGCAAATTTTGCTACCCTACAGCACAAATGCAAATCCCGCTCTCAAACGACAGGATGGAACACCTTCAAGAAGACTCCTCAGAACATATCCTTATCTGGATTCTATAGGCTGGAAGTAGCTGCTAAAAATAGGATTTTCCTAACACTGACAAAATTCAATAGACAGTGAAAAATCCAACTAGATGCTTGTTTCACCATTGAGTATAGATAAGGCCATCCTAAACTGAGTCCTGTCAAACTAAGTGCTATGTATACCATAGGAGCCATTTGTTTTGGCCAAATGTGATCTCAACAGTACAATAATATTTTAACATTAATTTGTGCTTTTATTCACATACCTACTATAGTGTGCCAGGCTCTATTCTAGGTACAGTGGATTTGTTGATAGACAAAATAAAGACATACAGTTTGTGCCTTAAAGGAACTTGGAATGAGTCAAAGACAGTAAAATTTAAATCCAGTATTAAGAGTATAATGAGATAAATGTTTCAAAAAATGTAAGTACTAACTACTACAGGATCACCAAAAAGGGGCACTTAATTCCACATGGGGGTATTAAATATGGTTTAGTCTTGAGTTAGCCTGTACTCCTTTAGCGCCCCACGGCTTAGAAATCGGGAAGACCACGAAGCATTGTGGGTGGGAACGTTTCTGCCTCCTGTACAGCAGTCACTAGTCACATATAACTATTGGGCACTTGGAATCTGATTACTACACCTGAGGAATTGAATTTTAATTTTATTTAGTTTTAACATATTTCAACTTAAGTTAAAAAATTGAAGCAGTACAAAATATTTTCAGTTAAATACAACTTTGTTTTGATCGAGCTCTACTTCAGCTGTGAACATGTTACTGACCCAAACGTGCGTCTGCTCACCCACTCACGGTAAAGCCAATCTATTGACTTCACTGCTGTGGTGAAGCAAAGCACAGTGTTATTGCAGGTGCCAAGCAAGGAGTCCAGGGCAGCTAGTGCTCCAAACACCTGAACTCCTGCTGGGTTTCAGCAAAGCATTTGTAGAGGAAAGGTGAGGTGGGGGGTAGTCCCAAGATATGTGATCAGCTTGTGCACAGTTCTTTGATTGATTGGTAGTGAAACAGGGAGGTGTCACAGGGGTTAATCTTATCAATCCTCAGGTTCTGGTAGGTCTAGGGACTATGTGCTCATGGTCATCAAGTAGTTAATGTCTTCAGTTTGGTGGGGGGTTAGCATCTGTAAAACAACTCAGGAAATGGGCATCAGATGCTATTATCTAGGTACTTCAGAGAGGAGCTAAAGCAGAGGGTGTTAACCCCTATGACACCTCTCTGTTACTTCACCATCAATCAGAGAATTTTGTCCAAGCTGATCACGTACCCTGCTACTCACCCTCATCCGGCCTTTAAAACTACTTTCCTGAAACCCATCAGGAAGTTTGGGTGTTTTGAGCATTAGTTATCCAGGACTCCTTGCTTGGCACTCTACAGTAAACACTGCACTTTCCTTCACCACAATCTGGTGTCAATAGATTGAATTTACTGTGCAAAGGAGCAGAGCCCGGTTTGGTCCAATAACACTAAAAACAACGCAGAACAAACAAAACTTGCATACACTTCTGGTGAGAATGTAATATTGTGCAGCCATTTTGGGAAAATAAGAAGCTTGACAATTTCTTGCAAAGTTAAATATTAACACTTTCCTTATGAGATACCAATCTTGCCTCTAGATATTTATCTCAGAGAAATTAAAGTTCAAATTCACATCAAAACCTGTGTGAGAATCTGTAGCATTTATTCATAATTACCTGTTCAGGTGGAAAAAATTTCTCCCTGACTCTTTTCAGCCTTTATTGTTTTCAGCTTAAAATAATTCACATGTCAAAGAGAAATTTGGGGGTGGCAAGTTTTTCTCCCTTACACACACAAGCTGAAAACAATGCAAATGTTTACCAATAGATAAATGAGTAACTACATTGCATTCATATAAGGGAATAAAAAGAAATAAACTACTGATACTCATTACAGTACTTATGAATCGTGAATGCATTATGCTAAATGAAAGCTGCCATATTCAAAAGGCTACATAGTGTGACTTACAGCAAAAGAGAATGTTCAGAATAAGCACATTTATGGAGATAAAAAATTGACTTATACTGGTCTGGGCTAGGGGGTAAATGAATGGGTAGTAACTTCTAATTGGTATGAGGCTTCTTTTGGAGATGATGAAAATGTTCTAAGGTTGACTGTGGTAATTGTTGCATAATTCTATGAATTATACTAAAATTCATTGAATTGTACATTTTTAAATAGGTGAATTGTATATGTCAATTATATATGATAAACATGCGAAAATAAATTAATAAAATGAATTATTAAGATAAATGTGCCTGCTAAAAAATTAAAATTACATTTGTGAAAAGAAATTAAAAATAAATGTATTTACATATATGGCTTATATTATTTTTCTATTGGACTTAGATTGTCTTAACATGTAACTGGTACTGAGTGAAGTACACTCTAGGAATAGGGAGAAGAATGCAGTGGTTTGACATTTGCTTCTGACTTTCTGAGAGGCCTTGATCACATCACTTACTCTTACCAGTGCTCCTCCTTATACTTTAGAGAGAGTGACCCCCTTAGAGTCCAGAAATTCCACAAGAATTAAGATGTCATTAAATGGACAATGAGCCATTTATGACTTTTCCTCCTATCTGCCAAAAAAAAAAAAATTAACTCACAAAATAATCATAAGAGCAGACTACCATTTTAAATACTGTCATAAACTGCCTAAAATTAAAATTTGTAAAATAAAGTGAAACAGATTTAAATCACTTTATTATTTGTACTTCAGCAGGCTTAATATCACAAACTTAGTCATAAACCTGAGAAGAAAAATGTAGCAGTTAAATAATTTATTTAGGTTACTATTGGATATTGGGTATGATAATTAGAGCCACCATTAATTCAAATCTTTCTTTGTTCTAGGCAGACATTATAGACAGTATTTCATTTAGCACTCACAGCAATCTTTACAGGGAAAGATCCTAGGCTTAGAGAATAAATATGTCCACCCATTCTGGGTGTAGCCCATAGGCAGCCTGGATGCACTGACAATGGAAAATCAGAACAGGTGACCAAAGGAGGTCCAAACACCAGGTGATGAAACATGAGCCAGGAAATCAAGTTGTCATCATGGAGGTCTAGAAGAATTCACTGAAGGTGGGCCAAAATCCATGTAAAGAATCCTAATTTCAGAAAATAGGCAGAGGATTAGAGACACAGGTAGCCTGCTCTAAGGACCTGGAAGTAAGTCACAAAGCCCCAACCAAAATAGTCAGGAATTCAGGGACACAAAGCTACTTTATGAAAGGACTATGGTGACAGTACAGAAGGATTCCAATTTCAAAGAGATGTTAAGGGTAGGCAATTCTTGCCACAGCACTGAGGTGCATTCTTGAAAACCTAACCCAAAATAACCATGTCAAAAGTAATTTTTTCATAAGAGATGATAGTGAAAGATTGTGTTATATAATTTCTAGGGTACTAGGTATAGAGGCACACTCTTTGCCTAAGAAGCAGCTAGTGTGACTCATCCTAGACTTTATCCACCCCAGGGGAGGGATAAATACACGTTAGATTCAATTTCCCTCCTGTTACTGTGCTTCCTGTCACAGTCAAATATCACACACACACTCACACACACACACACACACACACACACACACACACACACACACACAGTGTATGAAAGATGGTCCCACTCCTTTGTCTTTGATTTACTCATACATGGATTCTACCACACCGTCACACAAAAATTGTTCTCCTAATGGCCACCAATGACTTTCATATTGCCAGATCTAATGGAAGCTTCTTCATCCTCCTCTTCTTAATCTTTCAGCAATATTTGGTATTACTGGCTTGCACTCAATTTTGCTTTAATACTTTCTTCTCTTGGCTTCTCTAACATCATCACAAAGTCCTGATGACAAATCTCTCACCTTTTCTGGCCACTCCTCAACACATTTATCTGAGCAGTCTTCTTGAACCAAATTCTATATGTAGGAAGTACTCAGAATTTAGTTCTTTGTCTTTTCTCATGTATATACTTCTTTTAGAAGATCTTGTTCATATCTGTTATTTCAAATATCTTTAAAATGCTAACGCTGTCTAGATTTTGATCTGTGGCCTAGACCTCACTTTGAGCTCCAAACCATTTGTATGAATTAGCTTACATCCATGTCAATCTACAAGCATCCTCCGAAGTCCCCACATCTTAGTAAGCTTGGGATGCCATAACAAAATACCACAAGCTGACTGGCTTACACAACAGAAATTTATTTCTCACAGTTCTGGAGGCTAGAAGTCCAAGATCAAGTTCCAGCCAATTCAATTTCTGATGAGAATGCTCTTCCTGACTTACAAGTGACCACCTCCCCTCTGTGTCCTCAGATGGCAGAGAAAGACAGAATTTTGGTGTCTCTTTCTCTTCTTATAAGGAAACTAGTCCTTTATATTAAGGTCACCCTTTATGACCTCATTTAACTTTTATCACATCCTCATGTTGGGGAGGAAGGAATTTTCCTCCACTCTTCCAGGTTCTTCTGGCTGATCTAAGAATCAAGTTGACATGAGACAGATTAACAGGAGAAAAAAAATCAAACAAAAGTTTAATTACACGTAGACACAGGAGAGACCTAGAAAAGCTGAGTGACTCACCAAAATGGCTAAAGCTCTCACTTTAAATATCATCTTCAGCTCAAGACAAAAAGAACAAGTGGATAGTGGTTTGGGATTTCAAAGGGGAGGAAAGCAATTCACATGAAGTTGGAAAGGCAAATATTTGGTAAATAAATGTTTGCCGGGCCAGGCAGAAGCAATGAATACAGAATAGACTCTGATCTCTAGGTCCTGCTGAGTTTCTCCCACAACTAGCCCACACTTTTTACAGATATCTCTGGTGACAGCTCTGTTCTGGAAATGGGCCCACTATAAAATTTTTAGGCAGTGAGGAGGAGGGTCAATGTCTCTTCCTGAGTCCTTTGGGCCTAGACATTTTTCAGCTTGAAATAACATGCTTGCCAAGGATACATTTTGGGGTGGCAAATTTTGTTCCCCTACACTCACAAAGCCCTATCTCCAAATGCACTTACACTGAGGGAGTAGGGCTTCAACATATAAATTTGGGGCCACAACCCAGACCGTAGCACCTTCTTTCTTCAGTCTTTCCCATCTCAGCAAATGGCACTACGATGCGCCCAACTGCATAAACCCAAATCATGGAGTTTGTTCCTGTTACCTCAATACTTATAAACAATAGAATTTGCTGACATATTGGATATGTCTTCTCAGGATGTCTTGAATCAATAGACTTCCCTCATTCCCACTGCCTCCACCTAATTCAAACTCACTTTACCGCACTTGTACTTCGGCCCTTGTCATTCCATTCCAGCCAGGGTTATTTTTAAAATAAATGAGGTCATGTCATCTATGGCTGAAGACACATGAATTGTTTTCCATTGTACTTGGAGTCAAGCCCCAAACTGTTAAAGTGGATTATGAGTCCAGGTTACCATGACCCTTGTCTACAGTCCTAGTCTCATTTTGAGCCATTTTACCCAGTACTTTCTATGGACCAGTTACTCTGACTTTTTGGTTCCCCAAACATAAAATTTTCCTCCCCAGTTCATAACCATCCTGCCTGACTTACTCCTACTTATCTCCTTATTATTTGCCTACATGTTATTTCCCCATAAATGCATATTTCATCCCCAATCTCAATTATGCCTTCCTCCTTTCTCCCTCACAGCTCCACGTAACTCTTCACAGGAAAAGGATCTTTGTGACAGTCTTTCCCACTTGAGCTAAGTAGAAACCTTATTATTTTTATTTACTTCTGTAACCCCAATCCAAGAAGCATGCTTGGTACATAGTAGGAGTTCAATAAACACTTGCCAAGTGTTTTTTAATATTTGTTAAAAAAGCATTTGTTGCTTAATTGAATGAATGATTGAATAAATGTTAATGAATTAAGCTGCATCTATCAACCTGAGCTCACTTTACATGAACAAACAAACAAACAAGCCTGTGTTTAGAAGCTGACATCTCATTCAGCATTAACTGTCACAAATACTCAAGTGACAGGTATAGAAGTACACGGCTGGGAAACTCAGTGGGTGAACCCCCACTATGAGAGCAAGCTATTTCCATGCCCAGAGTTGAGGTAGCAGTGACCACCGGTACCATCTCCTTACTGGATAGTATGCAACTGAGGGATCTTGCCACCTTCCCCATCTCATCTCAGATCATAAGCTTTTGAGGAACAAGCCAGGTTGGTTTAAAATAAGTAAGTCAATAAATAAAGTTTCACTGCATTTCTAAATGGTGTTAATTCAACCTTGAAAAATGGAAAATCTTAAAATGAGAATTGTGCATGTTAAGAAAATGTAAGATATTAAGAAATTAAGATAAAAAATTCAGCTCCTGAATATTAAAAAAAAATCAATGTCATATGAAAAGAAGGAAATCTATTTTTTTTCCATTGAATTGTTGACTTCATCTTCAATGACTTCATTAAGAAAAGTGGTTGTTCTTCCTGGAAATGAATCAGCTATGCCCTTAGTAAATCTCTAGTAGCAAACGCAGGTTAGAATATAATTTTTGCAAAAACTAACTTTGAAGGGATTCAAAAAATACCCCTAATACTTATTTTTATCCCAAGTAAAAGAAAATTAGCTGAATATTCTAACTCTGGAGAAAAAATTAGCCAAGAGGTGTGATCAAAGATATAGAAGAAAAAGGGCAATGTTAAAATTTCCATTACTCCACTGGCTCATAAAATATATATTCTAAGAGGTTCAGTTGGACAAAAATGCATCATATTTTGAAAATTTTGGCATTTTCTGGCAAAATTCAAATGCATTTTTGTTATTAATGTAAAATACTCTTCACTTCAGATTTGGGGGAAGAGTATTAAACAGAAACATGCTGGAAATGTATAAACCTCATTAGGGGATTGGGAGAAATCCAACCACAGAGGTCTTTTGCATAAAGAAAGGCATACATGTTGGGGACACCATTCTATTTTCATTAATGCATTTCTATTGCAGAAGACTGAAAACCCCTCTTGTGGTTTCAACATTGTCATCTGAACATTGGTTATATATTTTCTGAATTTCATATAGATCTGGGAGGCAAAGGAAGAGAGCCAGCATTTTGTATCTAAACACAGGTCCATCCAGGATATAATAAGTTTAAATGATCTGTATAAATTCCTTATAGTAGAAATTTGGGGGATGCCTGACCAGTCCACTCTATTGTTTCTAGAATGTACCCCATTCACAGCTCCCTTTGTAAGAAGGGACTCCTCACCACTAGCTGACTTGGCTAGGGTTTGGGGCCAACACCAGAAGAACCAGTGCATAGACTGGGTTGAACTAATTAGATTCTTTCTCTTAAGAAGTTGTACTTGGAGACACAGGGACTATTATTTAGCTGACAGTGCATAATTGAGTTGAAATGTCAGGGCAAGTAGAAGAATAGGAACTCAGAAGAAAAAAAAATCAGAGATAAGGGGGAATCTTTGCTCTAGAAACAGAATAATCATGTAACCAATTTTTCTGTTCTAATGTCTGTCCCATATACTCTGGCTCTATGTCATTTCTTATCCTTAAATGCATGTGAGATTGCCTGTTTTAGCCTAAAAATAAATTTCTCTTAACTTTAGCTGGCTTAAATGAGCAACCAGTGATCCTAGGCTGATATATTATTTTACATAAAGCTTTATGACTATAGTTAACCAGGCCCCCTTCCTCAGATTAGTCTGCATGGGTAGACACAGCTTGAATGTAATTAGACTCGACTCCTTAGTCAGCAACATCATTTCTATTGGTCACTTTTAAATTGACAATGGCCACAAAAAAGAAGCTTCTGGGGCCATGCAAGCTCCTGCCCTACTTCTCAGATGCAGATATACAGTTCAGGCAGCATTCTTCAGAAATGGCCAGGAGGGAATCACTGCATCTGGGGTTTGGGCTCTAAATGCCAATCTCCTAGCAGTGGTAGGTAAGGCCTTTGAAGCTCTGTCCTAAAATGGCAGTGCTCTAAATAACACAGTGGAAACCTTTTGAGACTGTCTGCAAAAGAAATCTGCTGACGTCAATGGGAGTTTATCCTGAGGGCCTAAGAATTAGTCAAATATTAATAAATTTTGCTGAGTTATTTCAATCTGATCTAAAAACTTTAGCTTTTTCCTTCCTGAGGGTGGGCTGGAGAAGAGGAGGATGTGACTATGTGGGAACACTTTGTTGTTCCCAGTGTTTTATTTGAAGATGTTACTTTGGAAGTTCAAGTTACAAAAAGCTTAGCACAAATTTTTATTCCTTTTTGTGCTTTGACTTGCATCTCCCTCCCTAACCCTATTTTAGCTTTCTCGCACTTACCTTGCAGGATTTAAATTTTCACTGATTGTCAGAAAAACTTCTGAAAATGGCATTTAAATTTAAAAGCACATGACATTGCAGATGTTGAATATTTATTCACTAAGTTTTGGGATCTTGGCCTTTTCCCCATTGTTTTCCTTAAGAAATCAGCTTTTTATTTTTATTTTTTGGCAGGGTTAATTAATCACTCAGAGTGATTAATTTCAGTGGAACCATTAAAGTAAGCAAAACCTATTAGATGTGGAGAAAGAAAAGACTTGCAACAAAAAGAAATACTTTGGCTTTGGAAATGCATGTTTTTTCAAAATCATATACATACGAATGAGCAATTCTGTATTTACCCAGTTGAAATTTCTTATTGCGTAGACTAAAATTCATCATTAGAAAGATGTATTTTTTTTTTAATATTTCAGGTCTCTAGCTAAAGAATGGTAAAAATAGACATATGTTCATAATTTATTGTCCAAGTAAAAATGTACTATGAATAATTACACTGGGACAGCAGGCATAAACTAGAGTATCTCACAAAAAAAGACCCAGGTTGTCACCATTTTTTCCTAAAAGTTCAAAATCATTGAAAATAAGTTTCTTCCAACTTTCCAAAGTAAATGAAACATTCTTTACTTAGTTCACAGAATTGACTTTAAACATAAGATATCCGTGCTACACACAATTGCAGATTTATTTTCTTTCAGCTTTGAAGTTAGTGTTGCCTCTGCAATTATTTTCTACTGGTTACTTGGCTTCATAATTGTATTATTTGATATTTGACTTTTTAATGTGACATGTTACAGATACATAGAAAAGCACATAAAACAAAAGTATATTAAAATTATTATAAAGAAAACACCTATATAACAATCTCCCAGTTAAAGAGATGGAAAACTGCCACTGTCCCGAAGACCCTGAGAAGGTACTTGCTGACCGAAATACTTTGACACCCCCAAAGGGAATCACTGCCCATACTAAGAGAATTACTTAATTTTTAAAATTATTTTAATCCTGAAGTATGAATTCCTAGACAATAGTCTTTTACTCTTCTCCATTTTGTTTGAAATTTATATAAATGAAATTGTGTTTTATGTGTGTATGAGTTTGGCTTCTTCTGTTCGACATTTTGTTTTAAAGAATCATTCATTTTGTTGTATGCAGATGTGCTTGTTCATTATCATTGCTGTGTGTTATTTCATTGTCTTTCCATGCCACTGATTGCTTTTTCATCCTATTACCACTAGATATTTGGGTTATTTTTAGTTTTTAGCCATTGAAATAACAGTAATAGGAAAAATTCTTATAGGTGTCCCCTGGTGTATAAAAATATGAATTTCTGTAGGGGACACACTGAGAAAATGAATTGCTGGGTAAGTTATGCATAACTTTACCTTTAGTTAAATTAGTAGTTAGTGGTTAATACTAAACAGTTTTCCAAAGTGCTCCTACATCCTCATACTATTATCAGCACTACTGGAGAACTTGTAGAAATTCAAATTCTCAGGCTCTTCTGCAGGCCAGCTGAATCCAAAGCTTTGAAGATGCAGCCCAGCAAGTTTTGTTTTAACTAGTCCTCTAGGTTATTCAGCTGTAAGTTCAAGTGCAGTAGTTTGTAAATTTTGCTGCACATTGAAATTACTTTGGGATCTTAAAAAAATACCAGTCCCTATTCTCTTGCTCCAGTATATTCTAATTTAGTTGGTATGGGATGTCATCTGGGTATCAGGGCTGAGAGAGTGGTCCTCAGTCTCAGTTATCAAGTTAAAATCATCCAGGGACACTTAAAAAGCAAAGGCAAAGCAAAACAAACAAACAAAAACCTGTTCTCCACAATGATTATAATTATATAATTATATTATGGTTGTCCTTGGGGGATAAAGAGCTTAGGCATTGATCTTTGTTTTGTTGTTCTTGTTTTGTTTCATTTTAAAATAGCTCCCCCGGTAGTTTTAATATGAAGCCAGGAATCAGATGGCTGTCTTAGGGTGGTGAATGATAACACTGTAAATGCCCCAGTCTTTTCCAACTCTCATCTCTCTGCTCCCCTCACATCACCCACCATCACTTTCTTTAATACAGTTCAGTTCAGGAGAAAAACAGAAAGAAATTTGATTCAACTAAATCATAGAAATGTGTGAACAATGAATAGCCTCAAAGTCCCCGAATGATTTCTTATTTCATACTTAATTATCAAAACTGAATCTCTATTTTTAAGCCTAATAATTGACTAAATATGTAAAGACAACTTACTAAATTCATATCTCCACCATTGATTTATGATGTATCCTTTATCATGCATTAGATTATTAAAGATACTATTGTCTAATTCTTGAGTATATAGTTCTTTATTTCTTGTACAATTCTATTCATGTGCTACAGAGACTAAATTACATCTCTGAAAATTTTGGCATTCAAACAACAACAGCAATAAAAGAATAATAGCAGCAAAAAAAAAAAACTGAATCTCTAATTGGCAGAGTTTCAGGTAGAATAAAAAAACTGAAATAAAGAATAATTAGGAACAGAGCGAGCTATTTAGCAGTTTTTAAGTCACTAAAGCATAATCCAATTGAGAATGTGATAATCTTTTTTCCTTTAAAGTGTCCACTTCTAATTTGTTTTATAATCTGGTAAAGATGATTTTATTTTATTTTATTCATCTATTTCCCATTGCAAGATTTCCCTATTCCTTTCAAAATGGCATATAATGGAACATTTTGATAATGTTATAAAGTATTTCAAGCATCTTAGCAGAAAAAAAAATCATGTAAATTAAATCTATTTCAAGAGGACAACTTAGTATCAATCTTCTATCATTTAAATCTTAAGTAATTATATAAAAAAAAGAGTTAGAAATAAAATCAACCAAAAATCAGGCCAAATTTTCAGAAAAGCCAAAATTTATTTAGTATTTAACCTTTTATTTCATGTGGCTCTTAAATTCAAAATAATTTATCCTATTTCTGATCACGCCATAATCCACATTCTATCTCAAGATAAAGATATAGATTTCTATATTGAGCATGTTTGTCCCAATGAACTTGGTGAGTTCTGTTACCTTACAGCAATTTGATGTGTAGCAGATTACATGTAGGGCTTTTTTTTTTTTTTTTTTAACAGTGCTACTAATTTAATCAACACGTATCTACAGGATAAAGCATTCAAAATTCTCAAACGAAATTATGTGTTTCATAGCTCCGGGGTGATTTGTTACTGAGGACTGGTCTGCAAAGGCGGGATCACATTCTTCTGTCTGACTCCTACTTTAAATCTCTAGCATAGACCCAGATTCCTTCTCTTTGCTGATGCAAAATGCAAGAAGCCCCAAATACTAACAAATGAATACAACAATGTGTGAAGAGTTATACACCATGACTAAGTGGGATTTACTCCAGGCATGCAAGACTGGTCCAACATTTGAAAATCAATTAATGTAATCCAACACATCAACACACTTCAAATAAAAAAATCACATGATTCTATCAAATGGATGCAGATAAAGCATTTGACAAAACCTAGTATCCATTCATAGTAAAAAGTCTCAGTAAAGTAAACTGGAATTGAGAGGAGCTTCCTCATCTTGATACAAAAATCTCCAAAATACCTAAAGTTATTATATTTAATAGTGAGAAACTCAAATCTTAGATTTGATTGATACACTAAGATCAGGTACAAGACAAGGATGTCCCCTCTTACCACTCCTTTTTGACATTATACTGGAAGTTCTAGCTAATGCAATAAGACAAAAAAAAGTGTTACTGAATTAGGCATGAGATCCCCTCTTGGGTCCTAGCTGAACTGAATTCCCCTCACCCCTACCCCAGCTCAGTTAGGGAGTTCTTTCCTACTCAGTTTTGTGCTGCCAATAACAAAAGTGAATTTGGTCTAAGCAAGATAGCCTTTTATTCAATGGCCAGATAATGGAAAAAGGGACCTTTTGCTCTAAAGGCAACTTCGCTCTGAAGGGAGAAAAATGGGGCACTTTTAAAGGGTAAGGAAAGTGCATCATCAGAAACTGGGGGAAAAGGAAGGGATTTCCAGGAACAGCCAGTATATGGGCAATCCCCCAGGCTCCCTTGCACACTGCACAAATTGTGCCTAGCAGAGTACAACTCTCCCCTTTAGAAAGATCTTAGCAGGATAATAAAGCAAAGGTAGCTTTTGGATACTTTCAGGTTTTATTTGTGCAGGTGCATTCCTGTGGTCCACTTAGAGCTGGTTCAGTCTGGTTTTGTCACAGGCCTTTGTGGCATTTTGTTGATAAATCATTTCTAGCCTGCATAGTTAATTTTTTTTTTTTTTTTTTTTGCACATGGGGCCTGGGTTGCACAATATGGGGGGAAAAAAGGAATAAAAGATATGCATATTGGAAAAGAGAAAGAAAACTGTCTCTGTTCACAAATGACATAATCATCTATGTAGAAAATCTGAAAGAATTAATAAAAAGCTGAACATAATAACCAATTATATCAAGCTTGCAAGATAACAAGGTCAATATACAAAAGTCAATTACTTTCCTATATGCCAGTAATGAACAAGTGAAACTTGAAATTAAAAGCACAATACTATTTATATTATCACCCCAAAAAAGAATAAAATACCTAGGTATAAATCTAACAAAATAAGGAAAATTTTTGTATAATAAAGAAAACTACAAAACTTTGATAAAAGAAACTAAAGAAGAACTAAATAAAGAGGAGAGATGCCATGGTCATGGAGAGGAAGACTCAGTATTGTTAAGATGTCAGTTCTTCCCAACATTGTCTATAGATTCAATACAATCTTGATCAAATTCCCAGCAAGTTACTTTATGGATATTGAAAAACTAACTCTAAAATTTATGTAGAGGGGCAAAAAATCTAGAATAACCAATATGACATGGAAGGAGAAGAAAAATGTTGTAGGACTGACCCTACCCACCTTCAAGACTTACTTTAAAGCTACAGTAATCAAGATTAGTTTGGTATTGATGAAATAATAAAATACATCAATGGAGCAGAGTAGACAGCTTGGAAGCAGACCCACATAAGTATAGTTAATTCATCATTGACAAAGGAGCAAAAAGAATACAATGGAGCAAATACAGTTTCTTCAACATATGGTGTGGAAACAACTGGACATCCACATGAAAAAAATTAATTGAGACACAGAACTTGGACCCTTTGCAAAAAAATAACAAAATGAATCACAGTCCTAAATGCAAAATGCAAAGCTATAAAACTCCTAGAAGGTAACATAGGAGAAAACCAGATGGCCTTCGGAATATGGGTGATTTTTTAGATACAGCACAAAAGACAGGATCCACAAAAGAAAAGAATTGATAAAGTGCAGTCATTATAATTTTAAAAATTCTGTCTTGCAAAAGACAATGTAACCAAAATGAAAAGACAAGCCATGGATTTGGAGAAAATATTTGTAAATATCCATAAAGAACTGTTACACAAAATACACAAAGAACTCTTAAAGCTCAACGACAAGAAAATAACCAATCAGATTAAAAAAAAAAAAAAAAAAGACCAAAGACCTTAACAGATACCTCACCAAAGAAGATATACAAAAGGCAAATAAGCATATGAAAATATGCTCTACCTCATATACTATCATGGAAATGCAAATGAAAACAACGAGATGCCACTACACACCTATTAGAATGGCCAAAATCCTGAACACTGGCAACACTTACTGCTGGAGAGGTTGTGGAGCAACAGGAACTTTCATTCATTGCTGGTGGGAATGCTAAATGGTACAGCTACGTTGCAATGGTACGGCCAATGCAAAATGGCCCCAGCATGCACCTCCAAGGGGAATGAGGGGGATATCATGGACTGAAGCCTTTTCTTCTATTGTTGGCTCTGGTCAAAATGTTATACATAATTCATCTCAAATCCTTGTACTTTATAAGGGGAAACCTAGAGGAAACCCAACCAGTAGGATGTTTTTTAAAGATTTTTTTATAGCAGCTTCAATTGCACAGCAAAATTAGAAGATATAGAAATATCCTATATCCTTTCCTGCCCTGTACTATGACATTTAGTCGTGGTAAAATAAATATAACATATAATTGACTATTTTTATGTGTACAATTCAGTGACATTAAGTACAGCTATCAACACTAGTAATTTCCAGAACCGTCTTATTCCTGGCTTTCACCATTGAGTATGATATTAGATAAACAGCATCAGAAAACAAAAAACACATAAATCAATTTAACAAAATATATGTAAGATCTCTATATGAAAAGATACAAAACATTACTGAGAGAGAGAGAGAAAAAAAAAGTCCTAAATAAATGTGGAGCTATAGAATGGTCATGGATTGAAAGATATAAATCTTTGCACTGCAGGCTTACATCAAAAGAAAATCTAAACAATTACTGAGCTCTAGTTCATGATATACACACCGAAGCATTTAGGAGTTGTATAGTAATATCTGCCTTGCTTTGAAATGCATGAAATATAAGATGGATAGATAAAATAATGGATATATGGTTAGATAAATGACCAAAAAAGTACTATTAAGTGGTAATGGTAGAACCTAAGTGGAGGATATATAAGTGTTTACTATAAAATTTATTCAATAATACTATATATTTGAATGTTTTCATAATGAAATATGATATATGTATGTTTATATAAATTAATTTATACTTGCATATGCATGTATGCATATACTTGCATAAAATATTTTTAGAAGGATATCCTAGAAGCTAGTAATTGCAGTTGGCTTCTAGAGGTGTAATGTATGGCTGAAAACAAGGGTGGCACAGAGAGGCTTCCTGTATTTCTGAATAAATACCACATGCATATTTGATATCTATAAAATGGAAGAATGGACATCTGTAATTAAGACCTCCCCACCCTAATTCATACTCAATAAATCACGATTACTCTACCTTACTCTATTTTTATGATGCTTGAAGTTATGCTGTATACACATACACACACACACACACACACACACACACATATATATATATATATATGTTTACTGTCTGTTTTTCAGAGTACAATGTAAATTCTATGATGGCAGGAACTTTGTCTGGCTCACCATTGTGTCATCAGTCCCTAGCACAAAGAAGGAGGTTTTTAATTAAAACAAACAAATAAACAAAGAAATCAGACCCCCCCCCCAAAACTTGACCATTTCATATTCTCAAGAGAGCAGGCAGGGGGAAGAGGTGTCCAGGTCTCGGCAGGGAAGCTTAATGCTATTGGCCATCTGGATGAGTACTGAAATCAGAGAGAGCTATCAGAAGGAATGTGAGGGGAAACCAAATATAGATGACTTTATCATCTCTAAAGCTGGAACTCAGCTTTATTTCCTCTGGACATTGATGTGTCCACATTAGGACACGCATTTGGGCACAGCCTGGGATCCCAAACATCCTACTGAGGGCTCTTGGAGGTTTTTCTCCCTCTGTGCTTTGACCACTATGGATGCTCATTATTAAATGCTAACTCTCTAGGCTGCTGCTGAAGCTACATCTCAAATCTGAACAGTGGAGGGTCTTCCTTTAGGAGGCCTATATTGACTCTCATTTGAAATAGTCATTTCTCTTCTCAATATAGTGCATTTCCCGAGGATCAGTTTTCAGTTAAATAAAATCAAAATCCCAAGTTCTTTTTGCTTCTTATTTTCAGCCTTTTCAGCCCCATGCTTCCCTTAAGTTCTGGGATTACCTCAAGCGGCGCACAGCCCACGGGTGGGAAGACTCCTGCTTTCTCACTGGCTAAGCTTGAGGGCAAAGTTTTGATTTCTTTGACAAGATGGATTTATTTTTGGAGATATTAGTATGACTCACCCCTCCTGACATTTGTTTCTATAAAAACTAACTTTAAAATGTCACACTTCCAACTCTGCACAGAGTGAGAAAAGCTGCCATAGCGACTGGATTCGAAGAGGGCCCCACTTGAGAATTTCTTTTATCCTGCCTTGTCTAGCCTCCCTCACTTTAGCTTCCTGGGATTGATAACACCTCTTCCAGAGCCACATCCTGCAGGTGTTTGTGTGTACCTGGGGGCAGGAGGCCTATTACCCAAGCCAAAATAAAGTAAACCAGTGTTTGCATCACTGTCTCTGCACATGAATTACTGGCTACAATGTTGGTTACAGCTAAAGTATCCATATAGTTCACATACCAAATAAATATTAAACACTATAAATAAATACTAAAAAAAATTGTTTGAAGGATATACAACAACACAGGAAAATGTTTCTGATAAAATATTTAGTAAATTACATTTCCCTTTTCTTTCATTTTGTCCTCTGAAGGGAATTTCACAGACTCAAAACAGAGGATAACAAAGAATGTGGAGCAACTGCTAAGTGTGTCATGATGGATTTCAGTGTGAAGTGAAAAAAGAAAAAGGCAGGCAGCAAAATGAATGGATAAAGATATAAAGAAACACAAACATATTTCCCAATGCAAAGTTTATTGTGAAGCTGAGATTATAAGGATTTTATTTTCTGTCAGAACTTTTTAATTTTAAAATAAAAACAAAGTATCATAAACTTGAAAAATGCTACTTTATCAGTGTTCTGTAAATGAATATATGAGTGTATATTTTAAATGTATTTACTTTAAACATTCGCAAATTCCTAGATTGGCTACATTAAAGGATTCAAGGCATCCAGTAACCAAGTGGTCTAAGTAGAATTCAAAGTGACTTAATGTGTCAAAAGGATATTATAGAAATCAGTTAAGAGAACCAGGGGATGGGTTCAGGTTCACAGACATGGATCAGTAACAGTCTGAAAGTGCCAGGAAAGGCCTTCTTATATATCCAAATTAACAAGAAAATAAGAGAAATAACTCAACTAGAATTCCCATCTGGAGATAATGACCCTACTAACCAGCCAACAGAGTTAAAGTATTTACCAAGCACTCATCATGCACTGAGTGCCCGTAATCTGGGCTGGGCTAAGTCCATGGGAGAAATCCTACAGATACAATAAAGTATGTCAGTTCTTAAGGAGTATACAATCCTTAAATAATACAGAAAGGCAATCTTCAAGGTTTAAAAGATGTGAGGCAATTATACATGCAAAGGGAATTTAGATAAGGGAAAACCAGGGGGAATGTGAAAAACCCTAGATAACAAGAAGGATTTTGGTTGAGTCTTGACTGATGAATGAGAGAAGGAAAAGTATTTCCAGGGGGAATATCAGTCCACCTTGTGACAGATGGACAGCTAGAAGCTCCAGAAGCCACAAGCTGCATTTAATGTATTCTAATGTTTCCAGAGATAGTCACAGATTCTCAATAAAGACTGTTACAAATGAATGAATGAATAAGTGGGTGAGTGAATGAGTAGGTACAGTTTGAAGTGAATTGTGTACATTTTAAAATTATGGTGAGGGTGGGAAACTTGTGTGCACTCTGCTCCCGACACTTCTCACTCCCAGCAGGGTCATGCCATGAGTGTTAACTAGGAATTTCTCAAGTCTCTGTTCTCCAGAAGCTGATTCAAAAGTTTTTGTTGCTGTTGTTGTTCAGCTCTCCTTTGTCCTTCATTTTAATTCCTCCCTTCCTTTCTATTCTTTGCCTGTGCTTGCTTAGTTTGCCACCTACTCTGTTAGTTTATTAGGCTGGGGCCATTTTGGAGCTCCCTCTGGACATTGTTTTCATTTCCTTCCATGCTGTAAAAACGGGCCGTTCTGCGCTCAGCCCTCAGGGTCTTATCTAAAAAGGGTTTTTCTGAATTGGGTTAGGAGTCTCCTCCACTGATGCTGTGGTGAGTCTGCTGGCAAAAGGCTGGATTCCATTTAGATTGACCCCATTAATTCATTTGAGGTTCTATAATTCATTTGTGAGCCAAGATAGATATAGTCTTTGCCCTCATGGAACTTACATTCCAGTGAAGGAGAAGATGTGAGACATAAAAATAAGGATGGACTTAAAATGAAAGCAGTCATTAAAGGGTATTAAGTTAAACTGAGATACAATCCCTTTTTTGTGTTAAGAGATTACTCTTGTTACTATGTGCTGGAGACGACTTGAAGAGGTAAGGGCAAACAGCAGGTGGTCAGTTGGTGACATTAAAATAGACCAAAGGAGAGAAAAAATGATGCTTGGTATAGAGATAGTGAAGATGGAAATAATGGGTGTATTACTACAAGGGATTTGAGTGAAAGAAGGCAAGGACGATGATTCACCCTTGAGAATCTTGTGAATCAGTGGAGTCCTAAGGCTCTATTAGCTTTGTATTGCTCTTGACTCACAGCAGAGAGGCAAGAGGGACCTGAATATTACTTTGCAACAACTCAGCTTCAAAAGCAAGTTTTCCAGTGTAAGTCATTGCCCTAGTATAAGAAAGCCAGATTCCATGTCTCTGTAGTTGGGCAGCACTAGAAGTTTGTCCAAAGACGTAAATATATGGTGCCAAGATTCAAAAGCATCTGTTGGGTGGGATACAGCTCCATACACACAATAAGATATTATCTGATTGAAAGCTGACTTCATGAGATTTCATGCCTTTCTGAGGAAATCATACCATAGAGGTCTGTCACACAGACGGCTGGGATGGTATAAACAGAACAACTTGGATTTATTATCTCCACTCATTTCCTTAGTGTATAGCAATTTGATAAATACATTTCTCCTCTCTCTCTAGCATACAAAAGCTCAATCTTGTCACTATAGCATTATCTGCAGGGTATTTTTTGGTTTGGGTTTTTTTTTAAAACCATATCTTACTAGATTAAAGGCATTTTCCATTCTGGATTTATTCAAATAGAAATCATTGTTAAAACATAAATGTTACTTGAAAAAAGGAAGAAAAGAATGCAATAGGTAGTTTTAAATTTTTTATTTCAAATTACCTTTAATAAAGGAAGGAGCAAGGTCAAGAAGCAGAGGGTAGTTTATATTGGGGATTAGGAGTTGGGATGGGTGAAAAAGCAGGTGTTTCAGAATTTAGTATGCAGAGAGGAGGGAGAGTGGTACAGGGGAAGAGAGAGGGGAAGGAGGAAAGTAGAGGAAGGGAAGAGGAAAGGACAGAAGCAGAAGATGGGAGTGTAAGATGTGCCTATCTCACAAGTTTCACGTAAACAGCCTAGTGCACAAGTACACTGCAACTGAATTCTGGAACTCATTTGTGTTTAGACTGTACTGTCTTCTTGAGGATTGATGTTACACGACCAACCAACCATGCTGTTTAAAGGGCACATTACTTTAAAAATTATTATCTCTGAAAATACACTGCAATGGAGACTAATCCATGGGGCTCTAAGTTAAATATATCTCTATTTCTTTGAAATTTCATTAGTCACTATGGAGAATAAAAGTAATACAGGAGAACAAATCTGACTCTGTATTGGATCTGTTCCTGTCGCTTTAACCACTGTGCAGTTTTCCAGGCTTAGCCTTGTTAGCTCTGCACCTTGTGTAAAACAGTGTTGCCTTTAGCCTGAAATGTACAGGAGAGCCTGTTCTGGGGGCTCTGACCTTTAAGAATGTCAGCACTTCTGTAGAGACAGCAAGTTGCCAAATAGAAAATAACCTTTGTTTTGTTGGAGGTTTACAGGGACACCATGCCCTGACCCACATGGACAGCTGCAGGAACAAAGAATTCCTGCAGGAAAAAGTTTGCAACAATGAAACACACCTCCTCCCTTGTTGTTTTGTTTTTTTTTTTTTTTTTTTTTTTTTTTTTGTATAAAAGAAGCCTGTATTCTGACTGGAGCAGGATGGTTCTCCAGGACATTAGTTGGTCATTCTCTCTGTCTGCTGGCTGTTCAAATAAAGTCGCTTTCCTTGCCCCAACACATCATCTCCCAATTTATTGGCCTGCCATGCAGCAAGCAGAAGAAGTTTGGACTCAGTAACATTGAGGCTGCCTCTGAAGAGCAGCAGCAGGGAGCCATGATAAGGCTTGCACACTAGCAGAAGAGGAGGAGAAAGCAAGCATCATTAAGGTTCCCAGATTTAGCTCAGGCTGGGTGGTCCAATTTCCAGGGCTGAAAAATACAATCTTTTCTTGCTATCATCTCTGACATAGGACGTTAATAGTCATAGTAGAGGTAATCCTAGTGTAGGTAGCATTTCCTGTCTTGTGGCTTTTGTATTCTGTTAGGGCAAATGTGATATTTTTTAAGATTACCGAAACCTTGAATACCTACCTGTGTTGTGAGGGGTTTCTAGGCTCACTGAAATGTTACTTATTACTATTTACTCTCTGTTCAAGCAGGTTCAAGGGTTTCTTTCAACAAATATTTATCAACTGTCACCAAAGTCCAAGTTAAAAGACTCAGTGGTAAGACTAAAATAATCCATAAGGCATAGTCCCTGTCTTTGAGGAGCTTAATTAATTGTACTTGATGTGTGAGGATTCCTTCATGACCAAGAATTGTGAAAGTTTTGTTGTCAATTTATATTTTCAGTATTGCAGTGGGAGCTTAAGGAAATTGATTATTTTCACTTGGATACTTTACTTGTAGTTGACACATGACCAACAGGTCAGTGGCAGTACCATGACAATTTCTGTATGTGAACTGAGTTACAACAGTCTGAGCTCTTGCCTGCTCTTCACCAGTGCCAGCCCTCTGCAATGGTCCTGAATTCAGTCTCTTCTAGCTTACAGATCTCTGACTTAATGTCTGTTAAATACAATTGTGAGCCTCCAGTAAGTAGGAGGAGAGAACCGGTCACTTCTGTCCATCACACTATATCATTCAAGTTGTAAGTAAGTATATAAATATGCTTTATTGATAAGAGATTGAAATGAAGAGATACACTTTATAACCTATTTGATGTTCACATATTATATTCCAGTTGCCATTCTTTCATGAGGTTTATAATAATAAAATAAATTAGTAATACAAGGAAAAATTAAGTGATACAAGGAGAAATATACCACTCCACATTCGTACCAGAAGATTTCAGTAATTTTTTTCACAGTAACTAATAGACCAATAAGACAAAAAAATTCACCAAGACTGTAGAACACCTGAACACCGTATTTACAAATTTGACCTACCTAACTATATATAACACTGTATATGAAGCTCTCCAACACTTTCTTTTTAAGTGCACATGGGACATATACTGAAGTATAAAAGGTCATAAGGCAGTCAACAGAATTAGGATTCAAATCATACCAAACATGTTTGCTGATATTTGGAGCAGAATGATGTTAGAAATAATTAAAAAGTTAACTAGAAAATTCTCTTATATTTGGAAATTAGGAAATACACTTTTAAATAGTTCAATAAAGAAACCACGATGAAGATTAGAAAATATTTTTAAACTGAATAATAATGAAAATAACACATCTGAAAACTTCTGATATAGCTAAATCCATGCCTAGAGAGAAATTTATACACTTAAATTGTATATTATAAATTACAATCAATTATCTAAGCATCCATATCAAGAAGTTAGAAACAGAACAGAAAATTAACCACCCAAAATAGGAGGAAGAAAATAATGAAGATAAGAAAATAGGAATATATGAGTTAAGATAATACTATAAGGGTAAAGTGAAAAATTTTACAGAAATATATGGATGGAAAGAACAAAATTCTAGAAAAATACAACTTACCATGTCTGTCCACAAAAGAAAGAGAAAATCAGATTCGTCTTAGATCTATGAATTAAGTTCTACTCATTATTCAAAACCTTCCTCAAAAGAAAATTCCATGCCCAGATGTTTTATACCAAATGTTTGGTCATTGCTAACAGTTAAAGAAGTGATGCCATTAATCTTACAAAAAGTTTTCTAGAGAATAAATAGGAATGAATACTTACAAAGATGTTTTATGACATCTTTGTAATCTTGATATCAAAACCTTACAAATACATTATTAAAAAAGGACACATAATAGGGTCAGTGTGATCCCTTTCAAAATCCCAGGGGTGTTTGTGTGTGTGTAAGTTGGCAAGCTATTTCTAATATATATATGAGATAGATATATATATGAGATATATATATATATATATCTCATATATGTAACATATATATGTAAACTGAAAGTTTAATAATAACGAAGACAATCTTGATGAAGATGACTACACATGGAAGAAACACTATTTCATATATCAAGACTTATTATGAACTATATTAAGTCATATGCTTTTTGTATAAGGATAGAAAAATAGACCAATGATTTAGAATAAAGATTTTAGAAACAGATCCATATATATGGAAATCTGAACCATGAAAATGTAAATACTTTAGGGTTATAGGAAAAGATTGTTTATTCAAACAATAGTGCTGGAGCAATTAAATATCTATGGTGAAAGGGGGTGGTGGAAATCTGACTTCAAGCTCATACTTAAATATAAACTCTAGATGAAATTATATGTAAACATAGTAAAACGTACAATATAACTTTTATATCTGTTATTTTTAAACTTGACATGAAAAGCACTAATCTGACTATTATTGGAATTAATATATTTACATTAGTAAAAAGATTCCCCTAAGAGATTGAAAAGGCAAATCCACAAGCTAGAATACATACTCAATACTTACATCTGATTAAGGACTCATTTCTAAAAAATACAAAGAACTCCTATAAATCAATAACAAAGACAGTCAAATCAGATGAAAAACTGGCAAGGAAACCCCAGAAACCTTGAAGAGGAACTTCAAAAATGAGCAAATCCACATGATCAATGAACATTGAAAAGGTACTCATTGCTCATCAAGAAATGCAAATTAGAGTCACAATTTGAATCCACCACACATCCACCAGAATGAATAAAACTTAAAAGACTGCCATGTCAAATATTTATGAGCACATGGGGTAACTCAATTCTCACACATTGCTGATGGGAATATAAAACACTGTAGCACTTTTGGAAAACTCTATAGCATATTTGCTAAAGTTGGAGGTGTGCATATCCTTTGACTCATGTATTTCAGTCCTAGCTATATCCAAGAGAAATGCATGTATTTGTGCAGTTATAATAGCACCAAACAGCATACAGTTCAAATGTCAGTCAACATAGATTGAAAACTGGATTGTTGTATAGTATAGAATATGTTATACAACAATGATAATGAGTAAAATTTAGTTTAATGCAACAATATGAGCAAGTCTCAATAGCGTAGCATTGAACAAAAGATGCCAGACATAAAATTAGTCCATTTATAAACTTTTGAGAAACATTTTATTCTATAATTAATCCAGAGAGTTACAAGAATTAAGAGGTCTATTGTAATAGCCAGGAAATCTATAAAGATATCTTTTAGAATTATAGTAGTTGGAAAAGAAAGACTGTTGATATTGAAAGCAAAACAAAACAAAAAAGAAAACCTCATGAAAATTAATCAATTTTAGGAATTGTTTTTTCTGCAGTGCATTTTTTAAATAATACACCTATTTTAATATTCTGTTAGACAATGGATTTAAATAGCAAATGTTGAAACAACAAAATTGAATTACAATTATTCTCAAAACATCCTAATTTTGCCTATGTGTCGATAGTTGTCAATTATGGTAATATCCTCCAGAAAAGTTAGGTATTTGGTAAAGCAAGGCACACAGGACCAAATTCTGATAAAGGTGTTTTTTCTTTGGTACTGTAATTACCTCAAATATGCAACATATCCAGGATATTCTTAAGATGATTTTCAATATAGCATAAATAACTTTTATAAACTTTTTCTTATATAGAGTATATATTTATATATAATTAAATATTGTAACAATGAAAGTGTAAATAAAATGAGCGATGCTAAACCTGGTTTTTAAAAACAAAACAAAACTCACTATATATGACATTTTAAAAGTCTAATAATTTGATATGTAGGAAAAATGTATCAATTCTTAAGAACAGTCTGTATTACACTAAATCTACTGAGCACAAAATCAGTTTCCTCTCAGATTCTGTCTCCTTCGAAATAGATTAAATATCAAACTACCTTTCCTTCTCTGAAATGGTGACATTCAATATAAATTGATGTAAACCCTTAAGTTTTGCATCTCTAAACTACATTTTTCACATGAACGTAGCCTATAACACCTATAAAAATCACTTATTAAGTAATTGATATTACTGCATTGAAACATCTACATGTTGCATTTTAAACTTTTCTTCCAAAATACCATATTCTTAATTTTTATAGAACTATCAGTTGGTACTCTTCCCCCATGAGTTAGCACATTTTTATAATGAGTGAAGTAGTTGAGAGATAACATGTAAACTTTAAAAAGTGTAAGAATTTAAATAATTAATGAGTCATCATTACAAAAGGCTGATACAATAAAGCTTCTGGAGGTCATCAAAACACAGAAAATGACATTATCTGTGTATATGACATGATCTAAGATATAGGTCTACCTTCTCAAATATGATTATTTCTTTATAAATTAAAAATTATAAACTACAAATCAAATCACTAACATTTTCAAACTGACTAGAAAAGCAAAATGTAGATTATGCCTGTATAATAAAAGTTTACTTAGAAAATATACTTTAGACGATTTCCCCCTTTCTTAGAACTCTTGATTACATTTTATAAACTTACTGGGAATCTTGAAAATATTGTTATCTTGGGCAGCTGAGAATGTTATTACTATAACTAACATGTCTCATGTTCAACAATTTCCTTGTATTATTTTTTGAAGTGTTTAAATAGGGATAGGCTAAACCTGAATGAAAAATTATGAATGCTTATGGAATTAATACTTAAATAGTGTGAGTCGAACACAAATCTTTATATTTAAAGTCTATGCATTTGCAGTATTTCAATTTCACTTAGCAGCAGGTAATAAAATGTAAGTCTGAATGTTGTTACAGTCTAAAAACACCATTCTCAAAATGTGGTAAAGTTATTAAACACATACTCTAAAAGGTGGTCACTGAAAATTGTTAAGTCAGGGTTCCAGAAAGTTTGCTTGGTGCCAATTTGGAATCACCAGCAAATTAATTTAAAATACTTTGTAATTTTAAACACTTTTAAAAACTCTAGATGGAATAGATTAGGTCTCTGTCCCTACAGACTAGGTTTGCATCAGCAAAGTAACAAAGCCAGGCCTAACTAGCCAAGTGTTCCCAACAGTTTGTAACATAGTATTTTTGAGCCAAATTTTGTTTTAACAAAATCCATTAGAACTAAATAAAAATACTTATTTTTACAGTTTTTATACTATTAGAACAGGAGACTTAAAATATATAAAGCATGAATTTAAAAAGTAAAGTAAAATACTTCATACACAGTAAGTAATTTTGTCTCTAATCAGTAAATAAACCTGTATTCCAATTTTAGAAAGTATTTGTGCCCACCAATTCATTTGATCATTTCTGCTACCTTTTCTCTCCCTGAATGAATTTATTAAATAACTCATGTAATTTGCAACCTCAATTTCAGTGATAAAATTGAAAAGAAACCACTATTTTAAAGCTCCTTTCTGGCAGCTTTTGTAGGGCCACAGAAAGGGAGGTCAGAATTCAGCTACCTCTTCAAGACATGTGATCAGAGTATTCCCGGGAATGTTGCATTTATGAAACACCTAGAAAGTTCTTCTGAGCAGCCTTGAATTTATAGTTATAGTTCCATTTAAAATAACGTAGTATCACGGCAATCTGGAATGCCTCCAAGAAAAGTCATTTTGGTCTCAATTCCCTGACATCTGTACTAATATTTTTTTGGTAGTTGTTTTGTCAAGAGTTGTATATTAAAGGAAGTTTTTACAGATCAATGAGAAAAATATTCATTTTAAAACGTTCTAGATGTGTATAGTATATGCTTTGATAATTCAAAATTCTCAAAATGGAGATATTAGACTTTTTTTAAATTATTAAATGATTATTTAATCCCTTCAAATTACATTTTAAAACTTCAGTGGAAATTAACACACTCCAAAATTTAATTTAAAGTAATATTAAGGATTTATCTGATTTACAGAAAAGAAACACAATAAAGGGTTTAAGGACAAAACTCAATTAGTGTGAAAGTCATTGGCTACTGTCTAGCAAAGGAGCAACAGGATTCCTTTCAGCACTTTTGAAGCACTAAAACATCTTAAAATGTAAATGGAGAAATGTGTATATTTCTTTACATTAAATTTAAATATGAATTTTATCCTCTGATAGATCAGACCCAGAATGTTACTTTATCAATTTATATGCAGTTGAATTTTTCCAACATACAGCAATCCTTTGTTTAGTAATCTTTTGTATAAGTATAAAAATCTCAGATACATGAAAATGTTTTTCAAATCATACTTCTATTTCTTCACAGCTTTATAGGTAATTATAATTTTCAAACATTGAATATTCCATGTGATTTGATACATGTGTTCAGAAAGAGTAAGAGAAAAGACATTTAATAAGATTAAATATGTGAAATTTGCAAAAATTGATATTTGACATTTGTTGTGTGCTCTTGCAAAGAGTGTATAGGGTATTTCGGCAGCAATCAAAAAGTAAAATGTTTTAAAACTCAGATTTCAAATTTCTTCTGATAATTATTCTAATCCCTGGAAATACTTTCAAGTTCTGATTTCTAGATGCAATAGGCATTTTGTTACATATACATATATTTTATCCTTAAATGTTGATATTTTCAAACCATTTGAACAATAAGATCAGGTTCAACATGATGATTTCTTCTTAGAACCTGTAGCAGTCCTCTGCGCAAGATTAACATTGAGCTTCCCAGGGCACCATTGTGAAAAACCAGACAAAGATAGTATTGGGACTATGCTTTAGTGGGATTTCCTGCAGGTTCGGGATCATAACCATATAGGAAAGTAGCTGTTATTACAAGGATGGCTCCAAGGGAAAAGACACTGGTTGGCACAAAATCTTGTAGCCCAAAATAGGATATCAGTGTTGATAAAATTATGGACAAAGGGGTTGCAAATCCTTTTAAAATATTATCCACATACTTAATAACAGGAGCTATTACAAGGCCTCCCAGTGTCTGAAGACTAACATCTATTCAGGTCAGCCAGTTATATACCTGAAGGAAACCATTCTTTGATACTTGTTCTTCATCATGAATATATACACTCATTAATCCAAATATACTCCCAAGGAAACTAAGTTGAATATTTGTTATCCATACTGATTGTTTGGTTTCTTTTAAGATTTCCTCAAAGTAAACCCCGGCAAAGCCACTTGAAAAACATGCTGTGAGCACTGCCATGAGGCCTACAAACTTGAGCACCAGCGGGAAGTTCCTTAGAACCAAGCTCTTGAGAATCTGAGGGCCACTGTACAAAAGCACATCCTGTCATCAAAATTACTAGGTAAGAGTTTCCATTGGTTTACTAAGAATTTCGTGATGTAATATTCGATTCAGTCCTCCTGGACTACTACATTTGCTGTCTCTGTAGACTAACAAAATATGGGCCCTTAACTTCAAAAGTTCGGCACAAGCACATCGGTAGCAGAATAGATAACGAGGCCCCTCCTCTTTTAAAGCCCTAGAATAACGCATCGTTAGAACCGAACTGGTGGCCTGAAAGACCAGAATTCCCAAGGAAAGGTATTCTAGGTTGGCTGACATCGTTTCATCTTCATTTGCCTCCCGCGCGGCTCGCCGGCTGCGCGCACTGGGGCCGGGGCTCAGCTCCCCGGGCGCCCCAGGCCGCCGCGCCCGCCGGGTCCCTTGCGACCGCTGATGTGCAGCGCTGCCGGCTTCCACCGCCGTCGCTGCCCTGCAGTGCATTTTTTTTAAACTGGTTTTGATCATTTTCATCAGAGATGTCAAATAATGTGTTGATAAACCAGCTTTTAAAATAAGCATTCTAATTTGTAAAATTTACTGATTTCTATAGTGTAAATACTCCCACCATGGCTCATTTCAAGCTATCCAATAGCTTGAGTGAGTAGGAACTAGCTTCAACATACCTCTGAATGTAACCCATAATTAACGTATTTAAGACCTCGCAAGTGGTATCCCTTAATTTTGAATTAATCGTGGCTTTGGTGCAACCAGTTTGAAAGCGGTTTTGTGGTGTTTGTGACAAAAGTTTGTTGAGACAATAAAGAATACTGAATGAATGTAGTAGTATGATGCAGTGGAGAAGGCAAAGTATTGTAAATCAAAACCCTAGGACAAGTATTGCCTATGATGATAACATTCTCCATGCTTCCCATATTTCTGGGAACACACCTGCAAGTTTTTGCCATGAATTGGCAGGTAATTTTGCAGACATGACACTATACAATAACTAAGTGTTCTTTCAATAACTTACTTCCTTTTCAGATTTAATTCCCTTTATAAAGTGTTTGATCTACCCTTTCCTGTTAGGGTGTTGTTCTTAACAGCAGAGAAGAGAGAAGGTAAGGACTGAGTCACTAGGTTTACTCTGACATTTGTTAAAATTATAGCTTTGTCCAAGTCAATGTATCTAGACTATCTTATGGATCTGAATGTAGCTGTGAGAAAGTGTGTGTACACTGACTTACACTTTCACATGAGCGCTTTTTTTCAGTGTCTGGTGCAGGGGCCCACACTTAGGATGCATTCAGTAAAACACAGTATTTGTTGGAATAAATACATGAGAAAAAGTAAAGAATACATAAGTGAATGGATTCCAGGTTTTAGCACTCATAGCATACTCTTACAGTGTTGGGTCACTCTGCAGAACTTTTTCTTAGACAACATCTTCTGTACATGGTTTATTAAAATTGGCATATTGGATTGCTCACTACTTAGAAAACAAAGGTTCCTTCATTTACTTCTCCTTCCAAAAAGATGATTAGTATGCAACTGTTTATAAAATACTGACTTTAGACAGCTAAATTTGAACCTACTTTTGAATCTTTGCCTATGTGAACCATGGAATCTAATATTTTTATTGTTTCAAAGTCTGTTTTTCTAAAGTGAAGACAAGTGATTTCTGAAATTAAGGTCAGAAGTAAATCACTGGGTCTGTAAAGGCTCTTAAATCAGGAAAACCCCAGTCCTGGAATTTTGTCAGATGAGATGTGATTGTGTTGTGACCACAGATTAAATTGTTATTTAAAATTACACATAAGAGTACGACTCTGTATCTCAAGGCCAGACTGTTGAGCAAACGTCTTTTTTGCTTTTTTCTTTTTAAAATTTTGTCTCAAGAAAAATACCAACAGCTGTGTGAATAGTTAAATATAACCCTGTCAAATTAATGAATTTAATTATTGTGAATGTAAACAAACATTTATGGAATATTTTAGGCTTCTTTCTTTATTCAGGTATAACTTGTTACCACCCCGTGGTGTTGGTGGTTTCACTAAGTTTGATTTTTCTTTTAGAAATTTAGTCTTGTGTGTTGCAAACAGTTCATTAATATGCAAGCCTCTGAAAGCAGTAAACTATTTTTTTAGGGGAGGAATAGTGAGAAATTGTTTATAAGCTGCCAAAGTTAACAGCTTCTCAGAATTGAAATAGTACCAATGGAAATCATGAGAAAAGAAATTTGTAATTATTTACTAATTGTCTCAGTTGGAGACATAATTAGAGGTGATTACTGGAAGTAATAGTACAATAGTGTTAATAAAAAGTTTTCCTGTTACTGCCCAGCAACTTGCAAACAATGAATTATAATGGTCCATGGTGCTGTATTGTATAATTTGAAAATAATTTACACCTGAGAGTTCCCACTGCAGAAAACTGGGGGGGAGGGGTGTACAAACAGGAATTTGTCTTTTATCCTTGGCATTTTGAATTGTGATTTATGTACAGAGGATTTGCAGTATGTTTCTGAAGAATCTGACCAGTAATTAATAATCAAATTTGTCTAGCTTTAGCTATAGTTTTCCTTCTATACCCATGAATTAAATAAGGCCATAGGCTTGGCTTGTATGCTCAGTGACAAAATAGTCCTTGTTCAGCCATAGCAAAAACAAGAATCAGGAAAAGCAAAAACAGAGAACAGTTATTGAAAGCTCATGGTGTACCCGGCTCTGTATCAATGTTTTATGCTAATTATGATTTTTAGTTCTTATAAAATCCATAATAAGGTAGTGGAGAGTAAAGAGAATCGGAGGCTCCCTGGGTAAAAGAATAAAACCACAGTGGGGACAGTGCAAGGTAGAGACATTTATTTTCTCCAGGGAAACATTAATTTCTGTTTTCTTCTCCCAGATAGGAACATTGCTCTCTTGGCACTTACTGTGGCTCAAAAACCAATAGGGTTGTGGACACCAGTAATATTTTTGGATATTTTAATTTTTAATCATTTTTCACCTGGGTATTTACAGAAGACACCTATGTAATGATCATTTTGAAGTTTACTTGAGCCACATAATCCTAGAAAATAGCTGCAACAGAGCAGGACCCTATGGGGCCTTCCTGGGACAGATTCCTCCCCACACCCTCTGCTTTAGCTTCTGTCTGAAGGACCTGATAACAGTATCAGATGCACATTTCCTGAGTTGTTTTACAGACTGTGAAACTCCCACCAAATGGAAGACTTTAACTACTTGATCGCCATGAGCACATAGTCCTCAGACCTACTGAAACCTAAGGATTGATAATATTAACCCCTGTGATACCTTCCTATTACCTCACCATCAGCCAATCATGAATTGCACACTTGTCAATTGCATACCCTCCAACTCCCCTCCCTCACCTTGCCTTTTAAAAATTCTTTCCTGACGCTCATCAGGGAGTTGTGTTTTGAGCACTAACTTCCCTAAGCTCCTCACAGCCCAGTCTCAGTTGACTGGCTTCACGGCATATGGGTGAGCAGACCTAAGTTTGGTTTGGTGACACTCAATCATTAAAGGAATCCTCTATCTCTTGTGTTCCAGAAAATGACTTACTGCAAAGATCCCAGATTCCTACATGACTTAGATAAAACTCATGAAGAATAACCCCCTTGTTTACCTGAGGACAAGGCCAGACACAGACCCTCCAAATTTCCATTTTCTGCCTTATCAGTGATTAGCTGAAATGTTTGTCCCCATCAGTCAACTGAAACAAAGTGATTGTTAACTGGACTTGATCAAACTTTACTTAAGCTTCTCCCCTCCCCACAGGACTCTGAACTTTGATGGAAGCCTGGTCCCTCATTACAGTGCAGAACTACTCCTCCTTAGAACCCCTTCCATGCATCATCTGCTGATCTCAGGAAAAACATTCTCCGTCCCAATGCTGATCCTGTTTTTTGTTTTTTGTTTTCTAGGTTTGTGACTCCTCTCTATCCAAGAAAGATCCTTTGCTATCTGAGATTTGAGACACTTACAGATATTACACAGTGTTCTCCTTATTACAATAGTCTTTTAGTAAAGCCTCTCCTTACTGAAGTTTGGATTTGTTTTTATTTCACAGTGATTTCCCTGTCTCTAAGAACACCTCTCCAATCTGCCCCCCCCCCCACGCTCCCACAAGCTGGGTTGCCTTGTTATACAACTTCAAAGGGTGCAGCTTACATGGCAGCAGAGGTAAATGGCATCCCCTGGAACTGTACAAATACAATGTCTGTGGTCATACATAACAGCACTGGCCATGGGAGTGGGGTCTTTAAATCTCAAACTGACTGCTTTACACTCTTGTTGAGTGGGAAAACCTCCAAATTCCTTGATTTGACATATGGGAACATTTACCATTTGGTTTCCACTAATTTCTCTACTTTCATCTCCTACCGCTTCCCCTGTGTATCTTTTAATGATCTCAGGTTCCATCATTCCCATGTCTTTGTCATTAGACAGCTTCCTTCTGCCTAAAATGTCTAATACCTCATTTGAAACTGGTGCACACCAGCTCATCGCTCAGGGTTAAGTGTGAGTGTAGCCACCAGTATGAAGTCTTTCTCCAATCCTGTCTTTGACCTATAGTTGGAGCTGAAGATGCCAAAGAAAGACTAATTGTATAGTAAGACAATAAAAAAATAATCCAGAGGTGTGTTATTAGAATTAATTATCGAACTTAGCATGATAGCTAGATACCATGTTAATGTTTTAAAAATTGTTATTTCTATATACTAGCAAAAATATAGAATAAAAATTGAATATGATGTATAATAGCATTAAAAAGCATTAAATATCTAGAAATAAATACATTTCATGCAGGACCTCTACATAGAAAACTTCAAAATGAATTGAGAGAAAAATAAAGTAAAAGAAAGAGGACTTCTTTTTTCCAGCTTTGAAGATTAATTGATTTGCTCTCCTACTGTAACCAGAAAAGTGGAAATATATGTGAAATTTTCCCAAAAACATAATTTCATAGAAACAGAATACAATGGGGTTGCCTGGGTCTAGGGGAGGGAAAAATGGGGAAATGTAGGTCAAAAGGTACAGATTTCATTTTTAAGAAAAATAAGCCCTAAGAATATAATATAAAACATGGTGACTATAGTTAATAATAACAGTATTGTATATGTGAAAGTTCTGAGAGTAGATCTTAGGCATTCCTGGGGGGGAAGGTGTAGCTCAAATGGTATAGCGCTTGCTTAGCATGCATGAGGGCCTGAGTTCAATCACCAGTACTTCCTCTAAAAATAAATAAACCTAGTTACCTCCCCCAACCAAAAAAAAAATATATATATCTTAGGCATTCTCACCACACAGACACACACACACACAACACACACACACACAGTTAACTATGTGAGGTGATGGCTATGTTAATTATCTCAATGTTGCTGATCATTCCACAATTTGTGTGTGTGTGTGTGTGTGTAACGATCACATTGTACACTTAAAATATATACAATTATATTTGTCAGTAATTTCTTAATAAAGTTGGAAAAATTTGGGACAATATATAAAACAAATATTGAACAACAGGTAGAATAAGATTATGATCTCTGAATCTCTGATAGAAAGGAAACTAAGAGACTTGGTTCTGGTATATGCTTGCAAAATATATTACACACTTAGCAGCAGCTTACCTATCTGCTTGCAATCACCAGACAGTAAAGTACTCTGCTTCCTGTAATCAAATGCACTATTTACCATACAAAGTAAAATGAAAACACTGGTGATATTGTTTAAAGTTAAACAGATATGTAGCCAACCCTTAAGACGGCACTTCCACTCTTTGGTATATATCCAACAGAACTGTATCTGTGTGTACATTTGCCAAAAGATATGCATTAGAACCTTAATAGAAGCACAACTGCCCCAAACTGAAAAAAATGTCCACTGACAGTAGATTAGGTAAATGAATGGTCAAGTACAGCAGTGAGGATACCCAGTTTACAGCTGCAGTCAACAATATGGCTGCATCTCACAGATTTAACACTGAAGAAAAAAAGTCTGACACTAAAATCGCGGGTGATTTGATTCCACTTCAAAGTAAAGAATGGGAAAATGTTATCAGGAGGAAGCCTGAATAATGGTTATTCTTGAAACAGATGATGAGTAGAAGGGACTATAAAGGAGACTCTTTAAATGCTTGAAGTATTTTGTTTTTAGATCTGGGCAATGTTTATGTTGGTGTATTCAACTTGTGAAAATTGAGCTGTATCTTTATAATTTGTATCATTTCCTATATTTAAATTTTACTTCAATATTTTTAAAAATGCATAAGGGATTCTCCAGCCAGGTTGCTGGTTAAAATTTACTGTAGGGAATTTAATGGCAATTAAAATAATTGAACTTGAAAATCTCTCAAAACTTTCCCAAAGCATGAAATTAACAACTATCTGTCTCACACTCCAAAAGGCTGACGAGGATGTTCTGTCAGTGCCTACTGAGGAATAAGAGAAATAATTTGGAACATGTCACCAATCCATTAAAAATTTCTATCTTTTTATCCCCTTGACATAAATAGCCTACAGAAGTCTGTATTGGATTGATCTTATTCCACATTTTTATTTTTACAAATATAGTCATGTTTTTCCTGTATTTGTGTATGTATTTGATGCTTTTGTCTTGTAGTATACATTCTTTCTTCCAGAAACAACACCTCCCATCTTTCAGGGAGCAAATTCTCCTCCCTTACCAGAATGGTCAAAGAAAAAAAAGACTGACAATATCAAGTGTTAATGAGAACGTAACCAGTTGGAACTCGCATACGGTGTGTTATGAATGAGAAGCTGAGGAAACTGTGACTATCCTGGAAAGTCAAAGAAAAATTTCATACAGAATACATTTGAGTCACCTTGGAACTTATATTTTAGTAGAAGAGACATAAATAAAATAAGAAAAATATTGAGTGTGTCAGATGGTAATAAATACTATGTTTAAAAAAAGCATGGGAAATTTGTAACAAATGCACCACTCTTGTGGGAGATGTTGATAATGAGGGAGGCTCTGCATGTGTGGAAATAGGGGGCATATGGGAAATCTGCCTTCCTCTCAATTTTGCTGAGAATCTAAAACTGCTATAAAAAATAAAAGTTTCAAAAATAATGAAAGAAAGAGGAAATTTGGGGGCTGTGGATGTGACAAAGAAGGCATTTCTGAGTTGACGCTGTACAGAAGGAAAAGGAGATGAGGAAGTGAGCTTTGGGGATATACAGGGGAAGTATGCTCTAGTTGGGAAGAGAATTAACAGCAAAAATTATGGGACAGGAAAATGCCTGTTGTCTTCAAAGACTAGCAAAGAAGTCAATGTTGCTGAGTAGAATGGATGAAGGGAAAGGTTCTCTAAGATAAGGTTTCAGAGAGGAGGAGGATACAGGGAGAGCTAATGTTACAGAGTTTTGTAATAATTATGAAGATTTGGCTTTTACTATAAATAAGCTGAGAAGCCATTGGAGGATTGTGAGCAAGAAGGTGATATAATCTGCAAGGCACATTTTAAAAGGCTGTCTGTTGTGTTGAGAATACAATGTATTGGAATAAGGGCTGAACCAGGGAGACCAATTAAAATGCATGTCTAGTTGAAAGATTACTAGGTGGTGGTGGCTTGGTGCAGAAGCCTATCAGAATGGTAATAAGGATGTAATGTTAGATTGATATTTGATGGGAGATGATTTTTATATTCATCCACAAATTTACCACATTTGGCAATCTTAATTCCTTTGTGTATTTATGAAATTCTCTCTGGTAAAATTATCTTTCTGTCTGTGGAACTTTCTTTATACTTGTTTGTAATTACAGTCTACTAGAGATGAATTCTTTGAGCTCTCACTTGTTTAAAAAAGTATTTCATATTCTTTTGTAACAGGTATTTTTTGCACAGGATAAAAATCTAGGTTGACTTTATTTTTCTCCTTTATCATTTTAACATCCCTTCATTGTTTTCAGGCTTAAATAGGTTCTAACAGTAATGCTGCAGTAATTTTTATGCATATTCTGTCCTTTTTTCCTGGCTCCTTCATGATTTTCCCTTTATCCTTGGTTTTCAGCATTTGATTTTGGTGTACTTTGGTGTGGTTTTCTTTATAAGGCTAGAAATAGAGGTTAGCTGAAATTCTTGAGTCTTGAATTTATAGTTTTTTATTGAATTTAGAAAATTTGTCTTTTTTTTTCTCAATTACTTTCTGTTCTACATTTCTTAGATTCAAATTACACATATTTTAGACGTAACAGATCAATGCTGCTCTGGTAATTTTTTTCAGGTTTTTTTTCTCTTCTCTTTGTGCTTTTTTTGGATAGAATGTAAGTACATATTCAAGTTCACTGATCTTTTCTTCTGCAGTCTCTAATCTATTGTAAATTCCTTATCTTCAGATCCTATAATATGACCTAATAAATTTCCTTATTGTAATTTCCATTATTTAGAACCAAAATTATCCTAAGTGTCTTACTGTCCTAAATATATATCTTCTGGACCTAAACAGACATTTCTCCAATGAAGACATGCAGATCACCAATAGGCATATGAAAAGATGCTCAGTATCACTAAGTATCAGAGAAACGCAAATCAAAACTACAATGAAGTATCACCTCATAGCACTCAGAATGGTCATCATTAAAAAGTCCACAGATAATAAATGCTGGAGAAGATGTAGAGAAAAGGGAACCCTCCTATGCTGCTGGTAATAATGTACTTTTGTGCAGCCACTATGGAAAACAGTATGGAGACTCCTTAAAAACCAAAAATAGAGTTACTATATGATCCAGCAATCTCATCCTGGGTATATATCGGAGAAAACTCCAATTCAAAAAGATACATGTTTCCCAATGTTCATAGCAGCACTATTTACAATAGCTAAGACATGGAAGCGACTTAAATATCCATTGACAGATGATTGAATAAAGAAGTGGTAACAAATAAGATTATCATACTAAGTGAAGTAAGTCAAACAGAGAAATGCCAATATCATATGCTATCACTTATATGTGGAATCTAAAAAAAAATGGCACAAGTACACTTATTTACAAAACAGAAACAGACTCACGTACATGGAAAACAAATTTATGATTACCCAAGGGGAAAGGCGGGGAGGGATAAATTTAGAGTTTAGGATTAGCAGATACAAACTATGGCACAGAAAATAGATAAACAGCAAGGTCCTACGGTACAGCACAGGGAACTATATTCATTACCTTGTAATAACCTATAATGAAAAAGAGTATGTATACATATATAGGACTGAATCACTGTGCTGTACACCAGAAACTAACACAGCTTTGTAAATCAACTATACTTCAATAAACAAACAAACAAACAAAACAAACAAACAAATAAATAAATAAATAAATAGATAGTAGCAATCAGGTAAGAAAAAAAAAAGAAAGAAAAATATCTCTGCTTAGCTGCCAGAATATCCACACTAAAATTCATGTCTGCTCATGAGGCCCTACATAATCTGGCCTCACATTCCTTCTCTGATCCTATCTCCTACTCTCCATTTCACACATTCTACCTTGTCCCTATAGTTCTGACTTTCCCTGTCTTTTGTCTCAGGCCACTTATGGTGGTGGGAGAAAATCTGTTCCTGCAATGTCCTTCCACCAGGCATCACTCAGGTTTATTCGTTCACCTTCTTCACGCCTTTGCTCAAACCATCTTTTCAGTGATGCCTCCATCAACCACCCAGTTAAAACAGCAGCCTCCTGCCTGTCACTTCTAATTCTCCTTACCCAATGTAATTACTTTTTCGTATCACATATTACTTCTAGTAAACTTTATACATTTGATTATATTATTTTATTGTCAGTCTGTTTCCAATAAAATGTAAATTATGTAAGTTTTTTTTCCTTTACTATTTTGCTCACCAGTACATTCACAGTACAAAGAATGATAGCTGGAACATAGTTTTTTTAATCAATAAATATTTGTTGTGGGAGTGAATGCATTAATTCCTCTATAGAAAATCCTTCAGTGATTCTTTGTGAACTTGTAAAACATGAATGCTCCAGATTGTTAGTAGGTATTACAAAGTCTTTCTTGAACAAATCCCTACTGATCTCTCACACTTCATCCTCTGCCATCCTTTCTTTTCTCTTCAAAATTATATCACACTACTCATCACCTTCAGCATAGACAATGCTGTCTTATGCTTCCACGTCATCGCTGGTGGGATTACTTCCATGTTTCACTGTTGGCATCGTCCCATGATCCTTTAATGCTCAATCCATCCTCAAAGCTCTTTATAATTAGATTTCAATCATAATTTTACTTATTATAATTGTGCTGTAGAACTGAATTCTCTGATTATTTTTTCTCTCATTTGTTTAATTGTTACAAAAAATATTTTTCAAACATAAATTGTGCACAAGCCTCTCAGTCAGGTACTGCTGGTACAAAGATAAACCAGTTATGATAGTTCAAGGAAGTGCTTTAAAGCATTCAAAGGTTCTTACATCCTCCCTTATCCTTTTATACTAGGGTCTAAATCTTTGGCCTAACATAAAAATCATTTCATATTCTCACCCTGACCCCGTTCCTCTTCAAAGCTCATTGGTGTAAACAAGGTGCCATTCTGCTCCAGTGATTCTAAGCTATTGTCTCTTACGCTCTTAGTGTCGGCCCCGTTCAAAATCTTTTTATCAAAATAAGTCTAATAATATTTAGCTCCAGTTAAAGGTGTGTATATACAATGGTAGTGGGGAGAAGGGTAATAGGAAAGTTGAGAAGTACAGCCAGACTGTCTTAATAAGAAACAGAAATTTTCTTTCAATGATTATAGCTGCCGTGTCTTAGTGTCTCTCAATTTCCAGAAGCCTCTTTCTGCTTCTCTCTTCTTCCTCTGACAGTTTTCTCTGCTTACTCATGGTTTCTGATCCTGCAGTATGTTGGCCCACCTATGACACTGGTTTGCTTCATTCCCTCCAGTCTGCTTCAGCCTCAGCATGAAGTGACCCACCAGGCCAACAATCCATCAACACATGAACACTATCATGATTATAGTTTTTTGTTCACATTCTTGAGAGATAATCTCATTAGGTCAGCTCTGCCTGTTGATAGGTTTGCTGTTGGTCAGATTAGTTATAGTTGGCATTGGAGAGGTAATCAAATGTTTCAGGAGCTATAGGCAAAGCAGGTTAAATGAGAGAAAAGTCTGGTATACTTGGCAAAATGTGAGTACGTTGCACATGCAGTATTTAAACCTGTTTCCTCTTTTTGGCTTATTGGAAGGAACATGGTTATGAAGAACCTGATGTAGAGCCATCTCAGTTCTGTTACTTATTTCCATAATAACCTTGACCAATATATCTGAGCTTCTGTTTTCTCATATATAAAATAGGGATAATGTACCATGCAAGGTTAATCAGATAAATAAGAAAAAGATCATAAGGTGCCCTGTATAGGGCTTGGCTCATAGTGGATAGCCCTAGAATATTAAATTCGCTTTTCCTTTTGTCCATTTTATCCATTCCTCTTTTCCTTTTATCCTAGTATCATTTGCTCTTGTAAACCTTCTGAAACCACTTTCCAACACCACACAGAACAGTAAATCATTCCTTCCGTGTGCTATTACAACAACTGTTATAATTCTGTTGTTTTCTGTTCTACCACAGTGAAAGCAATTTGAGGTCAGAGACCTGTTCTTGTTTATCCTCGTATCTCCACTGCTAACACATTGCTTAGCATATAGTAGGAATTCAATAAACACTTAAAATAAATAAATAGATGCTGAATGGATGGAAACGAATGAATAAATGAATGTCAGTGGGATAGAACAAGCCACTGTATAAAGTAGTGCCACTGATCACAAATGAGATCAACAATCCTTTTTCACCTACTCTTTTTTTTTTTTCTTGTGTTCTTTTTTATTGCAGTATAGTCAGTTTACAATGTTGTGTAAATTTCTGGTATACAGCATAATGTTTTAGGCATATAAATATATACCCACTCACTCTTAAGTAAAGCTATTTAAAGGACCAGGCTAAAGTCCCAGTTCACAAAACAGAATGGTTTCTGTGTCCCATCAGCATCATGTTCCATTTGAAAATATTTTTCTTTCAAATAGAAGCCCAGGAGAAAAGAGTTTAAGTAAAAAGCTCCTTAGTCTATGGAGAAAAAAATGGAA
Organism: Camelus ferus; assembly: GCF_009834535.1. Taxonomy (NCBI): domain Eukaryota; kingdom Metazoa; phylum Chordata; class Mammalia; order Artiodactyla; family Camelidae; genus Camelus; species Camelus ferus. The sequence goes on from NC_045728.1 coordinate 20,692,107, forward strand.
ACTTGGAGTCACGATCTAAGCCCCATTTCAACTTTGGATAAAATAGCTAGTTAAATTTCTGTACTCATGAGAAAGGAAATTTTAAAAACATGGAGGCTCTAAAAGTGTGATCATCTTATATATTTATATTTACATCTTTACTGGAGAATTGCTCTTTTAGGTCTTCGGCCCATTTCTGGATTGGGTTGCTGGTTGTTGTTGTTAAGTTGTATGAGCTCTTTGTATATTCTGGGAATTAAGCCTTTGTCAGTCACATAATTTGCCAATATTTCTCCCATTCTATAAGTTGTCATTTTGTTTTGCTTATGATTTCCCTTGCTGTGAAAAACCTTATCAACTTAACTAGGTCCCATTGTTTATTTTTGCTTTTATTTCTATTGCCTGGGTAGACTGCCCTAAGAGAACAAGGCTGAGATTTATGTCATATAATACTTTGTCTAGGTTTTCTTCTAAGAGGTTTAGAGTGTCTTGTCTTATATTTAAATCTTTAAGCCATTTTGAGTTTATTTTTGTGTGTGGTGTGAGAGAGTGTTCTAACTTCACTGATTTACATGCTGCTGTCTGGTTTTCCCAACACCACTTGCTGAAGAAACTGTCTTTTCTCTATGGTATATTCTTGTCTCCTTTGTCAAAGATTAATTGACTGTAGATCTGTGGATTTATTTCTGGGCTCTCTTTTCTGTTCCATTGGTCCATATGTCTGTTTTTGTACCAATACCATGCTGTTTTGATTACCGTAGCTCTGTAGTATTGTCTGAAGTCTGGGAGGGTTATTCCTCCAGCTGTGTTCTTTTTCTTCAGTATTGCTTTGGCAATTCTGTGTCTTTTGTGATTCTATATACATTTTAGGATTATTTGTTCTAGTTCTGTGACAAATGTCACAGGTAATTTGTTAGGGATCACATTGAATTTGTAGATTGCCAAGGGCAGTATGGCCATTTTAACAATATTCATTCTTCTAATTCAAGAGTATGGTAAATTTTTCCATTTATTTAAGTCATCTTTAATTTTATCAATGTTTTGTAGTTCTCCATATATATATATCTTTCAGCTCCTTGGTCAGATTTATTCCTAAGTATTTTATTTTTTTGGATGAAATTTTAAAGGAGAGTGTCTCTTTACTTTCTTTTCCTGCTATTTCATTGTTAGTGCAAAGAAAGGCAACTGACTTCTGCATGTTAATCTTTTTTCCTGCTACCTTGCTGAATTCTTTCATTATCTCTAGTACTTTTTGTGTGGAGCTTTAAGGGTTTTCTATATACAGTATCATGTCATCTGCACATAGTGACAATTTTACCTCTTCTCTTCCAATTTGGATTCCTTTTATTTCTTTTTCTTCCCTGATTGCTGTGGCTAGGACTTCCCACACCGTCTTGAATAGAATTTGTGAGAGACTGTATCCTTGTCTTGCTCCAGATTTTAGTGGGAAGGCTTTGAGTTTTTCACTATTGAATATTATGCTGTCTGTGGGCTTGTCATGAATAGCTTTTGCTATGTTGATATATGTTCCCTCTATACCCACTTTGGTAACAGTTTTTATCATAAATGGGTGTTGAATTTTGTCAAATGCTTTTTCATCTATTGAGATGATCATGTGATGTTTGTCCCTTCTTTTGTTGATGTGGTGTATCACATTGATTGTTTTGCATGTGTTGAACCATCCTTGTGTCCCTAGGATGGAACCAAATTGATCGGGGTGTATGATTCTTTTTATGTGCTGTTGGATTCTGTTTGCTATTATATTGTTGAGGATTTTTAGATCTATATTCATCAATGATATTGGCCTATAATTCTCTTTTTTAATAGTGTCTTTCTCTGGTTTTGGTATCAGAGTGATGGTGGTTTCATAGAATGAGTTTGGGAATTTTCTCTCCTTTTAAATCTTTTGTAAGAGTTTAAGAAGGATCAATATGAGTTCTTTTTTGTATGTTTGGTTGAATTCCCCAGTGAAGCCATCTGGCTATAGAATTTTGTTGTAGGGAGATTTGTTTCTGATTCTATGTAATCTCTATTGATTGGACTCTTCAAGTGATCTGTTTCTTCTTGATTCAGTTTTGGTGGACTGTGTGTTTCCAGAAATTTGTCCATTTCTTCTAGGTTGTCCAACTTGTTTCAATATAGCTGTTCATAGTATTCTTCTATGGGGTTTTTGTTTTTGTTTTTGTTTTTCTGTATATTGGTTGTAATTTCTCCATTTCCTTTCTCATTTTGTTTATTTTTGTTCTCTCTCTTTTATTTTTTGTGATCCTGGCCAGAAATTTGTCAATTTAACTTACCCTTCAAAAAACCAGCTCTTTGACTGATTTTTTCTACTTTTTAAACCTCTACTTTATTTCCTCCCTGATCTTTATTATTTATTTCCTTCTGCTGACATTAGGTTTTGTTTGCTCTTGTTTTTCTAATTCTTTAGGTGGTAAGTTAGGTTGTTTATCTGAGATTTTTCTTATTTTTTGTGGAAGGCCTGTATTGCTGGGCCTGCATTGCATAAATTTTGTGTGATTGTGTTTTCATTGTTATTTGTCTCAAAATATTTTTTAATTTCTTCTTTGATTTCATTGTTGACCCATTGTTTTTTTTTTGGTAACATGTTTAATCTCCATGCTGTCATTTTTTTCTCCTTTTTTTTTTCTATGGTTGATTTCTAGTTTTGTGGCATTATAGTCAGAAAAGATGCTTGAAATAATTTCTATCAAATTTGTTGAGGCTTCATTTGTGCCCGAGTATGTGGTCTATCCTAGAGAATGTTCCATGCAAGCCTGAAAAGAATATATATTCTGTTTTTTGGGTATGTAATGTCATAAAAATATCAACCACGTCCAACTGTTCTTTTGTGTCATTTTGTATGTCCATTGTCTTGTTGACTTTCTGTCAGGAAGATCTGTCTAATAATGTTAATGTGTTGTTAAAGTCTCCTACTGTGATTATGTTCCCATTGATTTCTCCCTTTATGCTTGTTAGTATTTGCTTTATGTATTTAGGTGCTCCTATATTGGGTGCATATATGTTAATGAGTGTAATATCCTCATCTTGTATTGCTCCTTTGATCATTATATAGTGTCCTTCTTTATCTTTCTTTATGGCCTTTGTTTTAAAGTCTATTTTGTCTGATATGAGTATTGCTACTCACGATTTCTTGTCATTTCCTTTTAAGTGAAATATCGAAAATTCCATCCTCTCACTTTCAATCTATGTGTGACCTTCACCCTAATGTGGATCTCTTATATGCAGCGTATTGTATGTTTTTGTTTTAATATCCAATCTGCACTCTATGTCTTTTGATTGGAGCATTTAGCCCATTGGCATTTATGGTTATTATTGATAGATGTGTGTTTATTGACATTTTGAACTTTGTTTTCCAGTTGTTTTAGTGTTTCCCCTTTGTTTCTTTCTTTTTGTTTTTCCTTTTGTGGTTTGATAATTTTCTTTTGTATTATCTTGGTGTCTTTTGGTTCTTGTGGCTCTGTTGCATGCTTTTGATTTGTGGTTAGCCTGTTTTTCAAGTATATTAACCCAATACTATATCTTTTTTGCTTTAAACTTAGAGTCATATGAGCTCAAACACATCTTAAAAAGAACCAAAAGGAAAAAGAAAAAAGTTTATATTTTTGCTCCCCTCTCCCACCTTTAATATTTTTGATGTCCTCTTTTACATCTTCATGTCTATTCTGCTGCAGCTCATTGTAGTTATCATCTTTCCAATTATGGTTTTCTCTTTTCTATAGCATTCTGCTTCTTTTCTATTTAGAGTAGACCATTCAATTTTTCTTTTAGCATGGGTTTAGTATTGCTGAATTTTTTTAGTTTTTGCTTGTCCATGAAATTCTTTATCTTTCTTTCTATTCTAAAGGATAGTCTTGCTGAATAGTGTGTCCTAGGTTGCAGTTTTATATCTTGCCACTCCCTTCTGACCTGAAATGATTGTGTAGAGAAATCAGCTGAAAGCTTTATGAGGATCCCCTTATAACTAACCCTTTGGTTTTTCTACCTTTAGAATCATTTCTTTATCTGTAGCCTTGGCCATCTTAATTATAATGTCTTGGTATAGGTCTAATTGGGTTCTTCTTTTGGGGACCCTCTGTGGATAAATGTCATTAACACAAAAGTTCTAGAAATTATATAACATTTCAAAAATTTGAATAAGGTCCTGGTATATTATATTACTTTAATATTATATGTCACAAAATAACCTGATTTCTTTGTCAATTAAATTGTAATCAGGTCTTTGTGTCTTTTTGTCTTTTGTTATTTATAGACAGTTATTGTTGTACTCTGATGCTATTGTAAAATTGCTTCATATTCAGAAAGATTCTTAAAAACAATTTTTTTGACAAGTATAGGTTTTTGATAACTTTCAGATTGTATTGCTGAACTGGATATAAGGAAACCTTTCCCTTAAGCTAATTTTGACTTACAGCTGCTTGGTAAATTATACCTTTGTAAGTAGAATTGAAACATTTACCTTTTCTCTCTACTTGATTCCTTCAGAAATTAGGAACTGTTAGGTTCACAGTAGCCTTATCAGGTGAATAAGGAAGACCACCTCTTGACAGATGCAGGAATCTCAAGATATTTTGGTACCTTGTAAAGAAGGTAATTTACCCAAATCTATAGCTATTGAGGGTGGACTATGATAGCAGGCCCTTCACATGGCTTTCCTGGTCTTAAGACCCATTTTATAAGCTCAATATGAGGTCCCTTTTGATAAGATCCAGCAAAGCCAAATTTACAAGAGCCTATATGTTCAATTACACTTATGTAAATAATTAAACCAAATTTACAGAAACCAGACCTATTTTTAAGCAAATTAGTATTAATTTGACAGAAATGAGGATAATTTTAGAAAATAATCATGTTTCAATAGTATTTCTTTGTGGATATTATGTTCCCATGTTGTTAATTGAATTTGAAGGTTTTTTTTTTTTTTTTCTATTTAAGGCTCATTTTCAATGTATCTCCTCATTGCTATATTACATTATTGTAGGATTACATTAAATTATTAAAAGAATATTCCAAGTTAGTCTCTGAGGCTTACCATAGTAATCTAACTTTGGACAAAGGTCACATGCTCCATGACTTGCATCAAGGAAATTATGTGTACTGTCAAAGACATCAGTCAAATGACTGCAATTCCAACATAGATTGAAAGACCTTTATCAGGTATTCTTAAGTAGGTCAGGCACAGGAAAACTAAAAGGAATTTACCCTTCAAGTTATATTTCACTTAAAAAGGGCCTCTGCCCTACTCTGGTATATAGAAAGGACTGTTGACTTCAAACTCATCTTAACATAATACACAAATAGAAGAGAAATGACACCCAAATCAGGACAAGAAGAAGACAGCATCACTGGTAGATCACTCACCCAAGAATCTGGACCAAGCCTATAAAAGCCAGCCTACTAACTCAATTCAACTACTTGTGAAACATTTGTCTCTCTATCAAAATTTAAAGTCATTGTATTACTTCTAATTATACTTTCCCCTAATGTTCAGGAGAGAAAGAAATTTCTCTAGTGAAATTGTCACTGAGCATAACTACTATGACCTGTATCACTACTTGTTTTAAGTCTGCTGCTAAAAGAACACATAGAATGTTTGTGTGGCAATTTGTTATAGTTGATAAAATGTATAATCTATGAAGTGTATTTTTCATCAGTCTACCTCTGTGCTTGTTTATTATGTCTGATTAGTTTTCCCCCAAGTGGATAACTAGGCAAATCTATCTATCTATCTATCCATCTATCCAATAGAAAAAAAGGTGTAGCAGCTAGGGGCATTATGGACACAGGGCAGTCAGCAACACTCTAGTATTGAGGAACAAATATTTTCAACATCAGTGCTTTCTCTCAAAAGATTTGCAATTAAAAGTAGGAAGTGACAGGGGAAATTTTTACATATTGAAGTATGGGGAAGCCATTCTGGCTTATACGTGATTTATTTGACTTACTTTACATGTTATGCTAACCAAAACAGCCTGTCAAACATACACTGTGCATCTGCTTTAACCATTAAAGAGAAGAATAAGAATGCATTTAAAAATCAAAATGGAGTAACTGTGATTCAGACATTAAAAACAGAGCTGGGCTGCCATTGTGAATGTAGTTTCAGACATGTTCTGTATATGGAGAACTTGAATTTTCTGAACTATATCAGAGCAAGGACCAGCAGTTCACAAAACAACACCTGCTAACAGCTGCCAGCTGCAACCTTATGATCCCAAGTTCTCCCCTTGTGACTGTGAAATCTTTTCTCTTATTTTAGGAATGGTAGCTAATGATTCAGTGCAAGACATAGCCTCCCAAAAGAGGGCTGTAGACTTTTTAGCCAAAACAATGCTAGACAATAGAATTGCTTTAGATTATATTTTAGCAGGAAATGGAGGCATATGTGTAGTCATCCATAGCTCCTGTTGTGTATATACTAATAGCTCATCAGAAGCTGAAACCCACTTAGATAAAATCAGATAGCATGTAAGTTGGCTCCAAAAAAGTGTCACCACAAGAGCCTGGATTTGATCACTTAGGAAATATCTTCTCATGGATCCCACTGGGGACAATGTCTATATTTGAGGGATCACCTAAACTAGGTGTCATTGATTTGTGCTTGCTAAGATTTATATTCCTACTTGTCAAACTCCACATTTACTGTTTATCTCATATTTTTAAGTCCTAAAATTCCAACCTGTATGACAGTCTTTGAACATAAAGTCCCAGACCCAAAGCCTTGGCCTCATCTTTGTGAATACTTATGATTAAATGTAAAAAAAATTTCATTCCACAAACCCAGACCTGCACCCCTTATCAGTAGGAAGTAGTTAGAGTGGCCATTACCCCCTATCCCTCAAGAATAAGGAATGAAAAGGGAGGGTTTGCACTGCATGCCAGACCAGACTGGCCCAATCCTGTTCCTAACACGGTAATAAGTTGTTCTGCAAAGACGGCAGAACAAAACTGCAAGTCATGCAGCCAAAACATACAGAAAGGAGAAAATTTTGACCTCAAATAATACCCAGAACCAAAGTTTCTCCCTTACATGAAACCAAAACACTGGGACATGACTATAACCTGAACGCCAGAACAATTTCAGAAGCAAAGGACCCACTGTCCAGGAAGATCTGGGTTCCTTTACTATATTCTACCACAGTGGCCAAGTTATGAAGCCCTCCAAACCTGCCCTGCCAGTACTTGTGCGTATGAGCTCATTTCCCTTTACCTGTAAAAGTTTTACAAAACCCAGACTGGGGAGAAAGCGTTAACTTGCTGCCTGTCTTCTTGCTGGTTGACCACACAATAAAGACTTTTCTTTTCTCAAAAACACTTGTCATGGTGTTAGCACCTATGTGTATTGGGCAGCAAGCCCTTTTCTAGGTAACAAAGTCTTCTCTTTAATCCATTGAGAAAATATATATATTCACTCCCTCCTTTATGATTTTTATAATACTTATAAATATTTACAAAGAAGTTACCAGTTCACATGGACAATGCCAGAGGTCTCAATCTACTTAGAAAAATAAACAACTGCTTTTCACTTCTGATGATCATTACAGTGACAGGAATTTCATCCACCTGTCTCAGCGGGAGTTCTGAAAGTGAGTCCAAAACCTCAGGTAAAAATTCTCAGGAGTGATTGATTAATATTTAGAAAAACAAGAAAATATTCTTTCCCTAGTAAATCTTTAGTCCTAATGATCTAGACCTTTGCGGGTTCCAAAGCCCTTGTGCTACGGTGGGAAAAATCTTCCCAGTAGAAAGGAATGGCTTCGGTTTGTTAACAGTTGAAACATGCTCTTATGTTTGCCACTTGAATATCAGACTCTAAGCCCTGGGCTCCCCAGCTAGAGGTAAGATCTTTTTAAAACTCAAGTATTTAGTTGGCTGTAAAAACTAACACAAGTCACATAAAAAAATAAAAGCTGGAGTTAATAACAGAAAAAATACAATTGACTTCTTGAATCAGTGTATTTAGTCACTCATCCCAAATCAGATATAATTTTGCTCAGTTTTCTCCCTCACTCATTCACTTAGATATCCCATGTCCACTTAAAAATATTTATAACTTTAGTATGTTGCAGCAGGTGCTCTACTTTGCATTCATAATAGAAAGCTTCATAATAATGATTCCTATCCTTGAAGTACTCATAGATGTGTGTGAGACAGGCTTATACAAAATTATAGCATGACTCAGATAGCATCAATGTTATAAAGTATAATGTGAATGTTCTGTTTAGGAATGCTGAGCAAGGCTTCATAGAGCTGTACTGGGTGACCTACATGTGAGGAATGAGTAGTTCCAGCAGATAAAAATGGGCTGAACATTTAGGCAGCAAGAGCAGCAAATACTGAGTTATTTATGTAACAAGCCATTAAGTACATTTTTTAATGTTTTAGAAAACCTTAATTTCAAATATTTGAAACTGTATGCTGAGAAACCTAAAACACATGTTCTGATTTGGTCTTTAAAAAGTCATTTAATGGTTAACTGAGTAAGAGAGAGAGAAAAGGGTGTTTTCTCTTTCGTATAAATCAATGTGAAATATTTAGTAAAACAACTAAACTTAGAATTACTAAGATATATTTGTTATAGAAAGAATGAACTTGCACAATTCAGTACTTCTACTTGGTATTTGTTTTAAATCATAATCTTGTTTAGTTTTTTCTTGGTAAATAAGGAAGAAATTACTTACTCTTGAAATCTGTGTCCTTCTTTCCAAGCACTCTTTCTTAGAAATTCTGTCAACTCTACATCAAGAGAAACAAAGAAGGAAAATAAAGTCTATATTTCTTCTTAGCTTATTTCCAAAGCTCTCATCTTTTTTGCAAAGAAAACTGAGCTATAACTCCACCTTATGTTTTTTAAGTTTAAAATTTGCATGGGTTTTGTGTTAGTACAGGATAAAAATTCTGACTATGTACTAACTCTAAGATCTTGAAATAGGTATATGAACTTTCAGTTTCCTTAACCACAGAGTATTTCTTTTCTCTTTCAATGCTGACAAGTCATGAGTATCTTTATAAAGATTGGTGTCTTCCCCTTCTTATAGAACTTAAAATCCAAATTTAGTGGTTTCTGTAGCAACCAGCGTTTTTGACCAGTTGCTTACTACATTAGAATTTATGCCAGAAGTGTTTCTTAAAAGGATATCAGCCCCCCCATTTCATTTAAAACAGATATTTCAGTAGGAGCAATAATATAAACATGCATGGATTGGTCTTTAAGATACAAACTTGCAATGTGGGGACTTTTGTGCTAATTTTAAAAATAGGAGTTCCAAAATTCCTTTGAGTAATGATAGCATTATTTTAAAAATAGAATTTTCAGAATTAGATTTGAAAGGGTACTGAAGTTTGAATGTTTTAATGTTCCATAAAGTGGAGAGCTTAAATGTCATTCAAATCAGTTTCTAAAGTTTTTGACATTCATTTATCCTGTGAATTAGGGAGAATATATATAATTAATTACTTTATTTAAATTATATTATTTTTATTGAAGTATAGTCAGTCTACATAATGTGTCAGTTTCTGGTGTACAGCATAATATTTCAGTCATACATATATTTGTTTTCATATTCTTTTTCACTATAGGTTACTTATAATTAATTACTTCATCAATGCAAAGTTCTATAAATAGCATGAATCTTAATATAGCAGAAGGCAACATCACTGCCTGAAAAGAGTATAAACTATGGAGTTAACAGCCCTGGGGTTTGATCCTATTTTCCCACTTGCTAGTTTCAGTATCTGCTTCTTCATCTTCCTAACGTGAGGAATAGTTCTTCTTTATAATGGATATTTTCCTTTTTAAAAACTGTTTAACATCTAGCTGCTCTCTTACTTGGGGATACTTGTTTGTGGCAGGAAGTGCCCCATCTCCCAGCCCTTGAGAACCAGAAATAATGTGTGGCTTAGGCTTAAGCTAACCAGCCACCTTGGAGAAAAACTTTGAATCTTGATGAAGGAACCCAAAGGAAAATATTTGGTTACAGTTTATTCACAGTGACATTGTCCTGGGGCAGAACGTACCTACTTATTGGCCTTTGGACACCCACCTCTTTGTTCTTTTCCATCACCCAAACTGACCTTCAGGTCTCCATCAACTGTGAGTCTCCAATGTCATCTTACAATAGATTCCTGCTCTTCTAAGACAACAAGATCAATTCCTGTTGCTTGCAAGCAAATGACCTGACTGACACATATTGTAGTAGGTTGAATAATGGCTAGTCAAAGATCAAGTCCTAATTCCTGAAACTTGCAAATATTATCTTATTTGGGGAAAAAAAAAAAGCTTTTTGCAATGTAATTAATTAAAGATTTTGAGATGAGGTGATAAGAAGTGTCCTTGTAACAGAAAGGCAAAGGAAGTGACACACGGGAGAGTTGACCGTGTGAAGACAGAGGCAGAGATTGGAATGATGCAGCCAAGTAAAAATGAAGCTAAAAGAGGTCAAGAAAGGAATATCCCATAGATCTTTTGGGAGTGTTACCTACCACTATGTTGATATTGAATTTGTCACCTATAGAACTGTAAAATAAAGAATTTCTATTTTTTTAACTTAAACTTTTAATTTTGGTATATAACTGTACACAGAATGACTAAGATCCAAATCGAACTGTCTTTGGCTCCAAAGACAAATGTTCTTTTCACTTCAGATTTTAGTTTTTCATGTCTAGCAATGATGATGAAATCTGGAAGTTTGGGGGGAAAATGGGTAATTTAAAAACTTGATCTAAGAAGGCAGGATTTTTGAAATCTCTGCCTTTTGAGAATTTTGATGAAAGAGAACACATTGAGCATGTATGTTATTTTATTTTCCCCAAAATCACTGAAATGGTAGTAAATAAAGATAAAAATTATAAATCCTACAGATCAATGACAGGAGAAAACAATGGGTAAAAATTTTTGGAGCATATTTATGAATGGTAACTGATTTTGGTGAATAAAGTAAAACTTAAATTATTGGAGATGGGGTGAAAACTGTGGTGGGGAAAGTGGGATAAGGTGATAGAATGGAACCCAAAGGGATTTATTCAAACCAGAGAACCTAGAAAGGCCCAGAAAGCACTGTCTTTAGGTTTCTCTCAAGATTAGAGTTTGAAGTGGACTGAAACAGTTGGAAGTCTGTTTTTTTCCTTCTACCAATCATTCTTCACCTCCACCCTGGCAGAAGATCGACTTTTACTACTTAGAGAATGTGAATCAGGGAAATAATTGACTCCAGGAAACTGAACATGGAAATAGCTGTAAATAATTTTGAAAACAAGGAGATTATGTGAAATTTCACAAACAGAATAACAATAAATTTACATTTCCCTCACTCCTTAATATTCCAGAATGCAGACATTTCAGTCTCTGTATTGGATGGGTTGAAATAGTCTGAGTAAAGATAAACAGATTGGTAGTTTGGGTGGTGAAAATACGAGGGATTTCCTTTTTGCATGTATTTTCTCAACAAAATATAAAGTGAGGCAAGATAATCAAGTGAAAGTGATGGATTAAGGTTGATAAAGTTTGAAGAAAAAGGAAGTGTGAAATTTGAAGAATGGAAATTAGAACACAGGAGTAGAAGATAGAAGCTGAGAAAGTAATGGATCAATAAATCAAAAGTCTCTAAGATAGATCCTAGACCTTGGTTTCTAATTCCATTCTTCAATGAAAGGAACCAGGCCACCTTGGATAAATAGTTAATTCTAGGACTGGGGCAGGAAATAGACAAGATGAGGCTGGAGCATCTTGTAGTGTCAGAAAATGAGGAAGTGCTTAAAGAGAAAATAGAATGATGAGAGGCACGTCAAAGGGACACATAAGCCAAATGAAAGAGATTTTAATGGCCAAAGCTGGAATGATTTGAGCAACAAAATAAAATATATAGCTTTAAATTATAAAGTGAAGTATAAAATAAGTATCCCTGATTTTACACTGATGTAAACAAATGACTGACTGAATAAACAAAAATTAATTAATAAGAAAAAGAGAGAATCTCCAGTGCAAAAGAATTCCACGTAATTTATACAGATACTTCGTATTCAAGGAGATGCAGTATAACTCCTTACTCCTTAAGCAAGGGCCGGGCATAGCTAATACTCTTCCAAAATGTACAGTATGGGAAAGGGGAAAAAGTAATTTTACACTGAAGAAAACAAAAAAACACTACTTTATCCAGAAGATTAAGCAAAGTCATGTTAATAATATATACATGTTACATACATACGTACTGATATGATGTGATAAGAATAGCACTTTACCTCTGTGCTCTTCCTCCACAAAACCTATAACCTCAGTTCAATCATGACGGAAACATCAAACAAATTACATTCTACAAAAATACTAGACCAGTACTCAAAATTATCAAGGAAAGTTTGAGAAACTGTCACAGCCAAGACTACCTACATAGCAGATGTAAGAGTAGCCTAAGGAGACATGGTGACTAAATATAACATCCCTGTCTAGAATCCTGGAACAGAGGAAAAATTAGGGAAAAAACTAAGGAAATATGAATAAAGTATAGACTTTATTACTAATAATGTGTCAATATTGGTTCATTAATTGTGACAAGTGTACTATACTAACGTAAGAGGTTAGTTAGAAAAAACCAAGTGTGGGGTATATAAGAACTCCTTGTACTCTCTTCACAATTTTTCTGCAAATCTAAAGCATTTTAAAAGTTAAATGTTTATGGTAAAACAAATACAGAAAGAAAACAGACCCTGAGAGTGAACAGCTGCTGAAATGGCACCACCAAACTAGATAAGCTGAGGGACAGGCAGTGGTATTCAGAGAAGTCAGCATTTCAGAGGTGGTATTTTGTTTAGGGATGACAATATCAAGACTATGAACCAGGGAGGGGTGCCTAACATGGAGCTTACAGAAGACAAGAAAAGTGAAAAACTAGGGGGCTAATAAAAAATTTTAAATGCACATGGAATTAAAGCTGTCAACAATGGTATCAAAAGTAATGGTGGAAAAGGCTGTGGGACATTCTGTTTCACTGCAAAATAATCTCAGAAAAGCTCTGTCTTAAGCACACAAAATTCTATTAAGGTGAGTTTTTTTTGTTTGTTTTTGTATAGTCAGTCTACAATGTGTCAATTTCTGGTGTACAGTATAATGTTTCAGCCATACACATACACACATATATTTGTTCTTGACCCTGAATGGAATGCTAATTCTAAATTAAAACTCACCCATAAGCAAAAATGAATCCTGTTTTAAAGTAACTTCAGTCAGCTTTCAAAGGAGCAGACATTATTTACTTTCACCAGAGTAAATGATCATCAAAGCTAGCAGTGAGGGCAGCTGTTTTTCTCCCTATGTGATGTTCAAACAGGAGCCTATGTTGGTGTTTGATACTCAATCAGCCTTTTGCAACATGGTGACAAATTCAAGCGCTAGTGGTCCACAGAAAATAAGATGTTTTTGATGATTGTTTACAGCAGTAGAATCATAGCAGTTAAAAGGGCCTTTAAAATATCCTTTAACTTTCTGCCTTGGAGCTTGAAAAAGGAACCCAGAGTTGCAGAAAATAGTGTCAGATTAAATTTATGCCAGCAAGTTCAGCTATTATTTTATCTGTTTTCTGAGTCTTGTTTAATTACTTTTTAAAGTGCCCCAATTTTAAAGCACTTTATGATTTTAATGGGTTTGAGATGTAACAATTATATGAGGTAGGGAGAATAGATACTATTACCCCAATTTTACTAAAATGAGTACTGAAGCTAAAAGGAATTAATTTTTTTTTTTTAAATATCAGCACAGCTAGTAAGGGACAGATTCAGATCTGGAATGCACAGTCTCTGATTTTAACCAGTATTTTCTCCCCATAACACCATTGAATCCCTCATTACAGCTGACTTTCAGATCTCTGTCTTTTAAGTTTTTATTTACTATCTTTATTAGTTCTTCTTTTTCATGAAAAAAAATAAAGTAAAACAAATTTCAATAAAATATTTGGAAATGTTTGTATGACTTTCATTTTTAAATGAATATCACTAGTCCCTGTAAGTCCTTTTAAAATTATTTATTTATTTATTTATTTATTTATTTATTTATTTATTTATTTATAGGGGGAGGTAATTAAGTTTATTTAGTTATTTATTTGTTTGATGAAGGTACTGAGGGTTGAACCCAGGACCCTGTGAATGCTAGGCATGCACTCTACTACTGAGCTATATACCCTTCCCCCCATAGTCCTTAATATCAAAAACCCCATTTTGTTTACTATTAAATTTCCAGGCTTGTGTCTTGTACCTTCTCATAGCAGGAGTTTAGCTAATATTGAATGAAGACATATATTTCAAAGTATTAAAAAAAAAACTTCAATATTTAGCAATGGTAAATATGCCTTTTGAGTATTTTAGGCAATATTTTTGCATTGGACAGAGCATTAAGCTTATATTCAGGATATAGTTTTCACATTTTTTTAATCAGCTTCCTCATGTGCAAAGCAGAATCTTTAGTATTAAATTATATGGTATAACAAAATAAAATAGGTATTCTCAGGAAGGGGGAAGTTTCTCCTTGTATCCCTCTTGAGATTTTATGGCTGGGCTAATAATTGACACAAAATAAATTAACTGGAGAAAAAGAAACATTTTAATCATGCACACAGAGGTCTCATAGAAATGGGACTTAAGAAGTAGCCAAAGCAAGTAGCTTTTGTACTTTTTAGAGAAAGAAGAAGAAACAACACATTTGTAAGAAAATGACAGGACAAAGAAAATTAGGGTTTAGATGCTCACTTAGTGGAGAAGCTAAGCAGAGTTTGGGCTTGGGGTAGTAAAGAAGTTACAAGATTTGTTTATATAGGTTTCTTGGCCTGTCTCTGGCAATAAGGGTATCTTTCTACCTCCCAAGGCAGGGAGTAAATCTTTCACATGGGAGATTTATTTCCTGCCTTTAGGGTGACAGAAAGGAGAGTCAAAATGTTTCTCTTGCACTGATCATTTTAGGTAAATTTTATTCAAAATAATCAATAGGCCATGAAGGCATATCTAGGCCAGCCTGCCCTTGGCCCCAAGAGTATCATATGATTTCATCAGTATTTGTGGTAGATTAAATTATTGCCCCTAATTCTTCACCCTTCTCTATATCTATTCCTTTTGTTATTTAATTTTATAATTCTCCCCTTCCCCCACCCCCCCAAATATTCTTTGACAGTGGGCTCAGACATCTGACTTGCTTTGGCCAATTGAATGTAAGTAGAGGTGATACAAACAAGGCATTGACGCTGGCTTGCACAATTGGACATGGGTTTTTGTGCATCTGCTATTGTCACCAGAACATGTCCTGGCTACTTTGCTGATTCCAAGAGGAAAATGAGCTGCTAACATGTGAAAAAGAAATATATGCTTATTGGTGTATGCCACTGAGATTTTCAAGTTTCTGTTATGCAGTAACATTTACTAATAACCTGCTCTGTCCAATTAAAAAGATCATTCTCTATTATAGAAACTGAGAAAAAAACAGGTGCTGAGAGGGTTGTTTTTTTTTTTAACTTAATTGGATCTTTAACATTATTGTATCTATCCCAAGCACTGTATATTTGCTTGATGCAATTTTTAGCTATCCTCAAAGTTTTGTCCCAGTGCCCTAGGTTAAATATGCTTTCTTCTACATTATGTACAAGCGCTTTGAAAGTGTGAGTGCCATTGACATTTTCTTTACAAATCTTCTTCCTTATCAGAACCCAATTTAAGAATCCCCCATTTCTCTATATCTATTTTCTCTTTCAAGGTGTATGCTTTTATATAACATAATACTTGTTAGTCTGTTGTCTTGGACATCTTTTTCAAATCCTAGCTAACACAAGATTGGCCTGGAAGAATTTTCACTATCAGACTCTTGGGCCATCCAAGCCCACTGGCTTTCTAGGAATGGGATCAGGGAATCCCTTTTTTGAAAATTTCTCTTGAAAGGATTCTTGTACAGCAATTTTTTTTTTTTTTTTTTTTTTAGCAGCCTGACCCAGGTTTCTTTTTTTGGCTATTAAAATTAAAGACTAGATGACCACTTTTCCCCCAGTATTGCCTTCACTTCCACTTGACTAACTGGTTCTTTCTTGTTTATCAGAAAGAAAACCAGAAAAGCTTGTTCTTGTATTTCACAAACCTCACTTCTGAGAGCTAAACTTATCAATAAAACAAGATTAGAAACTCCACTTTTGACAGAATAGTGTTTCTAGTAAACATGTAGATGATCAATGTGTTCCCTCATTGTTCTATCTAGTTTCTGTGAAATGTTACTTTTTTTCCCACTAGAAAATCATTTACCCATATTGTCTTTCCAGTAAGGCTTTGGACTATCCTTTACAGAAATTAAAAACAATTTTTTTCTACTGTTTCTACTCTCTAGTTTATGGGTTTTCAAAAAAATTCAAGATTTTTACTGTATTAATTATTTAATCTTTGAAAATATATAAAGAAGTAAAGGGAGATTAACCCCATTTTGTAAATGAGAACACCAACTCTAGAAAGATTGTTAGTTACTTGCTCAATGTTACACAATTTATAAGTAGCAGAACTAGGTTTAAACTAAGGCCTGTTTTATTGCAAAAGACTGTGATCTTTCTATCATACCATATTGCCTACATGCTAAATCAGGTTAAACTGAAATTACATTTGAATTCCCTCCTTTGTTAACAAGTTGATTTTAAATATATATACATATATTTAATAAATATTTATATAGTTATCATGGAAATTTTAATGTGTGTATATGTTAAAATTTTATATGCTATAAAAATTTCATGATCCCTAGGAATAAATTTAGTTGACTCTTCCAGCTAAAGCAAAAAAAGGAGAAATTTAAAAAGAGCAGAATACAAACAAAATCTGTTAATAAAAAATCCCTAATAGGCTGTTATTTTGATATTCCCTCTACCTTTAGTCACCCACAATTTAATTATTGTCACACAACATCAGGATTATATTTGATAAACTGATATGGTTCTTATTTGTGTTAACAATCCAGATAAATTATGAATGGATCTAAATGTAGCAAAAATGATATCCTTGAAAATTTTAAGTTTCTGCTTACCCTAATAGCCACTGGATTCTAACATTTAGAAAATATTACATTCAAAGATTCAAGGAAATTAAGTATTGACAGGGATAAGGACCTAAATAAAGACCAGTTTTCTGAAATTTTGAGGTACTATTTCTCTGAGTTCCTTCTTTTAAAAAGAGTTGGAATGACCCCACTAAAAATATTCATTGCCTATGAATACAACGAACACTCATGATTTAGTCCAGGCATTATTCTGCTGAATTACATGTTTTCCAAACTATTCATCCACTTACATTCTCTTTCTGTCTGATTCTCTCTACCTTTGGTTTATTACTCACCTCATTAAAACTTCCATCAAGGAGAGAACACCTAATTCAGTCCTATCATTTGTTAACTGTTCTTGCAGAGGTTGCATGTGTTGGCAAGTTAAAAGCAGTGGCTAAGATGAGGGTTAAGTCTAGCTTCTATTTTCATGTTTTTATCATCAGCTAAGGAGGAAGAAATGTTTTTCAAGTGAACATTGTGTTAAAGCTGGTCTATTAAGAAAAATGAATTTCCAGATTGCTCTGTCCTTAAAGAACTTGTGATAAAGAAGAGAGGAGGCTGGGTTTTACGCACAGGGCAATCAAAAGGGGAAATGTATAACAGATGAGTTTATACACATGCATTTGAACATTGTACTCTGCAAATAAATACTGACAGGCTTAATGTATGTGCATAAGGATTGGTGTGCTAAAAGGAGTTACTTTGGTACTAGCAATGTAAATGGACTGAGATGTTCTCTATCAAAGCAAAAATTAGGCAAAGCAAATTTAAGAAATAAGAAAGAGGAGATGATAAACAGATGAAAAGCCAACTAACAATTACCTGTAATTTCAAGTATGATCACTGGGTCAATGCAGAGAGCCCAGGAAAAGTGGTTAGTCGAAAGTACTACATCTCTGTGGCTGATTTCACTCTCTATGCCCACATGGCCTTCTTGTCTTCAGGGACTTTAAACCAGCATTTAATGTTGTCTGGAAGGAAAAACAAGCAAATGTAAGTAACACAATTGATAAGCACTCTTTTTTAACCAAAAATTTAAGATCTGAAATTAGAAAGGAATCTAGAGATTATCTGGTCCAAAATCCTACAAATTAGGAAACCAATACTATGGATAATAAAGAAACTTGCTAAGCCTGATCCCTAGAGTCTCTTCATTTCTTCATGTCACCCTTCACCAGGGTACTGTAAATTTTTGGAACTGCTATTGCAGAACAATTTTAGTCATCTTAGAGAAATCACCAAAAATGACACAGTAGTCAGAGACTAGAGATGGGTTATTCTTCACCAGTGAATTTGATGTTCATTGATGCCTAATAAGTTCTAAAATAACCATGTAAGATAATAAGATTAAATATGAATTCACTAAATGTAGTTCATTCAAACTGAACCTCCTTCAGTATATTTGAACCTACATGACTACCAGCCTACAGCAAGGGTCTACCAGTCTATAGAAAGGGATTAACATATTTGAAAAACAGGGCAACCACACTTCAAAAGCATACAATAGAGTCACAAAAACCAAGAAGAAACCAAGCTAATACAAAAGAAAATTATCAAGCCACAAAAAGGAAAACAAAAAGAAAAAGAAAGGAATAAAAAAGAAATACAAAATCTACTGGAAAACAAAGTTCAAAATGTCAACAAACACACATCTATCAATAATTACTGTAAGTGTCAATGGACTAAATGCTCCAATCAAAAGACATAGAGTGGCAGATTGGATAATAAAACAAAAGCCTACAATATGCTGCCTACAAGAAACCCACTTTAGAGTGAAGGACACACATAGATTGAAAGTGAGAGGATGGAAAAAGCTATCTCATGCAAATGGAATGAAAATAAAGCAGGAGTAGCAATACTAATATCAGACAAAATAGACTTTAAAACGAAGGCCATAAAGAAAGATAATGAAGGACACTATATAATGATCAAAGGAGCAACACAAGATAAGGATAGTACACTCATTACCATATGTGCACCCAATATAGGAGCACCTAAATATATAAAACAAGTACTAACAAACATAAAGGAAGAAACTGATAGGAATACAATAATGTAGCAGACTATAAAACCCCACTAACATCATTGGACATGTCTTCCAGACAGAAAATAAGTGACAAAAGAGATACTAAATGACATAATAGAACAGTTGAACTTGGCTGGTATTTTTCCCCAAAAAGCGGAATATACATTCTTGCCAAGTGCTCATGGAACATTCTCTAGGACAGACCACATACTCAGGCACAGAAAAAGTCTCAACAAATTTAAGAGGACAGAAATTATTTCTAGCATCTACTCTGATCACAATGGCATGAAACTAGAAATCAATCACAGAAAAAAAAAAAAAAAGAGAAAAAAGTGACAGCATTGAGACTAAACAACATGCTACTAAAAAACCAGTGGGTCAATGATGAAATCAAAGAAGAAATTAAAAAATACTTTGAGACAAATGACAATGAAAACACAATCACACAAAATCTATGTGATGCAGCAAAAGCAGTCTTAAGAGGGAAGTTCAGAGCAATACAGGCCTTCCTCAAAAAGCAAAAACAATGTCAAATAAACAACCTAACCTACCACCTAAAAGAATTAGAAAAAAGAAAAACAAATAAAACCGAAAGTCAGCAGAAAGAAACAAATAATAAAGATCAGGGAGGAAATACATAAAACAGAGATTAAAAAAAAATAGAAAAATCAATCAAATCAAGAGCTGTTTTTTTGAAAGAGTAAACAAAACTGACAAGCCTCTGGCTAGGCTCACCAGGAAGAGAAGAGAGAGCACATAAATGAATAAAATAAGAAATGAAAATGGAGAAATTATAACCAACACCACAGAAATAAAACAATCATGAGAGAATAATATGAACAACTAAAAGGCAATAAACTGAACAACTCAGAAGAAATTGACAAGTTTCTAGAAACATACAGTCCACCAAAACTGACTCAAGAAGAAATAGATTATTTGAACAGACCAATCACTAGAAGTGAAATTGAATCAGTAAAAAACAAAACAAAACAAAAGAAAAAAACAACTTGCAAACAGAAGTCCAGGACCAGATGGCTTCACTGGGGAATTCTATCAAACATACAAAGAAGAGTTCATACCAATCCTTCTCAAACTCTACCAAAAGATTGAAAGGGGGGGGGATACTCCCAAACTCATTCTATGAAACCACTATCACCCTGATACCAAAGACAGATGATGACACTACCAAAAAAAAGAAAACTAAAGGCTAATATTACTGATGAACATAGATGCAAAAATCCTCAACAAAATATTAGCAAACAGAATCCAACAGCACATAAAAAAGAAGATTATACATTAAGATCAAGTTGGGTTCATCCCACAGAAACAAGGAAGTTTCAACATATGCAAATCAATCAACATGATACACCACATCAACAAGAGAAAGGACAAAAATCACATGATCATCTCAGTAGATGCAGAAAAAGCATTTGATAAAATTCGACACCTATTATGATGAGAACTGTTACCAAAGTGGGTATACAGAGGACATATCTCAACATAATAAATGCTATTTATGACAAACCTACAGTCAGCAGAATACTCAACAGTGAAAAGCTGAAAGCCTTCCCACTAAAATTTGGAACAAGACAAGGATGCTCACTCTCATCACTTCTACTCGATACAGTATTGGAAGCCCTAGCCATAGCAATTAGACAAGAAAAGGAAATAAAAGTGATCCAAATTGGAAGAGAAGAGGTAAAATTTTCATTATATATGGATGACGTGATACTATATATAGAAAACCCTAAAGGCTCCACACAAAAAATACTAGAGCTGATAAAAGAATTTGGCAGGGCAGCAGGATACAAGATTAACATACAGAAATCAGTGGCATTTCTTTACACTAACAATGAAATATCAAAAAAGGAAGGTAAAGAAACAATCCCTTTTAAAATTGCATCAAAAAGAAGAAAAAAAAAAAAGAAAAAGAAAATACTTGGGAATAAATTTGACCAAGGAAGTGAAAGACTTATACACAGAGAACTACAAAACATTGACTAAGAAAATTAAAGATGGCCTAAAGAAATGGAAAGACATTTCATGTTCTTGGGTTGGAAGAATCAAAATTGTTAAAATGGCCATACTGCCCAAAGCAATCTACAGATTTAATGCAACCTCTATCAAATTACCCAGGACATTTTTCACAGAACTAAAACAAATAATCCTAAAATTTAAATGGAATCACAAAAGGCCCAGAATTGCCAAAGGAATACTGAATAAAAAGAATGAAGCTGGAGGAATAACTTTCCTAGACTTCAGACAACTCTACAAAGCTACAATAATCAAAACAGCTTGGTACTGGCATAAAAACAGACATATGGATGAATGGAACAAAATAGAGAGCCCAGAAATAAACCCAGAGACTTCTAGTCAATTAATCTTCAACAAAGGAGGCAAGTATATGCAATGGAGAAAAGACAATCTCTTCAGCAAGTGATGTTGGGAAAACTGGACAGCAGCATGTAAATCAATGAAGTTAGAATACTCCCTCACACTATGTACAAAAATAAATTCAAAATGGCTTAAAAAGTCAAATATAAAGCAAGACACAATAAATCTCACAGAAGAAAACATAGGCAAACATTCTCTGACATAAATCTCAACAACGTTCTCCTAAGGCAGTCTACTCAGGCAAAAGAAATAAAAGCAAAAATAAACAAATGGGACCCAATTAAACTTACAGCTTTTGCACAGCATAAGCAAAACAAAATGACAAGCTACGAAATGGGACAAAATATTTGCAAATGATATGATTCACAAGGGCTCAATTTCCAGAATATATAAATAACTCATGCAACCTAAGAACAAAAATCAGACAAACAACTCAATCCAAAAATGGACAGAAGATGTAATCAAGCAATTCTCCAATGAAGATATACAAATGGTCAACAAGCACATGAAAAAAGTGCTCAATATTTCTAATTATCAGAGAAATGCAAAGTAAAACTACAATGAGGTATCACCTCACACCAGTCAGAATGGCCATCATTAAAAAATCCACAAATGACAAATGCTGGAGAGGCTGTGGAGAAAAGGGAACCCTCCTACACTGCTGGTGGGAATGTAGTTTGGTGAAACCATTATGTAAAATAGTACAGAAATTCCTCAAAAAACTAAAAATAAATTTACCATATTATCCAGCAATTTCATTCCTAGGCATGTATCCAGAGGGAACTCTAATTTGAAAAATACATGCACCTTAACATTTGTAACATCACTATATAGAATAGCCAAGACATGGAAGTAACCTAAATGTCATTGACAGATGACTGGATAAAGAAGTTGTTGCATATTCATACAATGGAATATTACTCAGCCATAAAAAATAATGAAATAATGTCATTTGCAGCAACATGGATGGATCTAGAGATTGTCATTCTAGGTGAAGTAAACCAGAAAGAGAGAAAAATACCATATGATATCATTCATATGTGGAATCTATGGGGGGAAAAAAAGGGAGGGACACTAATGAACTAATCTATAAAACAGAAACAGACTCTCAGACATAGTAAACAACCTTATGGTTACCAGGGGGAAAGGAGGTGAGAAGGGATAAATTTGGGAGTTTGAGGTTTGAACATGATAACCATTATATGTAAAAATAGATTAAAAAAAGCATGTTTCTTCTGTATAGCACAGAGAACTATATTCAATATCATGTAATAACCTTTAATCAAAAAGAATATGAAAATGAATATATGTATATGCATGCCTGACTGGGGCATTATGTTGTGCAGCAGAAATTGATGCATTGTAACTGACTAGACTTTAATTTAAAAAAAAAAGAGGTTAATTTTCCTTGAAAGAGATTTAAATAATTAAAAATTAAGTCTAAATTTACCCAAGTAATTATCATTCTTGGTGGTCTATCTTTCTTTGTACAAAAATGATTTCCATCTAGTATCATTTCTTTGCTTAAAAGACTTCCTTTAACATTCCTTGAAATTCAGATTTGTGGTTGAATTCTTTCAACTACTGGATGTCTGAAACTGTCTTTGTTTCACCTTCATTTGAAAAAAGAATTTTGATTAAATAGTACTAAATTGATTGGTTTTTTATTTGAGTACTTTAATCATATTGTCCCACTCTCTTTCAGTGTGCATAGTTTCTCACAAGAAATATTCTGTTATCTTTATCTTGATTCCTCTATATTTAACATGTTCTTTTTACTCTGCTTGCTTTTAAGATTTTTTCTTTATCACTGATTTTAATTAGGTTGATTATGTTTTGCCTTGATATATTTTTACCCATGTTTCTTGGGTTTTATTTAGCTTCTCAGATCTCTAAGTTTATTGTTTTAAACAAATTTGGACTATTTTTAGGTACTGATTTTTTAAAATTATTTCTGACCATCACTTCTCAAATATTTTATCTCTGTGTTTCCATTTGATAATTTCTATTGCTACATATTTTTCTGCAATGTCTAATCTGATATTAACACTATCCCGTGTATTTTTAATCTAATTTTAATTTCCATTTCTATAGAGTTACGTTGGGTCATGTTTAGATCTCCCATGTCAATATTGTAAGTGTTCAGTCATTCCTTTAGCTTCTTAAACATATAAAATAGAGTCATAAAAACTTTTAATGTTATTGCCTACTCATTTTATCAGCTAAGTCATTTCTGTGTCAGTTTGAATTGATCAACTTTTTATGCATAGGTTGTATTTTCCTGATTCTTTGAGTATCTGTTAATCTTTGATCAAATGTCAGACACTGAATTCGATCATATTTGGTGCTAGATCTGTCTTATTACTTCTATACATATTCTTGAACTTTAACCTGAGACAGGATTTAAAAAAACAGGGAAACAGTTTGATCCTTTTAGGTCTTGCTTTTGACTTTATTAGATGAGACCAGCCAGACCTGTGTTTAAACAAGGTTAATGTTTTCTCAGTACTAATGTGATCGTGCTTTGTCCTTTATCTGATGTACTGTGGATTATGAAATATTCTACTCTGGCTGTTTAGAACATATATTAGTCCTGGTTCTGTGTCAGCACTAGGTATTGTTCTTTGTAATCCTTTTTGAATGTTTCTTTCCCCACCTTGAGTGATTTTCTCATGTGTATGCATCAGTATGCAGTTGTACTCAGCAGAATACTGAAGGGAAACT
Source organism: Camelus ferus (assembly GCF_009834535.1). Lineage (NCBI taxonomy): Eukaryota > Metazoa > Chordata > Mammalia > Artiodactyla > Camelidae > Camelus > Camelus ferus. Next base: position 20,716,292 of record NC_045728.1, read on the forward strand.
ATTTTCAGATCTTCAGAATTCCCTTTGTGCGCAGCTGCCTTCTTTCTGGGACTTCACATTGTGACAACTAGTTGCTGTGGCTTTTCTGGACACACCTCCCAGGCTCTGCCTCTGCTCCACTCTCTGTTTTGTGGCCTGGAAACTTTCACCAAGAAGTAAGCTTAGGCAATTGTAGGGCTCACCTGTTTTTCACATCCATCTCACGGGTTTACTGTCTTATGTTGCTTGATGCCCAATGTCTTGAATGCCATTGTTTCGTAGATTTTGTTTGTTTCTTTTAGTAGTTTTATGGTAGAGGGTAAACCTGTTCCATTTTACTCCATCTTGATAAAGAGCAGAAGTCCTCATTATTTTAATCAAATAAACTATGTGGTCACATAGAGAGCAGATTATCACTTGTGAAGATGGCAAACTGCAAAAAAAAAAAAAAAAAAAAAAACCTAATGAAAGTCTCAGTATAAAAACACCTAAATAAGCCAAAATGAGTAAAATAAAATTACAGTAAAAATTTAAGGCTCAGAAGTATAAAAAATTCACACAGACTAAAAACAATAATTTTAAGTAATCTTCAGTAATTCCTCAAGAATTTCTTATTCCCAATTCACATTTTACTTTTTTTTCCCTAAAGGAATAATCCAATCTTAGACATAATTTATAAATATACAGCATTAAAACCAAGAAAAATGTCTTAGTATATTTTACCCTAGTCAGTTCATATCTGGAGTCTTATGTTCTATTCTAGGAAGCATAGTTTCAAAAATAGCATTGACAACAGAAGCGGTTCTGGGGAAGAACTGCTAAAATAGAAGTTTACAAAACTAAGTATCTTTATGGAACAACTGAAATAATTAATGACATTTGTTTTTGATAAATATGATGTAAGAGAAATATAATATCAAGAAGGACTATGGAAAAAGGAACAGACTTAGTGAAAAAGAAAAGAACAAATGTGACTCCATTGTAGATCTGTTCCTCTGGCTTTTAACCCTGTGTCTTACTTTCTAGGCTGTCTTGCTCGCTCTGCAACTTTTTAAAAGAAATGTTGCCTTTGGCCTGAAATATACAAGAGAGCCTATTCTCAAAGCTCTGACCTTTAAGGATAGTAACACTTCTGCCCTCCTATAAAGATAACAAGTTGCAGAATAGAAAATAGCATTTGTTTTCTAATCCATGTGGACAGCTACAAGAATTCCTGCACCAAGAAGTTTGCAACAACCAACCACACCCTCTCCCCTTTTTCGTAAGTTCTGACTTGAGTAAGATGATTTTCCAAGACATTAGCCTATCATCTTTTTGGTCTGTCAGCTTTCCAAATAAAGTTGCTACTCCTTGCTCCAACACCTTGTCTCCCAATTTATTGGCCTGTTGTGTGGTGAGCAGAATGTGTTTGGACTTGGTAACATTAGTGTGTACCATAAGATACATCTAACAGCTTTTGCTCAGTATAATCATAATACACTAGCAGAGTTAACACATAGGTAAAAGATTAGGTGAAAAACATGATGGCTCTCGAAATACTCAGTTATTTAGCTGACCACATATCAAGAAAGCTATAGAGAGTATGATAGATCTTTGAAGAAACTAGCTAGACGGCCTTATAGATTCTCTTCTATCTTAGTTTCTGAGGTCCAATGTCTTGTAACCTGTGCTCTTTGATACCCAGGAGTTCTGCTGAATTCCTTCGGAAACCACTACAAGGACTAGAGGACTGCAAATGGGAAAAATGCATTCTTTTACCCACATCTGGCACTTTCAGTTCAGTCAGGGGAGCACAGGTCTTAACTGCTTTCTCTGTTGCTTTGTATTGCCTCTTGAAGAATCGGGGGGTAAAAAAGAGTTTGAAGAGAGAGTTGCATGAATAAAAAACTTCAATACCTAGAGATGAAGCCCCGTTTATTTACTTTCTAACTCTTCAGTTAGAAGTAATTCTGAGAACTTTTATATTGGAATGACATAATGCTGCAAAACCAGGAAGCTCATTTATTTTGTGGTCACTTTTGAATTGTTGCTAGATAAAAATGTCACACCTTTTACAACCTTAAAAAGTGCAATTCACATAGCACGATGAATTCAATTCTATGGTGGTATTTTCAAGAATAATTCTTTGTCCTCGATTCAGAGTAGGGAGCAAAGGATAATTTCTCTTTTTACCTTCATTACTGATCTTGTTTTTTAAAGTCACAGAAAAAAATGATGTTTATGATAAAATTACTTAAGTGAATTCAGAGCTTATACAGGGAAGATATGAAAGGAGGAATTGAATCCAATGTTGTGAAGTTGAAAACCAGTATTCTCTTCTTAAAGACATGGGAAACAGAGATCCATCTCTCATCAGTTTCTACTTCTCTACCAGTTATTTATGCTATAAAAAGGGGTATTTTTTAGCACAAGTGCTTCTGTTGATCTAGTTACTGAGGTAGTCTATCTTCTAATACATAATTTGCATCACAGCTAAAACTTCTTTACAACTACAGAAGCAAATGGACATAGGTTCCGCTTATGGATAACATAGTCCTTGTTTCAAAGTGGCTTATCAGAAATGATCACGTATGGATTCAGCATATACAGTTCAACACTCACTACTGGGAACTTTTTTCTTGACTTTTACTTCCTACATTTATCTGTTCTGTTCTTACCCATAGAGCTTTTCCAACATTCATCAGGAGGTGAATAATAAAAAATTAAGTTATCTTATAAATAGTGCTTGGGAAGCCAAGGAAAACCTGGGTTTGCAACTTTTAGTTACATGGATCTTTGGAATATGATTTCACTTATCTAAAGGTCCATTTCCTAATCTATGAAAATTTTGAGATTTAAATGGATATAAGTACTTAGGATATGAGAAGCGCTCCCTAATTTTGAGTATTGTTATTAATAATAACACTGTTTATCCTATTATTCTCATTTAAAATTCAGGAAATCATTTTTTAACATTTAAATCTGGTGTAATTCACTTGCTTTTATGACATAATGAATATACTTTGCTTTTATTTTTAGCTGCTAATAGCCAGTTTAAGATACTCTCAAATATAAACACTATATTATTAAGTTCAAAATTATAAAATTGTAAATGAAATATGCACATCTATGTGTTTTCGTATTGTTCCCTTCTGCATGTCAGTAAGTTCTTCCATGACCCCAACACACGTTTAACCAAGACGTGTCCATAAGCATGACCTATTACTCCAACTATTTCATTTCATCTCTGTCTTTTTTTAAAGTGCATGATGATGTTGATGATGAAGAATACATTTTGTAAATTTATACAACTAAAATAGCCTAAATGTTGTTAAAAGTATACATATTCACTTCCTGTTAATGCATTTCAACAGAATTGGAATAACATAGTATTGGTTTATGATATTACTTTTCTAGACCTATTTGGATAATCAGAGAATTCCTGAGAATCAATACCCATTACATTTTGGAAGATATTTTGATTCATAAAAAAAACACACCTAGAAAATAAACCGAGCTCTTCACTTTAAAACAAAATTGTGTATAGTGAGAAGCAACAGCTGTTCTTTCCCTTCTTCAAGGACAGAATCCTGAAAATGTCCCAGAACATCAACTGTCAAAGTATAAAGTACAGTGATAGAACGGGAGGTGGAGCTGACTAGTTGGATGGGGACTGAACAATAAAGCATGTTCAATAGTACACTATAGGGTTTGAATTATACCAAAGACAAGGGCAACCACTGAAGATTTCCAGAAGGAATGGAATCTGACTCAGCTTCCATTTTTGAAAGCTTACCTTGGTGGTAAAATAGAAGACAGTTTAGAGGCAGGAAATGGTTAAGCTACAACAGTAATTAAGCATGGAAATGAAGGTATGTTCTGGAAAGTAGCAGGAGTTTAAAGGAGGGCACCTATTCAAGGATTATTTACAAAGTAGCTTGAAAGGAATAAATAGGTTGGAAATAACAGAGAATGAAAAGGAGAGCAGCCAAGATGGCAGAGTAGAAGGAGCCAGAGCTCACTAAGACGTAAGTCACAATTAACTGCAGAACAACCATTGATGGAAAAGACTGGAACCTACAGAAAAGATCTCCTACAACTAAAGACATAAAGAAGGAATCACAATGAGATGGGGGTTCCTTAAAAAATGAAAAATTGAGTTATCCTTTATCCAGCATCCCACTCCTGGGCATATATCTGGAGAAAACTCTAATTTGAAAAGATACATGCACCCCAACATTTATACCATCACTATTTACAATAGCCAAGACATAGAAGCATAGAAGCAGCTAAATGTCCATCAACAGAGGAATGGGTAAAGAAAATGTGGCATACACACATACACATACACACACACAGAGACACACATACATATACATATATATACAATGGAATATTACCCAGCCACAAAAAAGAATATAATAATGCCTTTTGTAGCAACACAGATGAACCCAGACATTACATATTAAGTAAAGTAAGTCAAACAGAGAAAGACAAATATAATATCTCATATGTAGAATCTGAAAAAATGATATAAATCATCTTACTTACAAACCAGAAGTAAGAGTCACAGACATAGAAAACAAACTTATGGTTACCAAAAGGGAAACGGGGAGAGAGGAACAAATTCTGAGTTTGGGATTAACATATATACATTTCTATATATAAAATAGATAAACAACAAGGTCCTACTGTACAGCACAGGGAACTATATTCAATATCTTGTAATAACCTATAACGAAAAATAATCTGAAAAAGAATATATATGTATATGTATAACTAAATTGATTTGCTGTATACCTGAAACTAATAAAATATTGTAAATCAATTATACTTCAATAAAATAGAATTAAAAATCTTGCATTACTCTGTACAGTAATTAATTTAAGTAAGAAATATAGGACAAGGAAGAAATTTGAAGTAGTGCAAGAAATGTTTAGTTTACATTTGGACAAGCTGAGGTTTTTTTTTTTTCTGCTGGAAACCTTAAATTAAGAATACTCATCAGGCAGCTGGATACATGGATCTGGTACTCATGTGAGTATTTTGGAGCCATCAGCATTTAGTTAAGCTGAACAGAATAGTTCAGGGACAGAGTAATGTGAAAAAGGCCTAAAATAATTTTTGAAAAGTATTAATGTTTAGAAAAGAATTAAGAGTCCAAGGGATAAGTCTGAAGAATGACTACAGAATAGAACAGCAAGGAAGCTTCACAAGTGCCAAAAAAGGGATTTCTTGGGAGGGATTAATCTCCTCTGTGATGTTAAGTAAGATATAGTAAGTAAGGTCCATTGTCTTTGACAATTAGCTAGTCTTTGGCCACGATGGTGAGGATGGTTACAGGAGTGCAAGGGAAAGAGTCCAGGGAACAGAATGAGCTAAAGAGTGAACTTCCCTGTAGTCCAATCTAGGGAAGACTGGACAATTCCAAGCATAGCCGGTACATAACAGAGAGGAAGCTGATAATAAATACATTATTTAAGACTGAATAAATGTCAAGAAGAAAAATCTTTTTATTTCCAATAGAAAGCTTTGAAAGGAATGAGACATGAAGTAGGTGTATCTCAAGGGAGAAAGGTGCCATAAAAACAAACAGGCCACTTCTCTTTGAGAAACAAGGCAACTTGATTGATATAGGCCACTTCTGGGATTTTTATATTCTGAATTTTCCCCTTTACTCACTTTAAGGTAGTCCTTGGATGGCCTCTGAGATACGGTCCCATCGTCAGGCTCACCACTGGCGTCTTCCTCACAGAGGCACTCGGTGTTTTCTGTCTTGGCATAAGCAGAACTCTTCCACTCTTAGGGTTGTTCCTCATGATTTTTTGCAGGTGAAATCAAAGGCATCTCTCTTTAAAAGGGAAAAGGAAAACACAATCAGCAGTCTCTGGCACTTTAATGTATGGGATTTCTTAATAGTCAGATAAAAATCCCCCTGCCAACCATGCCAGCATCCTAAGCCAGAAATGTTGGTGAGGGCACTATGGCTAATTCTGGGAAAATCCATTATTCCTTCTCATTTCTGCCCAGTCTTTGTCAGTGCCATCTAGAAAATGCCCACATACTCCAAAGCAGTTCTGTCTTTGTATAATCTGAGGAGAGAGGTTAAGTGTATGAAGTTTGCATTTTCTGATGTAATCTGTAGAAGTTATGACAGTCATAGTAGAAACAGTACTTCTATGTCTTCTATCATTGCTACTCTTTGGGGGGTGATGTGATCGTGGCAGGGGGAACAATACCATAAAATTCCATGGGCAAAAGATCCATGATTTCCCATTTGTAAGTTGTTCTCTTTGGTAAGAAGCTGTATCAGGCAAGATACTGCAGGTAGCAAAGAGCATAAATTCAACTTAGAAGAGCTTTAGCAAACTTTATTGACTTGTATAACCCAACAATGGACAGGCAGGAGGAGGCTTGTTTTTAGAGATGCCTGGATCCAGAGACTAGGAAACTGTTTATCACACACTTACACCCCTGGCAGCTTACTGGCTTTGATCTCTTCAACTGTAAGTGAATTTTCTTCATCACCTGATAAGATGATATTAATTTGCTCTGTTCAGGAGCAAATGTTCAGGAGTTCAGGAGATACAGGTCTTCTCTCTATCTTATATCTAAGGAGGAGCTTGTGGCTCGTATATCCACCTATCCCTTGAACCAATCACTGTGTCCAGGGGGACGAGACCTGTAATTGGCCCAGCTTAGGTCATGTTCCATTTTTGGGATGGTAGTTGTAGGTCAGTGGCCACAGAAGTGTCACATGGGAAAGGTCACTGAGAGAAACCTTATCAGCTACAGAGCAACTTCTATTTGTGCCTAGTCCAAGAATGAAGAATGATTATTAATACCAATGTTAATAAAGAATGTAGGCCTTTTTAAAGATAAAAGAAACACTTGTGAGTCTAAAAATACTTGCTCCTGAAGTGGACGTCTTTCAACAAGTCGTGGTAAGACGTCAGACAAAGGCAATCTAGCTGCTAAAAAAGAGGACGCATCTGATATGGGACCAGAGATACCTGGCTTTCTACTTAGTTGACAGGTGTTAGTGAACAAATTACTTAATCTCTTTGAGCCTATATTCTCTCAATGATAACTATTATGTAGTAAAATACACAACTCATTTTTTTTAAAAATAAGGCAAATTAACAAACGTAAAAGTCTTCAAAAGATGCCTGGCCAAACAGATGCTCCATATTGTTCATTTTTTCTTAATACATCCCTGCTGGGCTAGTATGGAGACTAACAAGGCTGGGTCATTTTTCATATGTTATTGCTAAGATGATCCCACCAATATAATGAAACTTTTCTAACTTGTTCTACAGGCAGATGCTTAATAAATTCACATTGCCTTCACTAAATGTATGTGTACACAACACTGTCAGGTTTTGACCCTGATTTGAATCACATCATGTTAAGATATTTTTCATTTGAAAGACCTGCCTACCACTGCTCTCCCTGTGGATGAAAGCAAATGAAGAAAGCAGTCTTTCCACAGGCAGTACACGAGGTTATGCTTGAACTTGAAGGGTTAGATTAAGTCATGGTATTCCAGAGGCCTGGCCCACAGGATAAACGTGTATTATCTGTGTCTTAGAAGGATGTATGGTAGAGTGAGAGAACACAGACTCCTGAGTTGTTCTGTTATGAATTTAATGCCTGGTTCTGACTAGCACTAACGAGGTGACCTCGGGAAAGCTGCTTAGCTAGTTTGAGGCCCAGTGTCTACATTTGCCAAATTGGATATGCTAATAACTAACCTTCAAATAAAAAGAGTGGTAAAAAGGTGCTGAAACAAATACATGCATGACTTCTGAACCAGAATTCAGGAGAAGTTGTCAAGAGCTCAATTCCTGCAGGGAATCAGGGAACCAGGACCCCAAGAGACCTGCAGGTAACAAATAAACAGAGCCAGGCTCACAGGGTCATGAATTTTGTGCCTAGTTTGGTGTATAATTTTTTTTCTTGGTGCTATGACCTCTGATCAAGCTTCTGTATGAGTTACGAGAAGGAAGAAAGACAGCTGCTCAGCCAAGACTTGCATCAAGCTGATGCAGAATGAGAACTTGGATTTATAATATTCCAAAAGAGGAAAGCCCCCTAAACACCAATGTAGTACCTAATTTTGGACTAGGGTCAGTATCTAGATAAAGGCACTGATTAAGTCAACAGATGTGAGAGGAAACTAGGGAAAAGAAAGGAAAAAGAAAGTGGAAGAAAAGACACACACACACACACAAAACCCTCACTTTCACTCAAGGCCCATGTAGAAAGTCAACAAGAACAACAAAGTCAAACATTGTGAAGCTTTACTAGCATTCTAGTTAAGAATATGATCTCTGGATACTGAGTAGTTCTGTGTCCCAGATATTACTATTTACCTGCTACTTTAAGAAGAGTAGTTAAACTTCTTGTATCTGAATGTTCTTATCTATAAAATAGTATATACTTAATAGAGTTGTTCTATTAAATGAGTTGACATGAGTAAAATACCTAAAACAGTGCATTGCTCATGGTAGATGCTATTAAGAATTAGTGTAATACTATTTGGTTTTGAGGAAATCCATTCTGGTGTATTATTCAGTTCTTTCTACCTATATATATATATATAGATAGATAATCAGAAACTTAAAATCAGTTCACTTAGAATTCTCACAGTAAAAAAGCAAAACTAAACTTACAAACAAAATCAAAGAATAAAAATATAATAATAATAATAATAATTTATTATTATTACTCCAAAAGAAGGAAGCAAATGTGAAAAAGGGGAAGCTAGAATAGATGGGGGAAATAGAAAACAGCTAACAAGTGGACGGATTTAAAACTAACAATATTAATAATTACATAAAATATAAATGTGCTAAATCTCTATATAAAAGAGAGATACTGTGAAACTAGATGAAAAGACCCAATTATATCATGCTTACCAAAGACCCACTATAAATATAAGGTAGTCTACAAATAGGTTACAAGTCAGAGGAAGGCAAAAGATGTATCAAGTGTAGTGAGTTGAACTGTGGCAGCCAAAAGTTGAACTATGTCCATCTGGAGCTTCAGAATGTGACCTTATTTGGAATAAGGGTCTTTGAAGATAAATTAAGGTAAGGATACTGAGATGAGAACATCTTTGATTGAGTTTAGACTAAAATCCAATGATAAGTCCAATATAAGAGATAAGAATAGAAACAGAGACACAGAGGGAAAAACCATGTGAAGATGGGATTTAGAAATTAGAGTGATTTGTTTACAAGCCAAAGAATGCTAAAAATTGTCAACGGCTAATAGAAGCAAGGACAGAGATGTGGAATGGATTCCCCCTCAGCACTTCCAGATGAACCAGGCCTGCTGATGTGTTGATTTTGGACTTTTGACCTCTAGAACAGTTAAGGAGAAAATTTCTGTTGTTTTAAACCATTTGCAATAATTTGTAAGAGAGTTTCTAATAAACCAACACACCACATTAAAACACATTAAGAAAAACCTGGTGTGGCTATATATATTATTAGATAAAGTGAATTTCAGAAACAAGAATATTAGCAGGGATAAAAAAATCTATTTCATAAAAACAAAGCAGTCAACTCATCAGAGAACAAAGAATCTTACACACTTGTGTACCTAATAACAAAGCTTCAAAATACATTAAACAAAAACTAATAGAACTATAAGAAATAACAGGTAACTCCATAATAAGTCAGAGATTTCAATATCCTTTTCTCAAAAACTGACAGATGAGTAGACAGAAAATCATAAGCATATAGAGGACTTGAAAAATACAAATGACAAAATTGACCTAAATGATGTTTATAGAACATTTCATCCAGCTAATTCAGAACATTTATCAACATAAACCACATTCTGGGTTAAAAAGGATTCACATCAAACAAAATATATTCTGACTATAATGGAATTAAATTAGAAAACTATAATAGGAAGATCTTTGGAAAATTTCCAGAGAGCTAGGAACTAAATAATACACTTATTTTTTTAAAGCCTCATAGGTCAACAAATTAATCTAAAATAAGATTAAAAACTAATTTTACTCAAGCAAAAATGAGAACACAACTTAACCAGATTTTTGTAATACACTTAAAGTAGAAACTGGTGGAAAATTTAGAGGACTAAGTGCTTATATTGGGAAAGAAAGTCTAAATCAAGGACCTGAGCTTGTATATCAAGAAACTAGAAAAGACGGAATAAATGAAACACAAAATAAGTAGAGGATAAAAAACAGTAAAGATCAAATTGGAAATCAATGAAATGGAAAAACAATAGAAAAAATAATGACAACAAATGCAATTTCTTTAAGAAGATTAATATGTCATAAACTTTGTCCATATAGATAAAGAAAAAAGAGAGAAGGCATGTTACCAATATCAGGAAAACATAGTGACATTATTATAAATGCAAACAAGATATGAAGGGAATGTCATTAATAATTTTGTGTTGGTAATTTAAACAAATTTAGGTGCAATGGATAAATTCTTGAAGAGAAAAAAACATGAAAACTGGAGTTCCTGCAAGAAGTAGATGATCTTATTATCTACTAAAGGAATTGAATTTGTAGTTAAAATTTTTTCCACAAAGAAGACATCAGGCTGTGATGGTTTTTCTGGTCAATTCTAGTAGACATTAAAAAATATATACTAATTCTAAAGAAACTCATCCAGAAAATTGAGAAAACCAGCATTACCCTGATACCAAAACCTGACCAAAAGCATTACAAGAACAGAAATCTACAGACCAATATCCCTCATGAACATACATGCAAAAATTCAAGCAAAAGTTTAAACAATATAATTTAATATATAGAAAGGCTTATACACCATGATTAAGTAGGTTTTTTTCTTGCTAATACAAGGTTAATTTAAAATTTAAAAATCAATCAAAGCAATTCATCATAAGAACAAACTAAAAAAGAAAAAGCTGGTGATAATCTTCAGCATTTAACAAGATGCAAGTCCTCTTCTGAGAATAAAACAAAAATTCAACAAACTAGGAATAGAAAGCAATTTCCTAAAACAGATAAAGGGCATTCATAAAAAAATCTTCAGTTAATGATATAATTAAATTTGAACTACTGAATGTTTTCCTCCTAAGATTAAGAATGAGAGTATGTTTCCCCCAACCACTGCCTTTAACTAGCAGTTCTAGCCAGTAAGATAAGGCAAGAAGAAGAAATTAAATGCATACAGATTGGAAAGAAATAATTAAGCTCTATTTGCAGATGACATGACCATATATGTAGAAAATCAATAAACTTCAAAATAATAAGTGAGTTTAACAAGACTACAGGGAATGAGATCAATATACAAAAATCAATTATATTTCTATATAGATGCATTGAAGAACCAGACACTGAAGCAAAATTGCATATACACAGAATTAAGAACATAAAATACTTAGGGACAAAGCTCACAAACCATGTGGAAGACCTGTATACTGAAAAATACAAAACATTGCTGAAAGTTTTAAAAAATCTAAATAAGTGGAAATTTATAACTAATTAATAGATTTGAATATCCACGATTAAGATGAATATCCACTTGAACTATAAACAAAATGCTATCTCAGTTACGTCTCAGCAATATTTATGTGTTATCTGTATGCTGATTCTAAAATTTGTAGAAAAATTCAAAGTACCCAAATGATTGAAACAAGTTTCAAAAAAATTAATAATGTTGGAAAACATAAACTAACTTTTTTCCAAGACATATTTTTAAAGCCCCAGTTATCAAAAAAATTACTGGAATAATAATAGTCATGAAAAGTACAGAATCCACAAATACATGGCCAATTGATTTTCAACATTGGAGACAATGTAATTCAATAGGAGAAAAATGTAGTTCAGTTTTTTTCAAGTGGAGTTGGAGCAACTGGATATACTTACTGTAAATAATTTACCTCACAATAAGCAAAATTAATTTTAAATGAATTACTGACCTAAACATGAAAGCTAAATAGAAGACTTACAGAAAACAAAGAAGGAAATCAACAGCTTGGGATAAGCAAAAATTTCCTAGCCTCCCCAAAGCATCAAACATAAAAGATAAAATTAATTAACTGTACTTTATCAAATTCAAATCATATACTCTTTTTAGGACATTCTCAAGAAAGTGAAAACTTAACTTGCAGACTAGGAGGAAATAGTAGAAACCTAAAAATCTGACAAGGCACATTTATCTAAATACATATAAAAAGTTCTCATAAGTCAATAAGAAGAACACACACAACCCAATATTCAGAATGCAAAAGATAATGAACAAACATTTCACCAATGAAAGTATACAAATGGTCAATGAGTTCATACACAAAAATTGCTCAATATCATTAGCAATCTGAAAATGAAAGCAAAATTGCTGTGAGACACCACTTTTTACCCACAAGAATGACTGAAATTTAAAAGAACAATTCCAGGAGTTGGCAGGGATTTAGAATAACTGGGACTCTCACATATTACTGATAAGAGTAAACAGTATAATAACCTTGGAAAACTATTTGACAGTTTCTTATGAAGTTAAATAATACCCTTGGTGTGTAAACCCAGCAATGCTACATCTTGAAATTTACATAAGAGAAATGAAAACATACATCCACAAATACACTGGTATGTGACTATTCAGAACAGTTTTATTCATAATGGTCCTGAAATGGGAAAAAAGTTCAAATAATTTATTTATACAACATATACTATATATACTAAGTAAACTATTCAAATATATATATAGTAAAATATTATTCAGCATTATAAGTGAACAAACTTCTGCTACATACAATATGGATGAATCTCACATTCTCTGAGAGAAAGAAGCCATTTATGTAATATTTGGGGGGCATGCACATCTAATATAATCTAATAGGAATTAAATCAGTGGTTGCTTATAGCAGACAGTGAAGGGGGAGTGTAATTGCAAAAGGGCATGATGGAACTCTCTGAAGAGTTGTAAATGGTCTACAATTGGATTAATTGAGGAGATGAGTATTTTGAGTACATGCATTATCAAAAATCATTGGCTTGTGCATTTAAAAGTGTGATTTTATTGTTTATAACTTATACTTTATTAATTTTAAAAATATACTAGAATAGAAAAGAATGATGAACTCAGAATTTGGAATAATGTTTGTCTTATGGCAAACGATGGTGGGAGAAAGCACAGAAAGATACAGGTTATTTTCGAGATCCCCTTTTTGTTAAGGGAGTTGATTCAGAAGTGCTCATGTTTGAACACGGAGAGGGTTAGGGGTCTGACCCTCGTGCTACTAAAAATCTGTATATAACTTTAGAGCTGGCCCTCTGTATCTGGAATTCTGCATCCACAGGTTCAACAAACCCTGGATCTTACAGACTGTAGTACCATTTATTGAAAAAAAAAATCTGCAAAGAAGTGGACCTGAGCAGTTCAAATCTATGTTTTTCTAGGGTCAACTGTATTACTAAAAGACAATAAACATACACATAAAATGCTTGGGCCGTTGTTTAAAGATGTGAGGAACCAAGGACTATAATTAGTGTAATTCTGGTAGATTAAGGTCCAGAAAAAAAATAAATGCGTAAAATGTTAGATCATGAAAATAAATGAAAAACAAATTAATACAAAATTAAAGATAAAGTTATTGATCTATTAGAAGAAAATATAATAATTTAATAAATTTTATTGGTGAAAAGACCTTGTTAACTAATGTGCACAATACAAATTAGAAAAAAGCAAATTGTGAGCAGCGCGGCGGCGGCGGCGGCGGCGGCGGCGGCGGCGGCGGCGGCGGCGGCGGCGGCGGCGGCGGCGGCGGCGGCGGCGGCGGCGATGATTTGGGGCCGTTGAGACGCCTCTGTGGCAGCTGGTGGCTCCGGTGGCTTGCGTGGACTCGAGCAGAGGCGGCTGGCCGGCCACCGCAGCCTCTGCGCCCGCGGCCCTGGCAGGCGCGTCGGGACACCGCAAGGCATCCACCCCTCCCACCCCTCCCGCCCCTCGGGGGACCTGGGTTCCTGTCCTCCCCCCTTATCTCCTTCCTGGGCTTCGGACCTCCAGCCTCGTCCCCGAAACATGACTTGCGATTTCAAACCTGGGGACCTCATCTTCGCCAAGATGAAAGGTTATCCTCACTGGCCAGCTCGAGTAGATGAAGTTCCCGATGGGGCTGTAAAAACACCAACAAACAAACTACCTTTTTTTTTTTTTTTCTTTTTTGGAACTTATGAGACTGCTTTTTTAGGCCCAAAGAATATATTTCCAAAAAATATATATATATATATATATATATTTCCTTACTCAGAAAATAAGGAAAAGTACGGCAAACCAAATAAACGAAAAGGTTTTACTGAAGGTTTATGGGAGATAGGTAACAATCCGAAAGTGAAATTTTCAAGTCAACAGACATCAACTAAACAATCAAATGCATCATGTGATGTTGACATTGAAGAAAAGGAAACTAGTGTTTCAAAGGAAGATACTGATCATGAAGAAAAAGCCAGCGATGAGGACGTGACTAAAGCAATTGACATAATCACTCCAAAAGCTGCCAGAAGAGGGAGAGAGAGAAAGGCAGAAAAACAGGTAGAAACTGAGGAGGCCGGAGTAGTGGCGGCAGCAGCAGCAGCATCTGTTAATCTGAAAGTGAGTACTAAAACAGCTACAGAAGTCAAGATTCCAAAACCAAGAGGCCGACCCCAAATGGTAAAACATACCTGTCCTTCAGAAAGTGACCTGGTAACTGAAGAAGACAAAAGTAAGAAAAAGGGTCAAGAGGAAAAACAACCTAACAAGCAGCCTAAAAAGGATGAAGAGGGCCAGAAGGAAGAAGATAAGCCAAAAAAAGAGCCAGATAAAAAAGAGGGGAAGAAAGAAGTTAAATCAGAAAGGAAAAATTTAGCTAAAACGGGTTACTTCAAACTCTGATTCTGAAGAGGAAGGAGATGATCAAGGTGAAAAGAGAAAAGGTGGAAGAAACTTTCAGACTGCTCATAGAAGGAAGATGGTGAACGGCCAACATGAGAAAGACGCAGCAGATAGAAAACGCAGGCAAGAGGAACAAATGGAAACTGAGCACCAGACAACATGTAATCTACAGTAATAAAAAATGTATCTAATTTTGGGCTCAAAGCATTAATCCAGTTACTGAAAAGAGAATACAAGTGGAGCAAACAAGAGATGAAGATCTTGAGACAGACTCATTGGACTGAAATCCCCCCTCCCCCCTTCATGGAAGAATGTTCCAGATTCTAAATTGAGGACTTCATTAATGGCATTATAACTGTGTTATGGTTGTTAAAAAAACATTGCCTGTAAGGTACACACTACATACTAAGGTCGGCCATCATTCCTGTTAAGTTTTTTACCAAGCTTAAAATGAAGCTTTGTGTTTGAAAGTGATAAGCTCAGCCTAAGATGGTGGTTGTACAGCCTAAGATGGTGGTTGTACATTATTTCATTTAGAAAATATAAAAATTCATTTTGTTTTGAAGCTCGGTGATAAAACTGGAATAGCTATTATACCCTAGAGAATGAGGCAGTTGTGCCCTTCCCTTGACATTCCTTTGTTGTTAATTCTTTATCATATTAATAACTGGTTTTTTCAGTCCTGAGAGATTAAACAGTAGACTTGTTAAGAAAACAATAATGAAACTGTAACCAAAATTGTAAACTTTAAAAAAGAAAATTGCTATTTGATTATATTACATTTTAAAACCTCTGTAGGATAGAAAAACATTACCAGAGTTGAAACACAGGCACCAAGATAGCAGAAAATTACTTATTTGCAAATGAACATAATAGAAAATTATTTATTTGCAAATAAATATATTAGGCAAATAAGAAAAATATAAAGTCCAACAAAAAGGTGAAAATAATATGAAGATGTAATTTATAAAAGTGGACAAACCTCAATAAGTATGATGGAGAAATAGGCAATGATGTTTTAGAAAGAAGCAAATTCAAATTGAAATTATTTTAAAACTTCCAGATAAAAAAAATTAAAAGTAGTAAAATCACTATTGCCAGGAAGTGAGGAAAAACATTGTTATGTATTTCTTGTACACATGTAATTTGGTACAGCCACTTTGGGGAGTATATTCATAGCCTATTAATAATCAACTCCATTTTTCAAACCTACTCTAGAAAAATTTCAAAATCCATCAATGAATGATTTGTCAAATAAAGTATGATTCATCCTTCTGATAGACATTTTGTTAGTAGTCTCAAAAAAAGGTAAATCTATATGCATTAACACAAGGACATCTCAAACACATGTTTAATATAGAAGTAGTAGTTGCAGGAATGTATGGGACAATCTATAAAAATATTACATACACATGTATATATGTGTTTTTATGTATACACACATTGCATATATACATATGTATATATCTGCATATAGATGTACACACATGCACATATACATAGATTAATATGTGATAAAACATTTTCTTTAAATTCTCATTTTTTTCTACCTACTCCTCTAGAGAACACACAAATCCTCAGTTTGGTATCTGTTCTACAACTTCCTCTATACGTGTACAGAGAAATTTATATTTCAAAAAAATATACCATACATACAGATAAATGCACAAATCTCAAATCTATATTTGGTTTTAAACTTCTTTACAGGTGCACACACTTGACCAAATGAAAATATATCATATTTCTAGTCCAATGGCTTACACAAACGTATATAAAGCTGGTGAGAAAAGCCAAGAAACAAACATAAGATTTCAAATACCAACTTCATGTTCTTCCAGGTTATCTGATAGTTTAATAAAAGAACAATTGATAATAACCTAGGATCAAGATGACAAACATAATTGCAAACGAAGGCACTACTTTACCAAAGTCATTTATTGAACATAGTAAAAATACCTGCTAATTGGTATCTTTAGTGTATGTGATGACTTCAGTATTTTTGCTCCCTTCATTATGATCAAACTGAAATTAAAAATAACCAATCAGAATAAAGGGTTTTGAAGGAGAAAATGCCCTTCCCATTTCATCTTCTTCCTCTTTTGCAACATGTGTTTATCAGTGTGAAGTTTTGAAATTTCATGTCTGTTTAACTCAGTGCTCCTGTTTGTGATTCTACAGTACTCAGTAAAATCACTCTATTCCTGGCACATCCACATGACCTCATTAATAAATGCCCTGAACACCCTGAGTAGATTTATGTTGTTGACATGGTGTGGTCAGGCCAGAGCACAGAATGAGGCCCCAAAAGGGTTCATTTTCTCTCTTGGCTACTGATTCACTATGTATAATTGAAATTTATACTTAGTTACTAAACCTTAACTCCTCCCATGCACTGGAGGGCTAATACTAGTGTATCTGATTATGAAGTACTTTGGTAACCTTTTCAGAAAAGCATAGTGAGTGTACTATTTGTAAGGTGTAAGAGATATTTAATGGTAATTGTTTTCTACAAAAATTATTCCCACAGAAATAGATCAACCAATACCAAACTTGTTGAAAAATATAGAAAACCCAATAAAAATAGTTACAATCTTAATGATTATACTAAGCATTATTATTCATAGGTCATGTCCATTTCATGTCATGAGTAACTTACCTAGCATCCATCCAGACTATTTTTCACCATTAATTAATGTTGAACTTAAAGTAAAAAATACGCCACACAATATGAATTGCATTAAACTATCTTAACAATAAATGCAACAGATAAATTCCTGTACATTTAGCTGCTAGTATTAATTGATTGATTTGACCATTCAGAAATCAATCTACTGCCAGAGCTCAACTGACCATCTTGTATATCAAGCCATAGTGAAAGTTATGTCCTCCTGTCTAAACAGATTACCATACTAAAAGCAACATATATTTCATCAATGTATGCTCTCTTAGTTGTGCCAGTTCATCTTTACTATGTAGCACTAAGCAACGTTAGTTTTATTCAATAAAAGGTTGAGCAAAAGTTTAGTTAATTTGTACTTTTCTCTAGAGAATTAGAGACATCAGTGGGGAATCTACAGAGTCTATCACAGAGAATTTTACTACTGTGGCCTGAGTTGAAAAAGGAAATCCCCTCTTCCTCTTCACACATATAGGATGGTAGATGAAAATAAATTTTATTTTATAAAATGCATAAACAAGATTAAAACCAAGTGCCAGAATTTAAGAGGTAACTTATAGACAGGTTCCTAGAGGCTATACTGACTTCTTCAATAACCACATGATTATTCTAGGTCCCAAGTCATAATAAGGTCCACAAAGACAGGAACTGCATCTACTCAACTCATGGATCAGGCCTGGAGAACAGGAAATGGAACTATAATGTATTGCTTATGCTTTGTACTCCATGCATTTCAAAAATTACATATGACATTTACAATACTATAAAAAGAATATAATCATTTCCTCTCTCTCTAAATGAGGCAATCTAAAATTATAGAAGCAAAGTAAGAGTCACATAGCTTGGAATTTGTCCAATTTGATTTCATTCCAGAGCCCTTTCTTTTTACGATATTCTACTTCCCTTGGTCAGGTTCCAGGATTTCCTGGACATTCAAATGGTTTTTATGTTGGTGGGGATGAAATTGATATTTTAATCCTTTTTCATTCCTAGGGCATAAAATGAAACAGACTTTGCAGAAGCAGTGGCAGATGAGTCACACATGGTAGTGTGCAACTCCAGTAGACAGCTTGACAAGACACTTATGCCTATGGGGACAACATCTTTAGGGGCCCATGTTGCAGAATTTACAAACAAACTCAGTAAATATTTGTTAAATAACTATTGAATAACCTATTAACAGCTATCACTGTCTGTTCCATAGTTATGTATATGACACTTCATTGACAGTCCCAAGGATAGCAAAGGGGCACTCACCTATCTGAAATTTATTCAAGTCTCTTTGAACTATGGAGACCCTAATACAATATTCTACATTATCAGTGTTAATTTTTTTTTGTGCTAAGGCACTATGATAGAATAAAATAAAGCTCAGTGATGACAAATGACTCATGAAAATTACAGTGGAACTAAAAATATCTTGGGTTTAAAAAGCTACCTATTAATAGATGGTGATACTGTTTAAGACAACTGGTAAATTTATTTCTGTACTTATAAATTATTTCTGACATGCAGTTAAAAAGAGAAATTAATATAGATGCCCCAATCAATTAAAAAAAGTGAACAATGAATAGAAATTCATAATTTATAATGACAATGCTGTCCTAGAGTGCTCCATTTTGAAACTAATTCCCACTCGGTACAATATTTTTGCCAATAGGCATCTGCATGTTCAGTTTAACCATTATTGGGGGGAGCGGATTTTCCCTTGCTACTCCTCCTGAGTTCTTTTGTCTTAACACAAGGCAGATTAACAGGAGAAAAATAAGTAAACTCTAATTAGTGTGCACAGAGGTCTCATAAAAATGAGACCTAAGAAGTGGTCAAAGCAGGCAGCTTTGATACTTTTCAGACAAAGAAACAGTATGTTTGTGAGGAATTAACAGGACAAAGAAACTTAGGTTCTGCGTGCTCAATTAGTAAAGAATCTGAACAGACTTTGAGCTTGGGGTAGTGAATTTAAAAAATAAAACGTTTGTATATATAGGCTTCTTGGCCTGATTTCACTACCGCCAGCAGTAAGGGTGTCCTTCTATCTCCAGAGTCGGGGAGTGCACATTTCACATGAGGGGCTTATTTCCTGCCTTCAGGGAGAGAGGAGTGCCAAAGTGTCCCTATTGCTTTGGCTGTTTTTTAAGTAACTTTAATTCAAAATAATCAGCATGACATAGAGGCACATTTTGGGGAGCCTGTGCTGGGCCCCAACACCACAATTTTTTGCTTAAAAGATGCTGATCTGAAATGAAAATATCAGGAATTGTGTCCCAATTAACAACTTCAACAAACAGTTATGGAGTGATTTATAAGGCACTGAACCCTACAGGTTACACATACCATGCTTCAACCCTGTGATTTCATATTTCTTTTTAATTCAGTAAAATCCAGTTTTCCTATAATACTGAGATCCAGGTGTCTACTAAAGTATATTTTTATTAATGTTTGATATTCAGCCTTTTAAAAGTGAGCAATTACAGTTTTGATAGTCACATACCGCCTCATAAGAACTACCACCACAATCAAGGTACTCATCATTTCCACTGAGAAAAAATTCTTTATTATCCCTATCCAAGCACCTGGAAACCACCCCTCAGTTTCTTTTTTTCTGTCTATAAATATGTCTATTCCACAATGTAACATGAATGGAATCACATAGTGTGTAAAGTTTTGAGTTGGGTCCATTTGACCTGGCAATAAGCTTTCAAAATTCATCCGCATTGTGTGTATCAGTAATTCAGTTCTTTTCTTGCCAAGCAGTATTCTGTTGAACTATTGTTTTATCATCTGTTCACTAGTTGATAAACATTTGGATTATTTTCAGTTTTTGGCATCATGAATAAAGCTTCTATGAACATTTGTGCCTAGGCCTTTGTATGAACATACAGTTTCATTTCACTTGAGCATATATACCCAGTGGTGAGATTGCTCAGTCATATGTAAGTATATATTTATAAGAAACTGTCACACTGATTTTTCAATGTTGCTGTACCATTTTGCACTTCCAAATTAATGTATGAGAGGTCACGTTGCTTAATAACATCATCAGTTTTTTCTTTATTGAAGTATGTAGTTTGTGTATCATATTATATAAATTACAGGAGTAAAATATAGTGATTCAATTTGACTTTATTTTTGTGTATAGTGCTAGAGAATATCCTAATTTTATTCTTTTACCCTTAGCTGTCCAATTTTTCCAGCACCACTTTTTTGAAGAGTCTGTGTTTTCTTTATTCTATATTCTTGCCATAGATTAATTGACCATAAGTTCATTGCTTTACTTCTGGGCTTTTTATCCTGTTCCATTGATCTATGTGTCTGTTTTCATGCCAGTACCATACTGTAGCTTTGTAGTATTGTCCGATGTCAGGGAGCATGATTCTTCGGCTCTGTTCTTTCTCAAGATTGCGTTGGATATTTGGGATCTTTTGTGTTGCCATACAAATTCTAAAATTATTTATTTTATTTCCTTGGTAAATGCCATTGGCATATTGATAGGGGTTGTATTAACTCTGTAACTTGCCTTGCATAGTAAGATAATTTTAATAATATTAACTTATCCAGTCCAAGAATATTGTATATCTTTCCATCTGTTTGTGTCATTTTCAATTTTTTTCATCATGGTTTTAGTTTTCTAAGTATGGGTCTTTTACCTCCTTAGGTAAGCATCATCCTAGGTATTTTATTCTTTATGATGTGACTGTAAATGGGATTGTTTCCTTAATTTCTTTGTGATAGTTTGTTGTTAGTGTATAGAAAGGCAACATGTATATTAATTTTGTATGTTGTAACTTTACCAAATTAATTGATGAGTTCTAGTAGTTTTCTGGTGGTGACTTTAGGATTTTTTTTATGGATAGTATTATGTTATCTGAAAACAGTGACTTGTACTTCCTTTCAACTTGAAATTTTTCTTATTCTTATCTGATTGCTGTGGCCATGACTTCCAATACTATATAAATAAAAGTGGTAAGATTGGGCATCCATGTCTTGTTCCTGATCTTAGAGGAAAATTTTTAAGCTTTTCACTGTTGAGTATGATGTTAGCTGTGGGTTTGTCAAATATTGTGTTGAGATATGTTCCCTCTATACTCACTTTGTTGAGAATTCTTTTAAAGTTTTAAATGGATGAATTTTATCAAAAGCTTTATCTGTATCTATTGAGATGATCGTATGATTTTTATTCTTCAGTTTGTAAATATGGTGTATTACATTGATTGATTTTCAGATATTGAAAAATCCTTGCATCCCTGAGATCAATCCCACTTGACCACAGTGTATGATCCTTTTACTATTCTATTGTGTTCAGTTTGCTAATATTTTATTGAAGATTTTTGCATCTATCTTCATCAGTGATACAGGCCTATAATTTCTCTCTTTTTTTTCTTCCTTCCCTCCCTCCTACCTTCATTTCTTTTTGTATTACCTTTGACTGTTTTTGGTATTAGGGTGATCCTGGCCTCACAGACTGAGTTTGGAAGTCTTTCTTCCTTTGCAAAATTTGGAATAGTTGCCAGAAGGACAGGTGTTAACTCTTCTCTAAATGTTTGGGAGAATTCACTTCTAATCCAACTGGTCCAGGACTTCTGTTTATTTGGAGTTTTAAAATTACTGATTCAATTTCATTACCAGTATTTGCTGTGCCCATGTTTCCTATTTTTTCCTGGTTAAGTCTTGGGAGATTGTACATTTCTAAGATTTTGTCCATTTCTTCTAGGCTATCCATTTTATTGGCATATAGTTGTTTGTAGTAGTCTTTTATGATCCCCTGTATTTCTGTGGTGTCAGTTGTAACTTCTCCTTTTTCCCTTGATGAGTCTGGCTAAGAGTTCATCAATTTTGTTTATCTTTTCAAAGAACCAGCTCTTTGTTTCATCAATCTTTTTCTATTTTTAACTGTCTATTTCATTTATTTCTGCTCTAATATTCATGATTTATTTTCTTCTACTAACATGGGGTTTTGTTTTTATTTTTCCTTTGTCTAGTTGCTTTAGGTGTAAGATTAGATTGCTTATTGGAGACTTTTCTTGTTTCCTGAGGTAAGCTTGTATCACTATAACTTCCCTCTTAGGACTGCTTTTGCTGTGTCCTGTAGATTTTGGACTGTAGTGTCTTATTTTTCATTTTCCCTGGGTATTTTTTTTTCTAGTTTCCTCTTTGATTTTTATCCATGATCCACTAGTTGTTTAGCAGCATATAGTTTAGCCTCCATGTGTTTGTATTTTTTTTTTTTGTAGTTTTTTTTTTCTTGTAGTTGATTTCTAGTCTCATAACACTGTGGTCAGAAGAGACATTTGATATGATTTCACTTTTCTCAAATTTACCAAGACATATTTTGTGGCCTAGCATGGGATCTATCCTGGAGAATGTTTCATGTGCACTTGAGAAGAATGTGCATACTTCTGCTTTGGATGGAACTATTTAAATAGTTACAAATTTATACTTATATTATATATGTAATTAATATATAAATGTTATTTTTATATATAAAGGCCATTTTGTGTAATGTATCATTTAAGGCCAGTGTTTCTTTATTGATTTGTTGTTGTTGTTGTTGTTGTTGTTGGGATGAGATCTATTGATGTAAGTTGAGTGTTAAATAACCCTACCTTTATTGTGTTACAATCTATTTTATTTCTCCCTTCATATTCATTAATACTTGTTTTATGTATTTAGGTGCTCGTATGTTGGGTGCATATATATTTACAAGAGTTATATCTTCTGCTTGGATTCATCCCTTTATCTTTAAGCAATGTCTTTCTATGTCTCTGGTCATAGTTTTTATTTCAAACTCTATTTTGTCAAAGTTTTGCTTCCTTGCCTTTCTTTTGATGTTCATTTTATGGGGAATACCTTTTTCCATTTCCTCACTTTAATTCTGTGTGTGTCTTTAGATCTGAAGTGAATCATCTTTTAACATTTCTATCAGTTTTGTGTGGATGATTTCCTATCTTTATTATATGCTTGCTTTTTACGGATGAGCTTTTTCATACTGTAACTTTTCTGTTTCTAGCTGTGGCTTTTTCTTTTTCACTTAGAGAGTTCCTCTTTGAGTTAATTTTCTGCATAAATGCTTTCTGGATTTGGATGACTGTTTCCTTTCCCAGGGTAGGGAAGTTTCTAGCTATTATGTCTTCAAATATATTATCAGCCCCTTTCTCTTTTCTCCTTCTGGAACCCCTGTATTATAAATATTAGTGCATGTGATGTTGTGCTAGTGATCTCGTAAATGTCTTCATTTCTTTATATTCCATTTTCTGTTTAGCATCAGTGATTTCCACTACTTCGTCTTTCAGCTTGCTGACCTATTCCTCTGTTTCACAGTCTACTGCTGATTCCATCTAGTGTGTTTTTCATTTCAGTTACTGTATTCTTTACCTCTGTTTGGTTGCTCTTTATATTTTCTCTGTGTTAAAAACTTCTAACTTCTCACTATGTGCTTCCATTTTTATCCCAAGTTCTTTGGTCATCTTTACAATAACTACCCTGAACTCTTTCTCAGGTAGATTGCCTATCTCCACTTCAGTTAGTTCTTCTTCTGGTATTTTATCTTGTTCCTTTGTATGGAACACTTGAGCAAATACCCAGTGGTGGGATTTCTGGGTAATATGTATATATATATTTTACTTTATAATAAACTGCCACACTGATTTCCAAACCAATGTATGAGAGTTCAAGTTGCTCCATAACCTAACTTTTTTTAAACCATTCTAAGGTTATCTAAGTTATTAATGGTATTTCATTATGGTTTTAATTTGCATTTTTTAATGTCTAATGATACCAAGATTATGTTTATTTGGTTGTTTGTCAACTTTATATCTTCTTTGGGTGAAATGTTCATTCAAATCTTTTGCCTATTTTTGTGGGTTTATTTGATTTCTAGTTATTGAGCTTTTAGAGTTCTTCATATATTTTTGATGTAAGACCTTTACTGGATATATGCTTTGCAAATATTTTCTCTCAGCTTGTTATTTTTCTTCCATTCTCTTAAGTATGTTTTAAGAAGCAAAAGTTTTTAATTTTGAAAAAATCTAAATTTTATCAATTTTTATTGTGCATTTTGTATTTTACCTAGGATAACTTTGCTTAACCCAAGGTGACACATTTTCCCCTCAATATTTTCTTTAATACATTTTATAGTTTTAGATTTTTGCATTTAGATATATGATACATTCTGAATTAATTTTTGTATATGATGTGATGTATGGATTGAGGTTAACTTTTTTATATATATGATTTAACATTAGTTGTTGAAAAGATTATTCTTCCTGCATTAATTTTCATGTAAACCATGATGAAAATCAATTGGCCATGTATGTGTGACTCTATTTCTAGACTTCATATTATTTCCCATTTATGTATGTATCTTTCCTTTTGCCAACACTGTCCTGATTATCATAGCTTTATCTCAAGACTTGAAATCATTAGTATAAATTCCTCAAATTTGTTCTTTTTCTAAATGTATTTGGCTATTCTAGATCCTTCTTTATATAAATTGTAGAAAATGATTTATTTATATTAAAAATTCTGCTAAGATTTTGAATGCAGTTGCACTGAATCTGTAGATCTGGTTGTAGAGAATTAATTTTAGCAATAATACGTCTTCCAATCCATGAACACCGTATATTTATCCATTTACAAGATATTAGTCTTTTTTCACTCAAGTTTTGTAGTTGTTAATGCACAGATTTTGCACTTATAAATAATTCTGTTTAGATGTCCATTTCTGGGAAGGTGGATTGATACGCCCTTTCCTGTTTATCTCATTAAGCACAATTAAAACCTTTGGGCATTATGAATAAAATAAACATAAAAAGACTCCGCAAAGTTGAGAGAAGAATGTGGATAAGCTAGGCAATTTGGGACCCAAAGAACAACATGGTGGTGACTTCCTTGGATTTTCTTTTTGCCTTATATATCTAGACTTGAAGCTGAAGATGCTGGCAAACCAGAAACACTAATGGGCTCAGGAAAAAAAAAAAAAAAAGCAGCACAAATAAAATCTGCTATCTCTAGTTAAAGGACCAGGAAAAAAGCAGCATGATAAGACAGGAAACTTTTAGATAGTAACTGCTATGCTACAACTAAACACCACAGTGGGTGGTAGAAAACTGGTCTCACTTCCAGCCATGCCACAGAAGTCAAGTTTGAAGCTTAGACTTTCACACTCACCAGGCTGCAAAGAGGTACCCCCAGCTCTCCTGCCAGCAGATCTACAATAAAATAATAGCTAAAGCAAGCTCTCTATATAAAAGAGTCTTCTACTCAAAGCTCTACACAGAAAGTTCTATACACATCAGGAAGGGAGAAAAACCAGTATGTGGTATGCAATAACAATATGGGCATATATACATTTTCCTTCTCCTTTTGAGTTTTTCAAATTATGGTTGATGGTTGAAGCAAAAGTTATAATATTATTTGATATAACTCTAAATGTATGTAGAAGAAATATTTAGTTCAATTATTTTATAAATAGTGGAGAGTAAAGGCACTCAGGGATGTAAGATCTCTGCACTTTACTTGAAGTAGTAAATGTTGACACAAGTAGTGCGCAATAAATTATATATAAACATTGTAATACCTAGAATAATCACTAAAAGCTTTATAGAAAGACAACTCAAAATCAGTATAGATAAATCAAATGGAATTTTAAAATGTGTAATAATCCACAGAAAGTTGAGAAAAAGAAAACAAAGAAAAAGTAAAATGAAAAACTGGAGTAGCAATATTAATACCAAGTAAAGTAAGCTTTAGAGCAAAGAAAATTGCCAGAAACATAGAGAGGGACATTATATAATGATGAAAGGGTCAATCCACTAAGAAGACAAAGCCATGCTATGTGTATATAAACCCAACAGTAGAGCTGTAAAATATGTAAAACAAAAACTGATGGAACTGAATGGGGAAATAGATAAATCCACGTTTTGAGTGACGACGTCAGTACTCCATCTCAGCAATTTATATGACAATCAGCAAGTACATATACTGCAACATCACTATTAACCAAATGGGGGCTAATTATTATTTATAGAACTTTACACAGCAAGGGAAGAAGACACTTTGTTTTCAAGTATCACAGACACATACTAAGAAAGGTAGTATTATCCTGGGCCACAAAACAAACTTAAATAAATATAAAATAATTTAAAAATCATAGAGTGCTTTCTCCAGACTCAGTGGAATCAAATTACATATAATAATAAAAAGATAACAAGAAAATCATGAAACACTTGGAATATAGTGAACACAATTCCAATTACTCCATGGGTGAAGGAAGAATTTTCAAGAGAATTATGAAAAATATTTCATTAAATAAAAATTAAAAAACAACATATCAAAATTTGTTTGATATGGCCAACTTAAGCAATGTTAAGAAAGAAATTAATAGCACTTAATTTTGACACTAGAAAAGGGGGGAAAGTCTCAACTCACAATATAGAAAAATAAGAGTAAACTGATGTGAAGGAATGCAGAAGAATAAACAATAAATATAAAAGCAAAAATAAAGAGAACTGAAAAAATAATAGAGGACAATCAAAGAATAAAAAATTTGCTGCTTTGAAAAGAACAGTAAGATTGACAAACCTCTTGCAAGACCAGCAATTTTAAAAAAGAGAAAAGACACATATTACCGACATTAGGAATAAGACAAAGGAAATCAATACAGTCCTTGCAGACATCCAAATGATGTTATGGAAATACTACAAACAACTCTACACTAAATCTGACAACTTAGATTAAATGCACATAGTTTTTGAAAAGCACAAAATACAGAATATGAAAAAAATATTTTGAATAACTTTATAACTATTAAGGACATTGAATTCACAATTTAAGAACTCCAAATCTCCAAACAGAATCTCCAGGCTGAGATGGTTTCCCTGGAGAATTCTACCAAACATTCAAACAAGAATTAACATCAGTTCTATACAATCATCACAAGAAAATTGAATAAGAGACAACAATTTCCAGTTCATTTTATGAAGCTAGAACTACCCTGGTACTAAAAACTAGACAAGACAATACACACACACAAAGCTATAGACCAATAATCCTCATGGATGTAGATGTAACGATTCTTAACAAAATATTGACAAATGAAATTTTTTAATATATAAACATAATTACAGGATATAACCAAATTAATTTATTCTAGAGATGCAAGTCTTATTCAATATTTAAAAATAAATCAATTCAGTCTTTCTAAAGAAGAAAATCATGATTGTATCAACAGATGCAAACACACATACACAAAGCATTGAAAAAATTCAATATATGTTCATGATAAAATCTCTCAGAAAACTAGGAATAGAACATCTTCAAATTGATTTTTTTAAAATATCTTATAGCTAACATCTATTATACTTAAAGGTGGGAAGATGCAAAGCTTTTACCCTAAAATCAAAACCAGAAAGGATATACCCCTTATTACTACTTTCCACATAATACTGGAAGTTCTAGCCAGCACAATGAGGTAGAAAAAAGAAACAAACATACAGACCGGAAAAGAAGATACAAAACAGTTCCTATGCACAGATGACATGATTGTCTATGTAAATAAAAATAAATGTTTGCAAAGAGTTTTTAAATTTTATTGCAAGGGTTTAATAATACAACATTGAGTGAAATGGGAAGAATATAATTTTCTTAAGTGTGTATACACACAGACTTTACCTTTGTTAAAAATATATTAAAACAATAAAAATGTAGATGTCAAAATATGTTGTAATTGGCTTGTACTGAAGAAATCATTGGAAAATATTTTTCCTACTCCTTGACATTTTCTGGGACTTCCTATATTTTTAAAACAAGGAAAAATTATTAAAATGCATAAATATTCTAGTTGTTCCTTTCTGTTTTTTCCCTAATTTTGTTTTATTTTGTGTCCTCATCAAATTATGGCTATCTTTATCACACTGTTGCTAAGCACTAAAAGAATGAGACTGTTACTGAGTCCAAACTCATTCTGCTCCCCCAACCACAGGCCAATAAATCAGGAGATGAGATGTTGGGGCAAAGAATAGCAACTTTATTTGGAAAGTCAGAGACCGAGAAGATGGCAGACTAATGTCTTGGAGAACCATCTTACCCAAGTCAGAATTAAGGCTCATTTTATATGGGAGGGGGTGTGGTTGTTGCAAACTTTTTGGTGCAGAAATTCTTGGTTCTTGTAGCTCTCCACCTGGGTCAGGTCTTGGTGCCCCTGTAAAACCTCTAACAAAACAAATGTTATTTTCTATTCTGCAACTTGTTATCTTTATAGAAGTGCAAAAGTGTTACTATTCTTAAAGGTCAGGGCCTTGAGAATAGGCTCTCTTGTTTACCAGACAGGCTAAAGACAACATTCTTTTATAAAAGGTGCAGAGCTAGCAAGACTAAGCCTAGAAAACAGGGCACAGGGTTAAAGCCAAAAGGACAGATCTAAAATGGAGTCAGATTTGTTCTTTTCTATTACAAGACCAATTTAGAAACAGTAACTAGTCACCTAGAAGTACCTGATAAAACAAACATGTTCTGGATATCAGTCATTTTAATATCTCCTGGGGAAATAAAAATAAATCTGATATAGAAACTGCTTTTAAGAAATCTGTATATTAGAGAAATAAATTCTATGCTACAAGCCAGACTTTAATTTAGTTTTAGAATAATAAAGATTTAAACAAAGTGCTAAGGAAAGTTGAGGAAACATAAATTCTAACTGCAAAGATTGGAAAGTTCAAAGAGGAGAATTGCAAAAGCTATACTTTTATCCATAAATAGTATTTGTAGGTGAAAATCTGATGATGATGATGATGTCTGACATTAAGAGCTGATTGTGATCCACTTGTTTATTTTAAACATACATTATGTCATTTAATGTTCACAATAGCTTTATGGAGTGAAGACTACCATTATTTCAGTTTACATAGGAGAAAACCAAAACACAAAGCAAGCTGTCCTGGGTCATATAACTTGTACGTACTTGGGCAGAGATTCAGATCATATTTAACAGATTCTTAATCATTATATAATTGGCATGGGTACAAATGTAGACAAGAATACTCAAATAAATCACTACTTATATATGGATCAATTAAATCCACAAATTAAACATAAATTAAGTAGAGCCCCTTATAACAACCAGTAAAATGAAAGATGCAGTCATTTCACTTGCTAAACCTTGTCTCCCTCCTTAAAGCACAGGAGATATGAGGTATACCATACAACAGGGATTTAATGTTATAAGTTCACTAACGTTATAATGATCTCTACTCTGTGTGTTCACAAATTCTACTCACTCCCTCCAGCAAGTTAAGACTCTTCACTAAAATGGAAACTGTTCTGAGATTTCAAGGATCTTCAGACATCAGCTCAAGCATTTACTAGTGGAAGCTAACCCAGAGTGCCCAATTCTGTTTTTTCTCCAAATTGAGTGATCAATCAATACTAAAAGACATTGAAATGATTTATAATTTGCTCATAAGTGAACTGATAATTAGAAACTAAGTTCAAGGGTTTTACCTCCAAGTTGTTAAATATTTTACTCAAACAGGTATTAATTTGATATGCCTCTTTTTTTTTAGAACATAAATTCTCAGCTCTTGTATACGCTCAGTCAGTAACCCAAAGGGATCAGTTTTATAGAGAAATGTTAGATCAGAAGTCTGTTGAGATAAGACACCCTTAAGACCAATTCCTCACTTAATTCCCTTTGCTGTCAGTATGTCTCCCAAACTGATGTGTGAAATTCTTGAGGAAGCATAAGGCTCTGCTATGCCCTGTGCACCTGCTGCCTATAGAAAAGTTGGGCTTTTCACTCAGTTTCAGAATTTACATATTCTTGCTCTTGCTTCCCCTGGCTGTCAACTGTCTGGGCCCTGGAAGATTTATTCTAGTATACTTTCATTTGATTTTCAGGAAAAGAAATGACCCAGGAACTTTCTGAACTTCTAGTTGAGTAGAAAATTGCTCCCTTTTCCATCACTGCGAATTATGTGAATTATGCCTTTCCTGCTGGAGGGGGATGATGACTTAGCAGTATTAGACACAGCTATTTCCAATTGCAGTCTTGTTGTAGGCTAATCGCTATGTTCAATTGGAAAGATTTTTTTAAAATATTTGTCAAAAAAGAGTAAACAGAAACAAGTAAAACTTAGGAAATGGAAACACAAAAAGCCTTTCTTTTCACTTCAGTAGAGGGCTTTGTGACGGGCTTTATAGGCAGCAGGCGTCTCTGCTCTGATATGAATCACCCACACATTTATTCCATAAGTCTCTAGCATTAACCAGCTGTGTTGTAAGCCAGTGATTCTCAACCTATTTTGAGGTTCCTAGGAGGCTTTAAAGATACTCAGGCATCCATTCTGGGACTCTCAGGGCCTGTTTTGAACTTGTAATAAATAAAATAAGAAGACTGGGCAGGTATCAAATTCAGTGGGCCAGGAAGTTCATGTCAATAAGCAGAATTTTTCAAAGCCCCAAAGAAGTATATTTTCTCTCATTTTTCTTTAAACATGCAGCTTCTTGGGTTACCATTTAGTTTTTTTAACATTAGAGAAATATGAATATATAAGTAATTAATAATTTTATAACTTCTATCTTAAGCATAACTATAAGGCAAGCGTTCATCACCAGTGGCACCTGGCACCTGGCACTGGTTTCAGTGACAGCAGTGGTGAGAGCTACGGTTAAGAGAACGGAGTGTAAGCTTTATATCACCCTGTGCTGTGCTGTGGTCTGCCATAGTGTACCGTACTATACCAAAATGAAGCTGAGCTTCAACTAATTGTTGTTCTGCAAGAAGCTTAGGTCAGATCACACAACTGTCTGAAAGAAGCTAGAAGTTTAAGACTGCGTGTGAAGTAACTTGATTTTAAAATATTGGCAACTAATTGAAAAACTTAAACCATTATGTGGGCCCACATTAGGCCAGCAAAATGAGAGCTGCAGGAGGCCAATTTGAAAACTCAGGAAAGAGGGGGAGGGTATAGCTCAAATGGTAGAGCACATGCGTAGTATCTATGAGGTCCTGGGTTCAATCCCCAGTACTTCCTCTAAGAATAAATAAATCAGTTAACCTAGTTACCCCCCCTAAAAAAAACCTAAGTAAATAAATGTCACTGTTCAAAACATTAAAAAGAATTTAAAGAAAAAAAGAAAACTCAGGGAAACTATGAGGGACTTTTAAGGTAACAACTGGGTTCAAATCCCAGTTTTATCACTTACTGGTCAATGCCTGAAAAGTAGTAAACACTCCAAAAAAAGTAACTTATTATTATTCTATGTTGTTGTTGTTATTATACCATCTGTAATAATCTAAGTCCCTATCTTAATTTTTTTCATTTTAAGATTTCTTTTTTAATATATTTAAAAAAAATTTTTTATTGAGTTATAGTCAGTTTACAATGTTGTGTCAAGTTCCAGAGCACAACTTTTCAGTTGTACATGAGCATACACGTATTCATTGTCGCATTCTTTTTCACTGTGAGCTAACAGAAGATCTTGTATATATTTCCCTGTGCTGTACAGTATAATCTTGTTTATCTATTCTGCATATGCCTGTCAGTGTCTACAAATTTCAAACTCCCAGGCTGTCCCTTCCCACCCTCCTCCCCTCTGGCAACCACCAGTTTGTATTCTATGTCTATGAGTCTGTTTGTTTTGTAATTATGGTCATTTGTCTTTTTCTTTCTTCCTTTTCTATTTTTTTTCAAGATTACACATATAAGCAATGTCATATGATATTTTTCTTTCTTTTTCTGGCTTACTTCACTTAGAATGACATTCTAATGACATTCTATTATGTTATTATTATTCTATTATGTTGTTATTCTATTATGTTATTTATTATTATTATTATTATCATCATCATCATCATCATCTGTAATAACTTAAGTCCCTATCTTAATTTTTTTCATTTTAGGATTTTCTAAATACTTAGCTGGAATCTAAGTAACCAGAAAGTGAAAAGAATAAGATACGTCTTTAAACATTACATATTTCACAAATTTTTTTCATGAAAAAAGATGAGCAATAGCAAGGATTTATTCAAGCAAGCTTCTTGCAAAGTGGGTATTATTGTAACTACCAATCTCTCATTCCAAACTTTAATTCCTTTGATGTCCACAATCTTAAGAAGTAATGTTTATATAATGACTGTTACTTCTGTAAGTCTTAATATATTTTAGACTATCAGTCCATAAAAGTAAATAATGTTAAGTATTTTAGTATTAAATGTATTTACTGTGTTCTAATGGTTTGAAAAATAATTAAAATTTCTCTATTGCTAAATATTTGGTTAACTGTGTGTGGAGCTCCCCAGCCACCAAAACTTTTAGATAAAGAGAAACTTACACATTTAATTTCTAATAACAAAGAGCAGTTTTTCTACATAGGTTTTTCTGAGGAAAAAGCCACAGTACAAAATTTCTTCTGCATTAGATTTCTTTCCTTCTTAAGCCAAAAGGGATATTTAAGAATAGATCCAAGGAAAGTAGTCAAATCACTCTGAAGCTTTCTTCTACTTCCTGGTTGAGAGTTTGGAACAGTAGGAAGTCTGAAGACATAGGAGCAATCAGTATTTAAAGATGCTGAATCTTAGAATTAGAGATAAGCGAAAAAATGGAACAAGGGAGACTCATACTGTGTGGTCTCACTCACTCCCCTCAGTAAGCCAAGCACCGAAATTTCTCTCTACCCTCACTGACGTCACTCTTTTTCATCTCTTCCCTAGGCTCCTTAATCAAGTTCATTTTTTAGTTTTCTTTTTAAAAAAATTTAATTGAAGAATAGTCAGTTTACAATGTTGTGTTGGCTTCTGGTGTACAGCATAGTAATTCAGATATATATATATTATATATGTATATTTTTTCATTACAAGATTGTAATATAGTTCTGTCAGCTTAAATAAATGCAGAGCCTAAAAGCTGAGAGTTATGTTTTATTTGGTGGACATTTCTGAGGACTTGCGCCTGGGCTGACAGCCTGTCAGATCACTCTGAGGGATGCTCCAAAGAAGTAGAGGAAGAGCTAGGATATATAAGAGTTTTACAACAAAGACCAGGTAGTCAGAACGTTAAAAGCTTACTTGTTAACTGAAGAAAACCAGACATCTCAAGTTAAAGAATTTAGTACTTTTCTATGTATGGGAGGAAGCAAACATTTGGGCTCACTGAATTCATTCCTTTGACAAGCACCTAGCTATCTAGGGCCAGTATCCAGTCCTTTCTAATTCTGAGTCCCCTCAGAGTGCACCATTGTGAGTGGCTGCAGAGGCTGGGCTGCAGGCTACTCTTCACTGGGGTGGGGGGTGGGGTGGCAGCCGCTGATGACTTGATGGCTTCAGCTTTCTTTGTTTACTGATATGGTTTGCAGTATTTTTTGTTCACAGGTCCCTGTGCTATACAGTAGGACCTTGTAGCTAATTTAGTTTATATATAGTAGTTGGTATCTACAAATCCCTAACTCCCAATTTATCCCTTCCCACCCTATTTCTCTCTGCTAGCCATGTTTGTTTTCTATGTCTGTGAATCTGTTTCTGTTTTGTAAATAAGTACATTTGTAACTTTATTTTTTAGATTCCACATATAAGTGATATCACGTGGTATTTTTCTTTCTCTTTCTGGCTCACTTCACTTAGTATGACAATCCCCAGGTCCATCCATGTTGCTACAAATAGCATTATTTCATTCTTTTTTATGGCTGAATAGAACTCAGCAAAGTAGCAGGATACAAGATTAACATACCAAAATCTGTTGCATTTCCTTACACTAACAATAAAATATCAGAAAATTAAAAAAAAAAAACCCTTCTAAAATCACAGCAAAAAATAAATACTTAGGAATAAACCTGATCAAGGAGGTGAGAGACTTAGCAAATTATAAAACACTGATTAAGGAAACTAAAGATGATTTAAAGAAATGAATATATATCCCATGCTCTTGGATTAGAAGAATTAATACTGTTAAAAATGGCCATGCTACCCAGAGGAATCTACATATTTAATGTGATATCTATCAAGTTAGCCAGGAAATTTTTCATGGAATCAGAACAAATAATCCTAAAATTTGTGTGGAATTACAAAAGACCCAGAATTGCCAAAGCAATCCTGAGGAAAAGACCAAAGCTGGAGGTGTAACCCTCCCAGACTTCAGACAATACTACAAAGCTACAGTAATCAAAACAGCTTGGTACTGGCACAAAAACAGACATACGGATTGATGAAACAGAAATAGAGACCCCAGAAATAAACACACACACTTATGTCAATTAATCTTTGACAAAATAGGCAAGAATATTCAATAGAGAAAGGACAGTCTCTTCATCAAATGGTGTTGAACAATCATATGTAAATCAATGAAGTGAGCACACTCCCTCACACCTACACAAAAATAAATTCAAAATGGCTTAAAGACTTAAATATAAGACAAGACAGCATAAACCTCATAGAAGAAATAATAGGCAAAACATTCTCTGATGTGATTCTCAGCAGTTCTCTCCTAGGGCAGTTTACCCAGGCAATAGAAATAAAAGCAAAACAACAAGTGGGACCTAATCAAACTTATAAGCTTTTGCACAGCAAAGGAAATTATAAACAAAACAAAAAGACAACCTACAAAATGGGAGAAAAATATTTGCAAATGATTCAACAGACAAGGGCTTAATTTCTAGAATACATAAAGAGCTCGTATAATTTTATAATGAGAAAATAATCCAATTCAAAAATGGGCAGATCTAAACAAGCAATTCTCCAATGAAGACATACAAATGGTCAATAGGCACATGAAAAAATGCTCAGTATCACTAGTTATGAGAGAAGTGCAAATCAAAACTACAATGAGGTATCACCTCACATTGGTCAGAGTGGCCATCATTAAAAGTCCACAAATGATAAATGCCAAGGGAACCCTCCTACACTGCTGGTGGGAATGCAGTTTGGTGCAGCCACTGTGCAGGGCAGCATGGAGATTCCTTCAAAAACAAAACATAGACCTACAGTATGACCCAGCAATCCCACTCCTGGGCATATATCCAGAGAAAACTATCATTCGAAAAGACACATGTACTTTTTGAAGACAGTGTTCATAGCAGCACTGTTTACAATGGCCAAGGCATAGAAACAACCGAAATGTCCACTGACAGATGACTGGTAAAGAAGTTGTGGTTTATATCAACTCTTGACTTATACTCCTGGCCCAACTTCCCAGTTATTCACTATGCTACAGTCACAGTAAGCTTTTTAAAATAAAATCTCATGTCACCTCTGTGCTTTGAAATCCTTCAAGATCCCTTTATCAAAACCTCACAATAAAGTTTAAACTTCAGTTCTTGGCTCCAATCTAGTTTCCCCACCTCATCTCCTACCACTCCACACACACTGAGCTTCATCCATACCTACAATTCCTATTTTCCTCAAAATATCTAAGATTTCTCTTGTATTCAGTCCTGGAATTCACTTCTTTTAAATGCCATCTCTTCTTAAAACATTATTTTTTCAATCCTTTAACTTCATTATCCTATTTCTGTCAAAGGTCTTGGAGTATACATATTTCCTTCAGAAAAAAAAAATCCCATGTCCCTCCTGAAGTAGCTGGTACCTCCCCTGGCACTGCCCTTGACATGGCACTTATTGCATGCTGTGCTATTCCCAGCATATCTTCT
Organism: Camelus ferus; assembly: GCF_009834535.1. NCBI lineage: Eukaryota > Metazoa > Chordata > Mammalia > Artiodactyla > Camelidae > Camelus > Camelus ferus. Next base: position 20,752,445 of record NC_045728.1, read on the forward strand.
CCACTGGATTGCAAGCTGCATAGACATTATATTATGTCTATCATATTCTCTTAGTGCCAACCTTAGATTCTGGAGCATAGAAATATTTAATACATATTAATACATATAATATTGACTTTCTCCAGTGACCAGGACCAACTGAGAATATGGAACTTGTGTGATGCTATGTCCTCACTGTACAGGCTTTTGTTTACATATTATAAAGCTTAATATATAAATTATATTCTAAAAACAATTCCTTTTACAGATAGTGGGCTTTACAGTTGCCCAAGTGCTTTCCATGCCATGCATTTCTCACAGAAACTCTGAGAGCAAGTTGGAGCAGTTTCTCCTATCCCCATATACTAGTTGGGAAACTGTGGCTCAGTGAGGCCATATGACTTAATTAAGGGAATACGAGTTGTGGAGCAGGTCCTGAAACTCGTATCTTCCATTTCTAAGACCTAATTTTCGCCCCATGGTAATACACGAAATTTCCTCTGCTCATTATGTTGCTTGTTTGCTTATTTGGGGGATACATGCATCTGCTCCAGTACCAGCTCATCTCCCTTCTCAATTATGACTGGCTTAATGGATATTAAGATGAGTGTTTAGAGAGCACATATCAAATCAGAGCCAAGCAAAGCAATCAAGAGATGCTGTATGTTGCCAACAGGAGGTGTTCCGGAATCTAAAGCTAGCCAAGCTAAATCTACAAAGTTGGGAGTCACATGTGAAAGTTAAGAAATGAATCGCATCTCCCTAAAGGGTCTCTGTGTATTCGCACTCTTTTTCCCCCATGGTTTTGTAGACAATACAGTTTTATAAACACATTCTGAAGTTACATACTTATAAATCTAACTAAGGGTTATTCACTGATTTATTTGACAAATATTTATGTACATACTCTTGTGTTTGAACTGGAGACATAGATATATAAATGAGGTAATTTTTGCCTTGGGAAGGTCATATTCAAGTGAGGAAGATGGGCTATAGATAAATAATTATAGATGGCAGTAGCTGCTGTGAGGTAACTAAAGAGGCTGCAATACGGAATAGAGTTAGGGAAATTCTTCAGGTGGAAGGACTCTCTGAAAGGGTTGTAACAGAAAAGAACAAATCTGACTCCATATTAGATCTGGTTTTTTGGCTTTAACCCTGTGCCCTGTTTTCTAGGCTCAGTCTTACTGGCTCTGAATCTTTTGTAAAAGATGTTGCCTTTAGCCTGAAATATACAGGAGACCCTATTCTCGACTTTGACCTTTAAGGATATTAACATTTTTGTACCTATATAAAGATAACAAGTTACAGGATAGAAAATACCATTTATTTTGTTAGAGGTTTTACAGGGGGCACCATGACCTGACCATGTGGACAGCTACAAGAACAAATAATTTCTCCACCAAGAAGTTTGCACAAACCAACCTCACATCCTCCCCTTTTAGTATAAAAGGAGCCTGAATTTTGACTTGAGTAAGATGGCTCTCCAAGACAGTAGTCTGCCATCCTCTCGGTCTGCTGGCTTTCTGAATAAAGTCACTATTCCTTGCCCCAACACCTTGTCTCCCAATTTATTGGCCTGTCATGTGGCAAGCAGAACAAATTTGGACTTGGTAACAGGGTGACATTTAGGCTGAAATGTTAGAAAAGGAACCTGAATGAGAAAAATGAGAGAAAAAATCATTCCAGACAGATGGAAGAGCAAGGGAAGAGCCCTGAAGCAGAAAAGAGCATCTTAATTTTTTCCACATCTCGGTGTTGGTCCAGGTTGCAGCGAAGGACGAGAGCACCTTTCCTCCTTCCAATTTGGAAGCAACTTGTTTCTGAGACTTTGGAAATGAATAGTGAGTCTGGGTGAGTCTAGTGATTTACTCCCTAATTCATTTTCCTTTGTGCCTCCAGATTATATTCCTTGAGAAAGTACGAAGTGCTCATCCACTTTTCAAAATACCAACATAGCATACAGCTATTTGCAGGTACACACAAATTTGAGCTATAAAATACACAGGCATGCCTGAAAAACTTGGGTGACCCCTGTATGTTTCACAAATTAAATTCAGTTTCAAACAGATCAAGGAAATTTGCTATTTAGAGGAATAAAAGGAAAAGCAAATAATTCTTCTATATTAAAACAACTCTGTACTGTATGTTTAGTTAAATTTTCACGCATTAGGCTTCTTCAAGAGTAGTGAAATTCTTTAGGAGCACCGACTGTCTTATTTTTTATTGACATGCAAGTCAAGACATCCTGGGAGAAAGTTTTCCTTACAGAAGAGTCAGTTTCCTGGGACATGAAGCATTAAAGAAATTGAGAAGTTCAAAAATATAAGCTCCTCACAGGTAATTTTGGACAATAAAGAGCTCAGATGTCCTGCATACTACGTTAAGCCAAAAGAATACTAGTATCTCAAAGTTTAGTTTTAAAGGTGCAACACTCAGGTTCACAAGATGCCATTATTTACTCAAATAGATTTCATTTCTAAATCATAAGAAAATAGGAGACAACTACAAACTTCAAATCTCCGTGCTGTACTTGGTTACAAAAAGGTACCATTTCAAACACCTGCTTCCTCAAGAGACTTACTCTGGTTAGTTTCATTATTTATATATTGAAACAATTTGCAACCCTTTAGCCTTGCCTGACTAGGAAGGCCTTTCTAACAGCAGTGTTGTGTCCCAGCTTTCATGAGAGTCAGTGATCTGTCACCCTCCCACTGAGCTTAATCATATTTACTTCAGGGAATGATTTGCCTTGGGACTGTTCAGTTTGTTGTGGTGTTACAATTTATCATATGAGGCAAAGTATCTATTTATACACTCACTGCCAGAAAATACACTCCAGGGGGAAGAAAAAAGGAGATAAATACAACATTGTTTCCAAACCAAATCAACATTTTCATCATTTAAACACATCAAGTCTCTGTAATATACAAGACAGATAAAAATAAAAAACAAATATAGCAAAACCTTCACTATAAGACATAAATCTGGAATTGTATTTAAATATTACAGAAAACACTTAATTTTTAAAAACTTATTTCTTATAATAATCCTACAAGTATCCTACAAGTTATCCCCATCTTAGAGGAAGAGAAACAGGCTATGGGAGATCCAACTACAGTGCCAAGATGATACTCTGCGAAAAAGCCTCCACTTGTTGACATTACTCTGAATAGCTTATAATGCAAATAGGGAAGAAAATGCAAAAAGTTACAAATCAAACATAAAAATATCAACAAATATAGGAATAATATTGATAAGAGCACAATATTCATAAAATCTCCATTTGCTTTTCCCTATCTCAGAGTGAGGAACTTAGGGAAGTCCCTTGGTAAAGTTTATTCTCAAGACTTGTAATATTATTTTTCCCCCTCAAAAGATACCTGCACACTGGAGACCCTGTCTTTTGATGGGCATAGGGTCTTTACAAGGCATTTTATTTATCCAATGCTATTCATCATCCAGCTTAATAGTGTAACAGTGTAACTGAAGAGTACCCTATGGGTGGGCCTTCCTGGGACAGACCTTCCCCCCACCAACGTCTTCTGCCTGCCTCTTGTTTATAGAAAGCTTTAGTCTCCCAGGCATTTGCTGAGTCACAGAAGGCTGGCTGGAGAATTGATTGGAAGAATGTGAACATGTAGTAACCAAAGATAGCAGTTGGACCAGGAGAACTGGTAACAATTTAAACAATAGATCAGCCATACAGTAGAGTCACAGAATCTTTATTTCCTCCCTGAAGGACATGGATAACAGTGTCAGATACACATTCCTGAGTTGTTATGCAGATACTAAAGCCCCTGCCAGGTGGAGGAAACTAACTGCATGATGACTATGACTAGCCCCCAGACCAGCTGGAGCCTGAGGATTGACAAATGTTAACCCCAGTGACATCAGTGACACCACTGTGACACCTCACCATCAACCTATCTGAGAACTGAGGCTCCTAAGCTCCAAAGGGTGGTTTTCCAGGGCTATGAACAGCTTGGGTTATAGCCAGGTGACCATCAAACATACCTTATGTTGGCTGGAGAATGATTATGCTCGTGTAATAGGCCCCATGTCAATGCCCAGACTCAGCTTGAAGAAGGCACAGAAGATAGAGCTTCCTCCCTCAGCATCCCTCAAGAATGAGGAGCAGGATACAAAGACGGGAGCACAGAAATTGTTTTAACTATGCAGGCTAGTTGTATTTTATCAACAGGATGCCACAAAGCCCTGCAACAAAACCTGACTGAACAGGCTAAATGCAAGATAGCTGGCAACATAGGCTTAAAGCTCACCACTTCCCTTGCTTTGATATATCTCTGTGTTTGCATACCAGCCCTTGAGAGCTGAGAGCTGAAGGACACCTGCTCTGATTTATCTGAGTTTGTTTCAAAAGTACTTGGTGTTTGGCACAGATTCCTTGCAACTGTACTTTGGGAAACATACGCTTTGAGAGATGTACTGTGGTCAACCACCCCAAACCAGCTCTGACTTGACCAGAGGAATGCACCTGCTCAGATGAAACCTGGAGTTCTCCAAAAGTTACCTTTGTTCCATTACCATGTTAAGATCTCTGCCCAAAGAGGCTGTTTGTACTCTGCTAGCCACAATTTGTGCCATGTGCAAAGGAGTGTGGAAAACTTTGCATGTCCCAGCTGCCCCCAGCTACCCTTGATAACCTCTGCCCCTCTCCTAGAGCCCTGATGACCTGTCTGCCTCCTAATCCTTAAAGTTCCTCTACTCCCCCTCCTTTCAAGGAGAAGGTATCTTTAGAGCATGAGCTCCCCTTCTCCATTCTCTGGCCATTGAATAAAAGCCCAACTCAGTTTCATTATTAGCAGCATGAACCTGAACGGGAAAGAACTTCCTGACAGAGCCAGGGGGACCCCTGTTAATCTAGGGCCCCAAGATGGGGGGCCTCACATCTCATTCAGTAACAAAAGAATAACCGTTTTGTTATTTCTCATGGTTCTTTGGGTTGACTAGACTCAGCTAGGTGGTCCCTGTGATTTTTGGCAATGGCATACTCCTCTGGGGGCTTCATTCAGCTGTCATGTTAAGTGGACTGGCAATAGATGCTGACTGTCAGCGGGAGTTCACCTGGGGATGTCATCTGGAGTAACATGGCTTATTCATGTGGCTTGAGATTCTCACAACATGGAAGCTGGGTTCTAAGAGGGATCGTCCTGATAGCAAGCATTTCAAAAGGAAGCTCCCAGCCCTCTACTGCCCAGGTTTAGTCCCCACACACCACTTCCCCTGCTTTCTGTTGGCTAGTCCAGATTTAGGAAGAAGGAAAATAGGTTCTACCTCTTAATATGATTATCAGCATGAACACACAGAAAAAAATTGTAAGAGGTCATGTTTGGATTCAAGTTCCCGTAAAAGGTCGCACTTTTAGTAGGTAGAGAAGCTACAGATATGACCATTTAAGAATGCCCCACCCCCAAATCTTCCCGTTAGGGGATGTCTGGTGAATATCATATGCATTCAAGTACAAAGTACCTTGTTGATATAAAGCCAAAAATTATTAGAAGTAGGTAAAGTATATGGAAGACTTTTTTGGAAGAGGTGAGGTATTAAACCTAATCTGACTGAGACGGTACATACATAGATTAAACAAGTTCAATGAGATACTACTCAGTTTAGGTTTATACAATGCAAGCAAACCAGACTACAATCCATGATAGTGATATTTTCCCAAGCTGATGTTTTTAGCCTAGAAAAAAAAGCAGCATATCTGTGTATCTTGAGTTTTATTGTAGACAAGCTGGAACAAATCAGACAAAGTCTTAATGTTAAGCTTCTGTTCCGAGGTGATTCTTATATAACCCTATGAATCAACCTGGATCAAAGCTTTAATGGTAACCAAACAACATATTTGTGACAGATGGTGGACCAGATAACTGAATATGTATTATGTTGCCAATAACTTTAAAAAACACAGCTTGTCTAATGACTGAAATGACTTATGGATTTATAAAATACATTATAGTCATAGTAAACTAAAACTGAAAGGGCTCTCCAGATGCCAAAAGAGAATCTTCTATGGGGAATTTTTTTTGGACAATACAGTATAGCATTTTTCCTTATAGCGATTCCATAAGGTTATTTAAAAGTCATGGCCTGAGGCTGCAGTGAGCACAGCTTTAGCATTCTGATAAGATAGGACAGGTCTGGAATGCCAAGCAGGTGTGAGACAAACAAGCATGGTCTTGGAAACAGCTAGATACCAGGGCAAAGAAAAAGGAGGGGAAAAAAACAAGATAATGAATGAAATTACCAATGGTGGATATGTTCAAGCAGATTCCATCTCAAATCTAATTTAAGAACCAGATTCTTTGCACACAGAAAGTGTAAGGCATTTCTAATTATTCATTTACTACAGTAAATGAGCTTTTAAAAAACAGCTATTAAAAAGCCCAGAAAAATGGAGATTATTGGTAAAAGTGTTACTATTTTATTAAAGATGAGGTAGGATTAGAGAGTGACAAATGGTATTGGGTGGGAGGTGCACCTAATTAGCTTTATGGCTTTCAATGGAATGTAGTTGATTACACATTCATTCAGACATTACACACATGGGAGGGGAGTTGGAGCATCAGTAATTTATCAACAGAAAAGTCCTACACAAGACATCCTTCCAGACCTCACTGCTAAGGACCATCTGCCTCCTCCAGAACATAAGACCACCAAATGACAACACTTCCATGATTCCTCCCCTACTCCAGTCCTTACCCACATATTCCCTCATACCCCAAGTTCTGTGCAAACTGAGAACAGTTTGTCTCCGCGGCTAAGACAGCCCGCGGTTTGGCTACAGAGAGCCTGTGTGTGACTGGGACAGCTGGGTAGAGTAGCCTGATTTTAATACTGCAGGTTTCTCAGGTGTGCCATATCTCTTCCCCAACATAAGTTAGATGTTCTTTAAATGTAATATGTGTCTCAAGGCAAATGAGGGATCGAGCCTGCAGTCAGCAATACCGTCCAGTCACCACCCACTCAGCCCACAGCTCTGTGCGAATTCCCAGTCTGGTTGGTGGGTGTGAAGCCACCGCTTCATCAGCACCCTTTTTGCAGAATTTCAGGCTCATTACAGTCATAAGGACAGAAATGTTTGTGAGTTTGATAAGAGACAGACATCTAGGCTGCTGTCACATCCACACTGTGGACAAGAACCCAAATCACTCCCTGACTTTAGCAGTTACAACAGCTTTATGACCAGTAGCCTCTAAATTTGCTGTTTATGGGGAAGTGAGGCCGGGGGGATCCAGGCTTAACTTAGGAAAAACTAAAAACCAAACCAAACCAAACTGTACAAACTTTCTATTTTTCCTGCTAGGATGGTTCAGCAAGGCAAACTATGTGAAATCTCCACCTCCCACCCCAGGCACTGCACAGTCTTCCAGTAAGGGAAACTGGCAGCTAGCTTTAGCATCTGAATCCTCTGTGAGGGATTCCTCAAGTGTGAATTCCCCAGCTCTCCACTGGAAGAAACAAGACAGAGAGAGAAACATTAAGAGAATAGGAGAGAGAGAGGAGGGAAAGGAGGTGATCCCAAATGCAGTACAAGGTTGAGGGTTCACCATATAGGGTTAGCATTTAGTTCTGATTTTAATTGGAACTGGAGACAAGAATTTGCATTCAGGTCAACAGCCCCCTTTGGATGGGCCTCCAAAATCTAACTGAGCAGTTAACTGCTCCCAAGGAATACAACATGGAATGGCAGAACCTCCAGCAAACAAACCAAAGTTTTAGTCACTCTGTTCCCACAAGAACCTTATCCCTTGAACCACAGGAATGATATCGCTCTCAGAAATCTCCTCTCAGAGGTAGGTTAGATGATTGTTCCCATCTTACAGCTTGAGGAGGCCACGAAAGAGTGAGAGGTAACAAGACTTACTACTCAGAGAGCCAAGACCAGACCTCAGAGCCTCAGGATCCCTGATGACCAAGTACAGCTCCTCACTGGCCCCCAACGCCTCTAAGGGCTGGGACTGAGGCCAAGGAGGCCTGCGAGGCTGTTTACAGGGGTACGGCGCTGTCCTTGTCACCACCCAGCCCTGCTTGCCCTGGGCTGGCTGCGCGCGCTCACGCAGGCCTGCTGCAAGCAGGTGGCCTCTGCTTGCTGCCCTGGCTTGGCCAGTGCCGCCGACCACCGGTCCCCCGGACCCTCGAGGCACCTGTGTGCAGACACTGAGCAGCGCTGGCACCTTTCCAGGGGGAGGCTCTTCCTGGACAGGCATCCAGCTTTGCACCTGCACCTGAGCTTGGGCGCCAAGCTGGGAATTACCCCCCCAACTTTTTAATCTAAACAACCCCCTGCCTAGACACTATCCAATTAATTTTCTTCATTCACTTGTCACTATTGCTATGTTTTTACTTATTTGTTTGCTTGTTATTCCTTTCCACTAGATGTAAATGTCAAGGGAACAGTGTCCTTGTCTGTATTTTTCACTACTTTTTCCAAATTTCCACAACAGGACCTGGAACAAAGCCAAAATTCAGTACATTGTGTGTGTGTTTCTTTTCTATTTTTTCCCTCTATGTATATGTTTTTATATATATTTGTAATTATCTAATACATAATTTTTATATTTTTGTACTAGATATCATAAGCACATATCGCCACAAACCCTTTAGAATGATACATTTAAATGACTGCTTATGGTTCTTCTCAGCTGAATGGGATGAAGGTACTGCTATTTCTAGACATCTAATTTATTTCCCCTTTGTTTATTATCATACAAAAATTTATAATAGGCATATAATTTAGCATCTTTTTCCATATGAAATTTCCTTCTTTTGAACTGTTTCTTTAGAGTAAATGAGATGTCTAAATCAATGGATTGAAACATTTCTGTGGTCTTTGATTCAGAGCAAACAATTCCTTTCAGAAAGCATTGTAACAATTTAACTGACTAATGATGTGGCAGGAAGTTCTTTCACCCATAGCATTCATAACTCGTTAGATTGTTTTCTTTCTCCAGCCTTCATGTCTTCTCAATGACCTCAAGAAATGAAGATAAACATCTATTTTCATTCTCCACTGGTAGGTGATAATGGACCCACATCAGGGTTGAGAAAATCATACCTAAGATATGACCTTTATTTACTTAACTACCTGCAGGCCTGCTTGCTGGCTGCTAGAAGTCTGAGAGCTCATAAGAGATAGTAGGGAAATGAACCCATGCCGGGTCACAATGCTGCAGGCACAAAATAGTAACCAAATGATAGGAGGCAGTTACAAAGATAACTTCCTACTTTTAGCTGCCAATGTAGCTGCATAACTTGGAGAAAATTTCCAAGCCTTGCAAAAGCTTTTCTAACATTTTCATGATAAATGTTTTCATGTTTTTGTCCAAAGCCTGTGATTTTTCTTAATCCTGAATGAAATTCCAAGAGAACACCATACCAGGCCTCCTAGTTAACCAAACATGGTGGGTTTCCATTTACCCTGTACTTAGGGCTTAAAGGCATGCTGTGAACTTACATTGCCTTTCCACCGAGGACTATGAAGAACTTGTCCTTGGTGCAACGGGGGTATACAGACATAATTATCTCCATTTTTAATGTCTGTTGGAGTAAACTTAGAGATCCAAAAACACCAGCTAGTATTTAGATCCTTCTATTCTTAATTTCTAGTCTGGGATGTATTTCACTTCACTTCATTTATTAATTTTACTATAAAATATTTGTCCTCAAAATGTTCTATTTCTAAACTTCATCACTCTTGTTTAATTGTCTTCTCCTGGAACAAAACAGAGACTACAACAGTAATTTTTAATGCTTCACATTTTGAACAATGCTGCATATTGAATAAATTACAAGTTTCTTCAATTTCTTATAAAACAATTAATCAACATGTGACTGACTTTTTAGCATAAAAGTTAGATACAGTTTTGCTTGAATTCTACATATGTACATTCTTGGTGTCTTGTTGATTTTCTTTTGTTGTCTAACAATGTATGTCTAATTTTCTAATTTAATGTTGATTAAAGGTTAATCAATGTAAAAATAAATACATCTCCAGTCTACTGGAAGCTAAAGTCTAAATATTTCCTCATTTTTCTCCTTAAGTGTAAATTATTTATCAGTTCATCTTATAGGCCATGGGGTACCTATTTAGATAGGATTCAGTACCAGACTTTAGAGAATTTAAAAAACCTTAGAAGTCTTATTATCTATACGTGGTTGCTGATTAAAACTGATTATCAAATAGAAATGTCATTTGTAACTTCTATTCTCTTACGCTTTCTTATTTTCCCAATAGATAAGTTTCAGATATTTATATTAGTTTATATTTATACTAGGGCTCTAAAAAATGAGAAAAAATATCAAAACATTGCCTTATTATAGCTTAAGCATCTCCTGATACTTGAGTTGCATATCAATAAGTTCTTTTTTAAAAAAAATTGAAAGATAGTTGATATAAAATATTATGTTAGTTTCAGGTGAACTACATAGTAATTCAACATTTACATACATTACAAAATGATCACCCCAGTAAGTCTAGTAACCATCTGTCCTCATGCAGTTATTACAGTATTATTGACCGTATTCCTTATGTTGCATATTACAACCCCATGGCTTATTTATTTTATAACTGGAAGTTTGTAACTCCTGAGCTACTATTTTGCCCAACCCACAAAGCTGCTCCCCTCTGGTGACCACTGATTTGGTTTCTGAATCTATCAGTTCTTGTTTTGTTGTGTGTCTGTGTCTGTTTTTCAGATTTCACATATAAGTGAGATTATATGGTATTTCTTTCTCTGTCTGACATTTCACTTAACAAGATACCATCCATGTTGTTGGAAAGGGTAAGATTTAATTTGATTTTAAGGCTGAGAGCCATAAAAAATAATAAAATAATGCCATTTGCAGCAGTATGGATGGACCTGAAGATTGTCATTCTAAGTGAAGTGGGCCAGAAAGAGAAAAAAAATGCCATATGGCATCACTTATATGAGGAATCTAAAAAATAATAACAATAATAATAACACAAATGAACTACTTACTATTTATAACTAAGATGACTGAGTTCTTAAATATGTGTAAGCGTATTTGACTGTCCTTTATGATTGGATTACCACATTCTGTTGATTCTTATTTTGTGGTTGGCTTTATTCCTTTGATAACTATGTAAGTTTAAAAGCTAAAGCTCTAATCTGTTCTTAGAAATGATCAGTACACATATGTAAACTAACAAAAAATGTGCAGTATACTGTGTATATATATATATTTACATGCAATACAATATGTATGTGCAGTCAAACTGTAATCCTACCTAATAAAACTGAACAAGGAAAAAAAGGCTGAGTAATATTCCATTATATATATATATATATATATATAAATGTATATAGAGTATATATGTGTGTATATATATATAAAATATTTTCTTTATCCATCCATCAATGGATACTTAGTTTGCTACCATATCTTGGCTATTGTAACTAATACTGCAGTGAACATAGGGGTACATAAATCTTTTCAAATTAGTATTTTCATTTACTTCAGAAAAATACCAAAATGCAGAACTGCTGGATAGTGTCATAGTTTTATCTTTGATTTTTTGAGGAACCTTTATACTGTTTTCTATGTGGCTGTATCAATTTACCTTCTCACCTACAGTGCCCAAAAGTTCCCTTTTCTCCACATCCTCTCCAACACTTTTTGCTGACTTTTTCACGATGGCCATTCTGACAGGTGTGAGGCAATATCTCATTGTGGTTTTGGTTTGCATTTCCCTGATGATTAGTGATGTTGAGCATCTTTTCACATGTCTGTTGGCCATTTGTATGTTTTCTCTGAAAAGTATCTATTCAGTCCTCTGCCCTTTTTTAAATCATGGTTTTGTGGGTTTGGGTTTTGTTGTTTTTTTTTTTTTAAGTTGAATTATATAAATTCTTTAACTCTGTATCTTATTTATTGTTTTCAAGTATCTTCTCCCATTCAGTAGGATGCCTTTTCATTTTGCTGATGATTTCCTGTGCTGTCCAAAAGCATTTCAGTTTGACGTAGTCACATGTGTTTATTTTTGCTTTTGTCTCCCTTGCCTCAAGGTAAATATCCAAAAATATACTGTTAAGATTGATGTCAAATAACTTACTGCCTGCTTTTCCTTTAGGAGTTTTATAATTTTAGTTCCCACATTAAGTATTTGATTTAGTTTTATTTCATTTTGTATACGGTATGAGAAAGCAGTCCAGTTTCATTCTTTTGCATATAGCTGTACAGTTCTCAAAATTTATTGGCGAGCCTGTCTTTTCCTCATTGTATATTCTTGGCTGCTCCATAGCTTAATTGACCAATAGGCATACATTTATTTCTGGGCTATTATGTTCCACTGATATGTTTCTGTTTGGGGGCCAGTATGATACTGTTTTGATTACTGTAACTTTGTAGTATAGTTTGAAATCAGAACGTACGACACCTCCAGCTTTGATTATTTTCCCCTCAAGATTACTTTGGCTATTCAGGGTCTTTCATGTTTCCATACAAATTTTAGAATAATTTGTTCCAGTTCTGTAAAGAATATTGGCATTTTGATAGGGATTGAACTGAACCTGTAGATTCCTTTGGTTTGTATAGTTATTTTAGCAATATTAATTCTTTTAATCAGTGAGCATGGTATATCTTTCCATTTGTTTGTGTTGCCTTTGATTTCTTTCATCAGTGTTTTTATAATTTTCAGAGTACGGGTTTTTACCTCCTTGAATAGATTTATTCCTAGATATTTTATTCTTTTTGATGCAATTATAAATTATTTTAAAATTTCTCTTTCTGATAGTTTGTTGTTAGTGTATAAAAATGCAACTGATATCTATATATTACTTTTGTATCCTGCAACTTTACTGAATTTATTACTTCTGGTAGTTTTTTGGTGGTGTCTTTAGAGTTTTCTGTAAGTAAGACCATGCTGTCTGCATACAGTAACAGTTTTACTTCTTCATTTCAAATTTGGATTCCTTCTTTTTTTTTTTTTTTTTTTGTCTGATTGCTGTAGCTGAGACTTCCAATACTGTGTTAAATAAAAGTGGCAAGAGTCGGCATCCTTGCCCTGTTCCTGATCTTAGAGAAAACGTTTTCATTGTTTAATCACTGAGTATGATGTTGGCTGTGGGTTTGTCATATATGGCTTTTATTATGTTGAGGTATGTCCCCTTTATAATCACTTTGTTTAGAGTTTTATCATAAGTGAATATTGAATTTTGTCACAAGACTTTTCTGCATCTACTGAGATGATCATATCATTTTTAGTCTTTAATTTGTTAATGTTGTGTACCACATGGATTGATTTCCAGATACTGGATCGTCCTTGCATCCCTGGGATAATGGTGGTGTATGATTTTTTAAATGTCTTGTTAAATTTGATTTGCTAATATTTTGTTGAGTGTGTTTGCATCTATGTTCATTAGTGATATTGCACTATAGTTCTCATTGATTTTTTTTTTAGTGGTTTATGTGGGAGTTTTTAAATTACTGATTCAGTTTCATCACAGTTTATTTATCTGTTCATATATTAAATTATTTTTCCTGGCTCAGTCTTGGGAGACTGTACATTTTTAAGAGTTTGTCCATTTCTTCCAGGTTATCCATTTTATTGGTGTATAATTGTTCATAGTAATCTCTTATGATCTTTCATATTTCTGTAATCTTAGTTATAACTTCTCTTTCATTTCTGACTTTGTTTATTTGGGCTCTTTCCCTTTTTCTCTTAATGAGTTTGGCTACCGGTTAATCAATTTTATTTATTGTTTCAAAAAAGCAGCTGTTAGTTTAATTGATTTTTTGTCTCTGCTTCATTTATTTTCACTCTGATCTTTTATGATTCCCTTCCTTATGCTAGCTTTGGGTTCTGTTTTTTGTTCTTTTTCTAGTTCCATTAGATGTGAGGTTACATTGCTTTTTTTGTTTGTTTCCTGAAGTAGGCTTACATTGCTACAAACTTCTCTCTTATTGCTTTTCCTGTGTCCCATAGATTTAAATTTTTGTTTTCACTTTCATTTGTTTATGGGGTAATTCATGATTCCTTTTTCAGTTTTTTAAGTGACACATTGACTGTTTAGTAGCATATTGTTTAGACTCTGCATGTTTATGCTTTTTTGCAGTATTTTTCTTGTAGTTGATATTTAGTTTCATAGCATTGTGGTTGGAAAATATGTTTGATATGGTTCCAGTCTTCTTATATCTATTGAGATTTGTTTTGTGGCCTAGCATGTGATATATCCTAGAGAATGTTTGATGTGCCCCAAAAAGTACATATATCCTGTTGTTTGGGGATTGAATGTTTTGTGTATATCTATTAAGTCAATCTGGTATAATGTGTCATTTAAGGCCAATGTTTCCTTACTGATTTTTTGTCTGGATAAAGTATCCATTGATATAAGGAGGATGTTAAAGTCCCCTACTATTATTGTATTGCTGTCAATATTTCCCTTTATTTTTCTTAATGTTTGCTTTATGTATTTAGGTGTTCCTATGTTGGGTACATATGTATTTACAATTATTACATTTTCTTGTTGAATTGATTCCTTTCTCAAGATGTGATGTCCATCTTTGTCTCTTGTTACAGTCTATTTTAAAGTCTGTTTTGTCTGATATGAGTATTGCTAACCCAACTTTCTCTCCTTTCCATTTTTTTTTTTTTTCATTTGCATGGAATATCTTTTTCCATTCCCTCAGTTTCAGTCAGGGTATTTTTAGCTCTGAAGCGAGTCTTCTGTGGGCACTATATGTATGAGATTTGTTTTTTTATTCATTCAACCACTCTATGTCTTTTGATTAAAGCATTTAGTACATTTACATTTAAAGTAATTATTGACAGGTATGAACTTAATACCACTTTTTAATTGTTTTCTGATTGTTTTCTAGTTCTTTTTGTTCCTTTCTTCTTGTTTTGCTCATTTCCCTTGTTATTTAATGACTATTTTTAGTGTGATGTTTGGATTCCTCTCTCTCTCCTCCACCGTGTATTCATTACAGATTTTTGGTTTGGTAACCATCATCCATGAGGCTCATATACATAACAACTTACAGGTGACTGTTTTAAGCTTATGATCACTTAAGTCTGAATTCATTCTAACAACTCTACGTTTTTACATTTTTACTACCTCTGCCTACATTTTATGTTTTTGATGTCATATTTACATCTTTCTATTTTGTGCATTACTTAATTCCTCATTGTAGGTAAAGATGACTTCACTAATTTTGTCATATAACCTTCTTACTAGTTTTATAAGTGGTTGATCCACTACCTTTACTATATGTTTGCCTTTACTGGTGAAATTTCCCATTTTGTAATTTTATTGCTTCTAGTTGTGTCCTTTCCTGTTCTACCTAGAGAAATTCCTTTACATTTGTTGTAAAGCTGATTTGGTGGTGCTGAATTCTTTTAGCTTTGCTTATCTGAAAACCTTTTTATTTGTCCATCAAATCTAAGGGAGAGCTTAGCTGGGTAGAGTATTCTTGGTTGCAGAATTTTCCCTTTCATCACTTTAAATTATCATGACACTCCCTTCAGGTCTGCAGAATTTCTGCCGAAAAATCAGCTGATAACCTTATGGGAGTTTCCTTGTATATTATTTGTTGCTTTTCTTTTACTGCCTTTAATATGTTCTTCTTATCTTTAATTTTTGTCAATTTGATTACTCTGTGCCTTGGCATGTTCCTCTTTGTGTTAATACTGTATAAAACTCTCTGTGTTTCCTGGACTTGAGTGACTGTTTCCTTCCCCAAGTGAAGGAAGTTTTCAGCTATTATCCCTTCAAATATTTTCTCAGGCCTTTTCTCCTTTTTCTCTTTCTGGGACCACTATAATGTGAATATTAGTTATTTTATGTTGTCCTAGAGGTTTCTTAAACTATCCTCATTTTTTTTTTCTGTTTTTCAATAGTAGTTTCCACTGCTCTCTCTTCTAGCTCACTGATCCATTCTTCTGCCTCATTAAGTGTAATCTTGATTTCTTCTAGTGTATTTTCATTTCAGTAATAGTATTCTTCAACTTTGTTTGGTTATTCTTTATATTTTCTAACTCTTTGATAAAAAATTTTCTCTGTGTATCTATTCTCTCAAGTTCTCTGGTCATCTTTACAATCATTACTCTGAACTCATTCTTGAGTAGGTTGTCTATCTCCATCACTTATTTCTTCTTCTGGGATTTTATGTGGAACATATTCCTCTGCCACCTCATTTTGTCTAAATTTCTATTTGTATTTTTATGTAGGTAACATACCTTTCTCAACCTTGCAAAAGTGGCTGTCTGTATGAGATGTCCTATGTGTCCCAACAGTGCGACCCCTCTCATCTCCCAAGGACCAGGGCCCAGCTGATTCTAGGGTAGAGTCTGACTTGTGTTTGTGGACTCCTTTCACAGGCTGTGGGATTGTTGTTTTCTTACTTCTGGTGTCTGCCACCTGGTGGGTGAGGCCTGACTAAAGGCTTATGCAGGTTTCCAGGCAGGAGAAGTCAGTGCCTGCCCACTGATAGGTGGACCTGGGTCCTGGCCCTTTGGTGGGCAGGACCATGTCCAGAGGCATGTCTAGAGGTGGCTGTGTGCTCAAGGAGTCTGCGGACATGTGGGCTGTGTTCCCACTGAGATTTTTTTGGCCTGAGGCTTCACGGCACTTAAGTCTACAGGCTGTTTGATAGGCCCAGGTCTTGGTGCTAATGACCCAAGCCAGTTGTCACCTTCAGTAAATCTCATGTAGATGAATACTACCCAAATGTCTGCCACCAGATTTTATGCCCCCAGTGTGAACCACAGCTGCACCCCACCACACCACCCCAGGAGACCTTCTAAAACCAGCAGGCAGGTCTGGCCCGGGTTCCTATGAAATCACTGCCTCTGCTTTTGGCCCTGGTGTATGCAAGATTCTGTGCGCACTTCCCAAGAGAATCAAATCTGTTTCCTCCAGTCCCTTGGAACTCCTGCAATTAAGCACTCCTGGTCTTCAAAATCAAATGTTCTCAGGCCCACTCCTCATGATGTTGGAACCCCAGGCTGGGGAGCCTGATGGGAGCTCAGAACTCTCACTCCTGTGGGAGAGCTTCTGCAATATAATTTTCCTTCAGCTTGTGGGTCATCCACCTGGGGCATATGGGACCTGATATTATGAGTGCGTTTCTCCTACTGTCCCACTGTGGTTCCCTCTTTATGTTTCCAGTTGAAGAAGATCTTTTTTGGTAGGTTCCAATCTTGTTTTATCAATGGTTGTTTAGCAGTGAGTTGTGGTTTTGTTGTGCTAGGGAGAGGGAGGCAAGCTCAGGGTCTTACTACTCTGACATATTGACTGGAAATCTGTGAACTACTTTTGTTATTTTGGTTTTTTGTTTAAGTAAATTGAATTAAAAAAATGATAAATCCAGCTAATCACATGTTGGTGTCAAAGACTTGTACCTTGGCTCTGGGCATTTGCCTCTGAAATTCAGCTGAGCCTAGCTAAATTTGTTTTCCCACAACCATTCCGTCTCTTTCTCAAATGTGTCTTGGCCTCTGCCATGTCTCGGTACTTCTACCTCATCCTTGCTGTTACTCTGAGTGTTCTTGGTCTGAAACCCTGGGCTGCTGGGTTGCTACTCCTCACTCCCATAAGTAAGGTCCTAAAATGCTTAGCAGGGTTGCTTGCTGTGTTTTGCTCTCAGAGAGAGGAAAACCAACAGAAAGCTCACCCCAGTAGAGATTATTCCATCTTTTTGAGCACTTCTTTTCCTCCTGACATAGGAAGTATGAGCACTACTCATGAAGCAGCTCAGCCATCTCTGAAAAAGCCTATTTAGTAGTAGATAGCTCAGGAGGATGCAGCAACATATTCTATAGATATAATTCATCTAAATTGTCTTTCTGGGAAGGAGTAGAATGTAGTGAATAAAAATTACATAGGCTTTGGCAAGGGGAACTATAAAACATTGATAAAGAAAATTAAAGATGATTTAAGCAGCTCATATGGCATAAAAGAAAAAAAAAAAAAAAGCCAATCCAAAAATGGGCAGAAGACCTAAACAAGCAATTCTCCAAGGAAAAAATACAAATGATCAATAGGCACATGAAAAAATGCTCCATATCACTAATTATCAGAGAAATGCAATTCAAAACTATGATGAGGTATCATCTCACATCAGCCAGAATGGCCATCATTCAAAGGTCCACAAATGACAAATGCTAGAGAGGCTGTGGAGAAAAGGGAACCCTCCTACACTGCTGGTGGGAATGCAGTGTGGTGCAGCCACTGTGGAAAATAGTATGGAGATCCCTCAGAAGACTAGGAATAGACTTACCATATGACACAGTAATTCCACTCCTGGGCATATATCCAGGAGGAACCCTACTTCAAAAAGACACCTTCACCCCAATGTTCATAGCAGCACTGTTTACAATAGCCAGGACATGGAAAGAGCCTAAGTGTCCATCAACAGATGACTGGATAAAGAAGATGTGGTATATTTACACAATGAAATACTATTCAGCCATAAAAAAATGACAACATAATGCCATTTGCAGCAACATGGATGTCCCTGGAGAATGTCATTCTAAGTGAAGCAAGCCAGAAAGAGAAAGAAAAATACCATATGAGATCTCTTATATGTGGAATCTAAAAAAAAATTTTTAAATGAACATAAATACAAGACAGAAACAGACTCATAGATATAAAATACAAACTTATGGTTGTCAAGGGGGTGGAGGGTGGGAAGAGACAGACTGGGATTTCAAAATTTGTAGATACTGACAGGTATAGAAAGAATAGATAAACAAGATTATACTGTATAGCACAGAGAAATATATACAATATCTTGTGGTAGCTCACAGTGAGAAAAATGTGACAATGAATATATGGATGTTCATGTATAATTGTAAAATTGTGCTCTACACTGGAATTTGACACAACATTGTAAGCTGACTAGAACTCAATAAAAAAAAGTTTAAAAAATGAAAAAATATCCTATGCTCTTGGATTGGAAGTATTAATATTGTTAAAATGACCATACTACCCAAACCAGTCTACAGATTTAGTGTGATCTCTAGCAAATTACCCAGGACGCTTTTCACAGAACTAGAACATAATCCTAAAATTTATATGGAATCACAAAAGACCCAGAATTGCCAAATCAATAATACAGAAAAAGAGTGTAGATGGAGGAATAACCCTCCCAGAAATCAGACAATACTACAAAGCTACAATAATCAAAACTGCATGGTATTGATACAGAAAAGACATATACATCAATGGAACAGAATAAAGGGCCCAGAAATAAACTCACACACCTGCAGTCAATCTTGAACATAGAGGAGATTGAACATGGAGAAAAGACAGTCTATTCAGCAAGTGGTGTTTGGAAAACTGGACAGCTGCATGTAAATCAATGAAGTTAGAATACTCCCTCACATCTACACAAAAATAAACTCAAAATGGCTTAAAGACATAAGACAAGAGAGCATAAACCTCCTAGAAGAAAACATAGACAAAACATCCTCTGACATAAATCTTAGCAATGTTCTCCTAGGTCAGTCTACCAAGGCAATAGAAATAAAAGCAAAAGTGAACAAATGGCACCTAACTAAACTCATAAGCTTTTGCACAGCAAAGGAAACTGTAAACAAAATGAAAAGACAGCCTACAAAATGGGAGAAATTATGTGCAAATGAAGCAGCTGACAAGGGCTTAATTTTCAGAATATACAAATAGTTCATACAACTCAATAACAAAAAGCAAAAACAAAAACAAACAAACAACCCAATCAAAAAGTGGGCAGAAGACCTAAGATAAACATTTATCCAATGAAGACATACTGATAACCAACAGGCACATGAAAAAATGCTCCATATTGCTAGTTACCAGAGAAGTGCAAATCAAAACTACAATGAGGTATCACTTAACACCCCTCAGAGTGGCCATCATTAAAAGTCCACAAAAAATAAATGCTGGACAGTGTGTGGAGGAGAAGAAACCCTCCTACATTGTTGGTGGGAATGTAATTTGGTGCAACCACTATGGAAAACAGTATGGGGAGTCCTTTAAAATCTAAAAATAGACTTACCATATGATTCAGCAATTTCTCTCCTGGGCATATATCCAGAGAAAACTATAATTCAAAAAGACACATGCACCCCAATGTTCATATCAGCACTATTTACAATAGCCAAAACATGGAAGCAATCTAAATGTCCATGGACAAATGATTTGATAAAGATGTTGTGGTATATATGTATACAATGGAATATTACGCATCCGGAAAAAGAATGAAATAATGACATTTGCAGCCACATGGATGGACCTGGAGACTGTCATTCTAAGTGAAGTTAACCAGAAAAAGAAAGCAAAATGCCATATGATATCACTTAAATGTGGAATCCAAGAAAAATGACACAAATGAACTTATTTACAAAAAACAAACAGACTCACAGATAGAAAACAAACTCATGGTCTCCAAGGGGGAGGGATAAATTGGGAGTTCAGGATTTGCATGTACTAGTATATGTAAAATAAATAAACCACAAGATCTTACTGTATAGCACATGAAACCATATTCTATATCTTATAATAACATATAATGAAAAAGAGTATGAGAAAGAATATATATGTAGATGTGGAAAACTGAATCACTATGCTGTGTACCACAACTAATACAACATTGTAAATCGATCACACTTCAATTAAGAAAAAGTAAATAGGCCTTGGGACTCAAAGAGCATTCTGGTTCTTCCTCTTTTTTTCCTTTTTGAATAAGTCATTTGCAAGAACCTTCTATGTGCTCTGCAGCTGTGATCTTGAATAACACAAATAATCTGCACTTCACATAAGTCCACAAAATGCAAACATAGTTACTGTCTTGCATAGTTCCTACAAGAACTGAATGGCACAAGAAATGGAAAGGCCTTGGCGTATATAGCATATTCTTAATAAACCGTAACTATAGTGATGATTATGATGATGATATGTTCAGGTTAATGGGGAATATCAACAAATAGTATCAACAAATAGACCTGTGATCCCTACCGCTTTCTCCCAGCCAAGGTGAGGGTAGCAGATTGGGAAAATGGCTGTGGTTTTCAATAGGAGGAATCACAGGAAATTGGATGAATCCAAACTTCTGCTTCTAATCTTTCCCATGATCCTTACCTCTACAGTACAGGTTGGATTTCTTTTCTTTTTTTGACTCTGCTTTTGTTGCTCTTTCCCTTTTGCTGTTACTTTAGTACTGTTAGAAATAATGGAGAAGTGAAAGTCTTTATCCTCAGAAATGGAACTGCAGAGACAGAGGCAGTGGGTGTACAACACCCTGACTTCATACTCTCTGGAAAATCCATTGCAAATTTTCAGTGACCAGAATGGAGAAACGGACATGCACTCTAGGGACAGTTTCCCCTAGTCATCCAATTATGGAGCCAGCTCTCTCCAAGGAGAAAGGTGAGACGGCACCGAGTAATTGTAGGATAGTAGCTGTAAAGTAGTTCCCTGATTATTAAAGTTGATGTGTGGGCAGGAACATAAATCTCATGAGGCAAATCAAAACCATTAGTGGATAAAATAGTCTACACATTAACTGCAGTTTTTAGTGACTGCTTGTATAGTCTGTCCTACTAGATCTAGCAGCAGAGCTTCCTAGAGGTGCCAAAGAGGGTTATTTTTTTGTACAGTATAATCTCCACTTGTTTACAGATACAGTGGGTCTCCTTGACAAGCAAGATAGAAGGAAATTCACAGAAGAGCTAAAAACCAATTTGGTAAGACAAAACACATCATGATCATTTTGAAAAAAAAAAAAACCCTTTATTTTTATTGTAAAATTACTGTGTTTTAAAGTATTTTATAAAAATATTTAAGAAAATTTGAAAAAATGTGTGGAAGAGTATTTTTAAAATGCAGTTGTACAAGAAGAAAAACAGTACTTATGAACGTACAAGCTTTCATTCTTTTATAGGCATCTACCAACAGGTTTTTTGTTAATGAATGAATAATGCTCCTTTGTATAGACGTACCATAATGAACCTTCTATTGATAGACATTCAATTATAATTTTTCTCCATTATCATCAATGCTGCAATAACCAGGGGTGCACTGAACTGCCTTTAGCTGTATCATTGCATAGTTACGATTATTTCTTATACTATCTTTCTAAAAATGAAGTTGCTGGGTCAAAATGTATACATTTAATGTTTCTTGGACAATTCCTGTCAAATTTCTCTGTAGAAAGGGTACTTATATTCCCATTTCACCAGCACAGTCTATGAGAATCCACATTTCTTGGGCACATGTTCTACATAAAAACACAATGATTTCCATTTTATTTCTTACTTTTTATGCACAAACACAAACCAGCTCTTGCTCATTTTTCCCTTGCTTGTTCTCCTATCCTATCCTCTCTCAGATTGCTGCTTGAAATTCTTCCCACCTAATTCTCTGTGTGTGATCCGATAGAGCTGGCCCTTTGCTCCGCAGACACTTTATTCTTTATCAGAGACGAATGTAATTCTTCATCTGACCCCGACTTGACAGCTCTGAGGTTTGAAAATAAGCTCCTCTTATCTTGCTTATCAGATCTGAAGGTCAGAGGTAAGGCTGCAAATCCAACTGCTATTTTTGACACCTGGAAACAAACTTTCCCTGTTCATCTGAAACATCACAAACCCTCATTGTTTTCTCTTACTAAAAGCATTTCTGGGAACCTTAGATTTATTATATCCTTTAAGTCCTCTGTAATGACCTGCTACTATGTGATAAGGAAAAGATTGATTTTTGCTTTCCTCTTGTAAAAGAAACAGAACTTCCCTATCAAAAAAAAGCATCTCCTCTAAGAGCTGTGAATTGCAGTACCTCCCAGCACCAGCCTTCTTTGGCTCTGGTACCAAGGAGCAGAAAGTACTTCTGATGTCATTGGCCTCCTCTCTTCCAATCCAGCAATAAACACCCAACTGTAGACAACATAAATCTAGATCTGCCCTGTCCAACAGCCATATGCCATTTAGGCTCAAATTAAGATTAAACAAAATTGAAAATTCACTTCTTCAGCTGCTACATTTCAAGTGATCAATAGATAAATACAATTAATGGCTACTGTCCTGAACAGTGAAGATTATAGAATAGATTTATCATCAAAGAAAATTCTATTGGACAGTTTTCCTCTACAGATTCATTTCTGGTAATATCCTGAAAAGGACTGAGGGTAATTTAGAAACAGAATTTGTAATTTACTTCTTTATTCAGGTGCAGGTCATTTTTCACCTGTATTTTGTTCCTTCTTTCCCCAAACTCAAGTATTTCTTTTTTCAAGGTGTACTATCCTTTTAATTCCAACATTAAATCTCTGATTCATGTACTGTGAGAGAAAGAATATTTACGGATCATGTGCGGTGAAAAAAAATTGATTGTAACAACATATAGAGATAAAATGCAGGAAACAAATTTACCTCTTCAATGCCATGTCTGTCTTAGACCAGCTGCCCCAACTCTGGATCCTGACTCTTAATTTCTGCATACTTACATTGAGCCACTAGTCCTAGAGGAAGCCTCTGGGCAGGGCTACCTCCTGGCCTCCATTAAGTCTAGCACTGAGCACGTATTAATTAGACACTTACTATATGCCTAACACTGCACTCAACACAGAATATAGTAGGGCTTTCAACAATCAAACGTATCTACATTTAGAGGCCACACGTCATAGTAAACTAGTCAGCACTATGATCTATGATCTTCTTAAGTAAAGCAAGCCTCTTTTAAAGTTCTAATGCGTATACACACACACACACACACACATATTTTTTTGACTTTAGGCTCCATCTAATCTCCATTTCACACTCACTCAGCTTGAATAACCTTGCATCTTCCATTAATAAAGATCCATTTGGTTTCATTTAATACTTTCCTCAACATGTTACTTTCACCAAAGAACTATCCTTAGCCAGGTTAAGAGAATTAGAATGATCACTCCCAGACAATAAGGAAGAAATCGCCCTTCCCATATGATCTATATTAAATGAAACATGGATTTATTTTAAGCTAAGTTCATAAGATATCAGAATATCTTTGCAGTCTTCATCTTTTAGAGAGGTGATGTACATGGGCCAAGAGCTTCAACAAGCAAGCTTCTGAAACAATTTTTCAGTAGTATTAGTGCTCTGTCCAAGTGTATAAAACATTACTTACTCAATAAACATTAATTAACCAGAGTAGATGGAAACATGATATCATGGGAAAGTTGATTTTATGTGGTCATTTTAGCACTTACTCAAAGAAAATTCTTATGACCACAAATTTTTTTTTTTTTTCTGTGGATAGGTGTAAGTGGACTGATTTTAGATGCTACTGTGATTCTGGATCTGGCTGCTTGGCAGGTCACAGGAAAAGGGTTCTTTCCCTACCAAGGGACATGCAATTTGAAAGGATAAACATATGTGGGAATCTGTTCAAAATAATAATGCTAAGTCATTCTGAAGACATTAAAGGGAAAGCCCCAAGTGCCACTGGAATATTTAATAATGCAAAATTATTCCAGATTAATTAAAGCACCCTGATTCCTGATTAACTTAAATTGAACACTACCTGCCAGTTCCCTGACAGAAAATAGTATGATTCTTTGTTGGACAGCAAAAGAGAAAAATGCTAAGCCAGATAGAGTTCCTGATGTTAAGATGTTGAAAAGCAACATTTACATCTGCACACATATATATTTATACTTCTGATTAAAATTTTTCTTTAACACTATATTGCAATATTAACAGTAAAAGCATTGTAGCCAGTGCTTTAGGTGAAATGTCTTTCCTAAATCTATATATATATTGGGAAAACAGTCTTTGTGGGAATTTTTATTTATTGAAGAATTTGAGATGATCTTTTTTTTAGCTAGTATGCCTAGGCAATTGCAAATCACTGATATCTGTGTTACTGTTTATTCGTGCAGTAATTCAATATTTTCATTCTGCTGAAGCTTTTTAACTTGCACATTACATTTTTATTCAGAAAACATTTATTGAGAACTTGTTTTTAATCCAGGCAATAAAAACCATTCTTTTAAGAGATACATGTAGTGCTGACACCATTCATAATTTTTAAAAAAAATCACTGAATGCTTGTTCATCTGTACTTGATGCTTTACTAGACATTAAGTTGGGTAAATTTTCAACGGTTTTTACTGTCTTAGAGTTTATCAAATTGATCGTGTGTTTACCTTGAGCTACAGGCAAAGCATAATTCAATCTCAGTAGAGTAATGCATGCAAAGATGGTCATACACCATATGGCTAATTATTTTTATAGTTTTTTCATTGTAAATTTTTTTAGATTTTTGTATTTTATGAATATTATTTCTCATTGTCATTATAAAAAATATTACTTTAAGATCAGAAAGGAGACCTTGCATGAGCACAACACCTACATAATTTCCAAGGATGTCATAAAAGCCTCTCATTGCTCAAGTTCACTCTTGTGTCCTGTCTCAATATAATTTGTCCATCCTAATAATTGACTGTTTTTAAAGGGGAAAAAAGCACTTTAATGTATAAGAAACTGAAACAGCACAACTAGAAAACCATCTTTTATGCAGATTCCCAGTTAAAATGAAATTAGTATTTTAAATTATCAAATTATAAGTGGAAAACTTAACATTTCCAAAATGATGCTTACTGAATTATCTGTATCTTTCCTGATCTATTTAACCAAACTAGATACAGATATAACTGAACTATCCACTTGAATTTATACCTATAATTGACTTAGTGACTCGAAATAAAATTATTTCTGACCAGCTTTTGACAGGTGGAAATGGTTTAGAAGGTATTAATTTCCTCCTTGCGTCATAACATGAAAACTTTCTTCATTTTATTTCAATCATAATGTGTAGTGTTTAGGGTAGATACTGTGTAAATACAGCTGTGTGTGTTTGTCAAAGATGATTCATAAAACACAGCTCATCCCTCAACTAACTGAATAAAATACTAATGCATATCATAATAATAGAACTTTAAACACACACACAAACCTTCCTAAAAATGACACGCAAGTCTACCATTATAAATGGTTATATTCATGACTACAGAACTTTCACTGAAAATGAGAGACAACTCTTGAGGTAGACTGAAGACAAGAAGAACACAGTATTCATGACTATGCTATTCACTAGTGAGTTCCGCTAAGTCTGGCTCTTCAAAGCACAAAGATGAGCTTAGAGGACCCATATCCATGCAAGAATAATCATTACTTGAGGAACTGCTTTATACTCCTTATAAATAAGATTCCTGGCCTCAAACAGTTCCACATCCCTTCTCCTTTATAACTGACTACTTTTTTCACATGGGGAGAAAGCAGTATCAAAATTGAAGCATGGGTTTGTTTTGTTGTTGTTGTTTATTATTATTTTTTAAACTTAAAAATGCACCCTTTGGCTTCCTTTTATTTCTTGAGGATTACATGAAAGGTGAACCATACAGGGAAGTGTCCCAGCCAGGTCCCTTCCTGGGGGCGCCGGCGAGGCTCCCTGCCCTGCCCTCCCCAGCGGCTTCTCCGCGCCTCCTACCTGCCGTCTGGCTTCCTCTCTGGCCATCTGTCCATCCATCCTATTCGCGGAGCCAGCAGAGGCCCTGCTTGGAGGAGGTCATGAAGCTGTTCTCAGTGCAGAGGACGACGAGGGCGCCAGCAGCGAGGAGGCCTGACCGGTGGCCGTCCTGGCCTCAGTCCGCCACGCCTCGCAGCAGCTCTCGGCGAGCCGCGCCCGCTGGGGTCCGAGCCATGCCACACGCTCTTCTGGGGCCAGGCGGGTGCTGCGCTGGCCGCCCGGCTGCGGGCTGCTGAGCGCGACCAGGTGGAGCACCGCCTGGAAGTCCGGGGGGGGGGGGGAGCCGGGGGGGGGGGGCGAGCCGGGGGGGGGGGTGCTGGCCGGAGGTGCACATAGGAGCAATGGTGCGGGGCTCCGGGTAGGGCTGGGGGTCCGGCAGGCGTGGGGGCTTGGCTAAGCTGTCGTGTGCCCACCAGGGCCGCCTTGTTGCTCGAGGGAGCTCCCGGCGGGGGTAAGGGTTGCCCTCATGCCGCTGCACCCCTGGGGGCTGCGAGGCGGCCACCTCTTTGTCCGTCCCACGTGGGCGTGGTGTGCGGGCCCCCAGTGGAACATTCTGGAAGCCGTTCCGCACCCGGACGTACAGCTCCTCCCTCTCAGCCACAAAGATAAGCCAGCCCTCTGGCACCTCGGGCACCTTGTCCAGCATGGTCTGGTACGTGGCCCAGACCCTCACCCTGAGGAGGCACCCATGGACCTTGGGGGGCCTGGGGGTCCGAGCAGGCCTGGGGGGCCCAAGAACTCTGAAAGTCTGCCTGTAAAGGCCTTGGAAGGAAGGAGGTCCTGGGGGCCCCTGGCGTCCCTCGTAGTCGATGCCAGGGGGTCCCTGAGGCCCAGGGGGCCAGGCTGGCCCCAGATGCTCTCTCCCTTGGGACCCAGAATCCCAGGGTATCCTGTCACCCTCCATTCTAGGAGGCCCCTGGTACCCTGGCAATCCTGGGTGTCCAGGGCAGCCAGACTCCACGAATGCGTTGCTGTCATAGACAGGTGTCCTGGGAAGGCCCGAGGGTCCTGGGGGCCCAGGTGGGCCAGGCGGACCCCTCACGCCGAATCCCACGCTGGTGGCTCCCTGCTCCCCCTTCTCCCTTTTCAATCTGTACTTCCCTGGGGTGACCCGAGAAGCGTAGGTTTTAAAACAATTAAAATTAACACTAACTCAAATAACTTTATGGACTGATTTCACGTCTGCTAACTCTTTTTTGTCTTTAATATGACCCAATGAGTTAATTGATGTTAATAATTATATGTCCTTGGGAAGGGCAAACTGGAACTTAAAAGAGATACCACATATTATATAATTCCATTTATATGAAAAGTCCAGAACAAACAAATCCATCGAGAACAGTAAGTAGATTAGTGGTTTCCTATGGCTGGGTAGGACAGGAGGAATGAGGAGCAGTGACTGCTAAAGGTCACAGTGCTTCTTTTTGGAATGATGAAAATGTTTTGAAATTAAATAATGATGATAGTTACACAATTCTGTGAGTATAGTAACCCTAAGGAACCTTGATTTGTATACCTTTAAAAAGTGTGAATTTTGGTATGTTAATTATATATCAATAAAGCCGTTACTAATTTTCTTATTAAAAAAGATTGCATATTCAGTTAAGGGCAAAATTAGAGTTTCAATACATATCCTTGGGCTCCAAGGAGCCCGCTAGCAGCTATTGGGTTAGGCACATAATTTTGTCAGTAGAATGTAATGTGAAAAAACAAAAAATAAAAAACTCATCAGTTATCAGAGTATGAACTTAGTCATAGAGATTATTAACCATGACTAATTCAAGCACAGATTTCCTTATGTTCTCCCAAGATTGTAGAATTCGGGTGGACATATGGAGTTTCCTTGGGTGCCAGCCTTCTGCTATCTTAGCCATAGAATGTAGAAGCTCATGGTAGTACTGCCTTGGCGCCAGGATGTGAGGAAGCCTGCCTGGGTGTTGTATATACAAGACAAACAGGATGTGGGTGAGTGTGGGCAACTCAAAGTCAGCCACCTCTGAGAGTTTGTTGTTAAAGCAAGAGAAAGTTTGGAAGAATAACTTCACCAAATTTCACTCTACATCTCACAAAGCCAGTCATTCTGAGTTCAAGGTCATTGCATTGGGAAAAAAGCCAAATTAACCCAGCATCATAATTCCTCAATTAATAAAGCCCTAACAGTTTAGTCAAATGTGTTATAGTGTCCAAAATCTATTAACAAAATTATAGAACAAATAAAATGTAAACTGGAAACTGACAAGATCTAAGGTGGTCATAATTTCAAAAAATAAAAATAACAAAATACTTCCTCTCTCTTTATAAACCATAGCTAAGATTGACCTTGGAGTCAGAAAAACCTGGATTTAAATTCAACCTTTGCCAGTTAATGCTGTGTGACACTGATAAGGTGTATACGCAGCTCTCTAGGGCACCGTAGAATGGAGATAATAATACTTACCCAGCAGAATTGTGGCAAAGGTTAAATCAAATAATATACATCAGCAGTTCTCAATCAAGTATGATTCTGCTCTCCATAGGTCATTTGATAATATAGAGTATAGTCACAGTGAATTATTTGTTGAACATTTACTGTAGTCATATATTGTATATAAGAAAAATAGAAAGGATTAAGTCTTTGAGATCATAATTATACCAGAAAATACTAAACAGATAAAAAAAAAGAGTTTAGTAGTAGTGCGTGAGAAAAATACATCATTAAGAAACAAGAAGTGGCCATCAATTTCCAGAATGGCAGTTACCTCAGTGAACCTCTCTCCCTCTAAAACAGTGAAAATATAAACAAACAAGCAAAAGACTGCAATAAATCATTTTGGAGTGTGGGCAATTAACCAAAGCCACAAAAT
Source organism: Camelus ferus (assembly GCF_009834535.1). Classification (NCBI taxonomy): domain Eukaryota; kingdom Metazoa; phylum Chordata; class Mammalia; order Artiodactyla; family Camelidae; genus Camelus; species Camelus ferus. The sequence continues at coordinate 20,781,801 of NC_045728.1, forward strand.
AAACTGAGGATCATCTATCTGAGAGAACTGCTGAATCTCAATAAGACAGCACAGTCTGTAACATTTTCCTTAGGGCCATTTCTATCTCCTTTTCCTCCACAGCACAGGAACTTAGTGGTCAAAAGCCAGTCAAATTACAGACAACAAAGAGATCCTATTGCTTTTTGAGCTCTGTAAAAAGTATCCTACATCACAGCAAAATTAAACTTTTGTCCAAATTTGTAGATCTCTGGAAAATGGATATTCTCAAAGTGGATAGCTATTTGATTCCACTCAGAGCTCAGCTCAGCAGGCAGAGGGAGAAGTGGGGAACTTTGAAAAGCTTCTACATATCCCTAGGAATGAAAAAGGCTGAGCACAGGCAAGGCTCTGAACACCCAGGAAAGACTTGAGAAAGGAAGACATCAGTCAGTCATCTTTTTCTGACTTTAAGGCCATGGTCAAGCAAGAAGTAAAAGCTAAACGTGCCTTGTAAATTTATGCCTTAGCAAAAACATGGAAGACATATGGGAAAGGCATTTAAGGAAATCTTCTGATCAATCATTGACTGATCACTAAACTATCCTGATCAAGGAATAATCCCCAGGAAGCCAGCCTTGAAATTGAAGACAAAGATTATTGATCAAAAGACAAATAGAAAATCTTGAAAACAGCAAAAGAAAAAAGCATATGAAATACAAGAGATTCTCATCAGAAACCATGAAAGCCAGAAAACAATGCCATTGTTTTAAATATTTATTTAAATATTTAAAGTGTTGAACAACTGTCAGCTAATAATTCTATATACAAGTAAACTCTCCTTTAAAAGTAAAGGAAAATAAAGACATTACCAGATAAATAGAAATTGAGAGAATTTATTGCTAGCTGACCTTCTCTACAAGAAATACTAAAAGGAGACCTTCAGAATGAAATAAAAGGGCACTAGATGATAACTTGAATCCACATGAAGCCATAGAACATTAGTAAACTACATAGATATTATAAAGACAATACAAAGCACTTTTGTTTGTAACTCTTTTCTTCTATTTCAAAAGACAACTGCACAATGCAAAAATTACAGATTTGTTTTGATGTGTTTATATATAAAGATATAGTTTGTATGCTAATATTAATACAAAGGAAGGGTGAGGGAATGAAGTCATATTAGAGAAGTTTTTTGCGCACTATTGAAACTAAGTTAATAATATTCTAAACTAAATTGTTTTAATTAAGATGTTAATTGCAACTCCAAGGACCACTGGGAAATAACTCAAAAAGAAAACAACTAAAAATATATTAAATGAATCAAAAAAGCAATTAGAAAGATACACTAGATAATATGTATTTAACATCTGAAAGACACAAATTGAGGAATAAAGGAACAAGAAAGACACAGGCCTATAGAAAACAAGTGGCAAAACACCAGATGTAAATCCTACCTTATTACATTAAATGTAAATAGATTAAACTCCAATCAGATGCAGAATTGGAGGAATGTGTTTTTGTATGTTCCAACTCTATATTGTCTACAAGAGACACACCTTATTTATTTATTTTTAAATGAAGTATAGTCAGTTTACATGTCAGTTATTTCTGGTGTACAGCATAATGTTCCAGTCATACATATACACATGTATATTTATTTTCATATTCTTTTTCATTATAGGCTACTACAAGGTATTTGGATATAGTTTCCTGTGCTATACAGAAGAAATCTGTTGTTTATTTTATATATACCAGTTAATTTTCACAAATTTTGAACTCTCAATTTATCCCTTCCCACTCTTCCCCCCCACCCCAGTTACCGTAAGATTGTTTACTATGTCCGTGAGTATGCTTCTGTTTTGTCAATAAGTTCATTAGTGATTTCTTTCTTTTTTTTAGATTCCACATATGAGTGACATCGTATGTTTTTCATCTCTTTCTGGCTTACTTCACTTAGAATGACGATCTCAAGGCCCATCCATGTTGCTGCAAATGGCATCATTTTATTCTTTTTTATGGCTGAGCAGTAGTCCATTCACATATATATCTCACATCTTCTTTATCCAATCATCTGTCAATGGACATTTAGGTTGTTTCCATGTCTTGGCTATTGCATACAGAAGTGACACACTTTAGATTCAAAGTCAGAAACCAGTTAAATGTTAAATATATCATGTAAGCAGTAACCAAAAGATAGTTGGGGTAATAATACTAATATCATACAAAACAGATTTTAATATACAAGTTGCTAGAGACAAATGACATTTTTTAATGATGAGATGGTCAATTCATCAGGATGATAGAAGGGTTATAAACTTATATATACCTAACAACAGTGCACCAAAGTGCATGAAGCAAAACCTAACAGAACTGAAGAGAACAACATACAATTTGACAATAATCTTTAGAGACCTCAATTTCCCAACATTAACAATGGAATTAACAAGGAAGCTACTAATGAACAAGAAGAATGGAAGATTTAAAAAACACTATAAATCAATTAGATCTAACAGACATACACAGATTCATAGACATAATTATATGCATCTCTATCTCTCTCTATAAAACACACCACTGAACAGCAGCAGAATACACATTCTTCTCAGTTATATGTAGAAACTATTCAGAAACATTCTCTAGGGTAGATCACATACCAGAAAATAAAACAAACCATAATAAATTTTAAAGGACTGAAGTCATATAAAGTATGTTCTCTCACCACAATGAAATTAGAAATCAACAACAGAAAAAAATTTGAGAAATTCACAAATATGTGAGAAATAACACATTCTTAAATAACCAAAAACATAAATCACAAGGGAAAGTAGAAAATACTTTGAGACAAATTAAAACAAAAACAAAAAATACCAAAATTTATGAGATGCAACTAAGCAGTTCTTTAGGAAAATTTGTAACTACAAATGCCAATATTAAAAAATCAAATCAATAACCTAATATTTCACCATAGGAAACTATAAAAATAACAACCAAATTAGACCCAAGGCACCCTGAAAGAAGGGAATTAGAGTGGAAATAAATGAGAGGGTTAAAAAACATAATAAAAGAAATAAGTGGACATAATTTTAACTTGATTAACCAAAGAAAAAAGAGATTCAAGAAAACACTCAAATTATTAAAATCAGGGAAAAAACAGGGTTGCTACTAACCTTAGAGAAATAAAAAGGATTATAAGAGAGTGTCATGAATAACTGTATGACAACAAATAATGTAAGTTAGATAAAGTGGACAAATTTCTAGAAAGTCACAAGCTCCTGAAAGTGACTCAAAAGGGATAGAAAATTTGAATAAATGTGTAACAAACAAAGAGACTGGGTTAGTAATTTTAAAACTTCCAACAAAGGAATGCACTGGACATATGTCTTTACTAATGAACCCTACCAAACATTTAATAAAGAATTAATATGAAATTTTCACAAACTCTTCCAAAGCTAAGAGAGAGAACACTTTCCAGCTCATTCTTAGGCCAGTATTACACTTATACCAGAATCAGAGATACCATAAGAAAAGAAAATGACAGTCCAATATCTCTATAAATATATGCACAAAAATTCACAATAAAATACTAGTAAATCAAATCCCACAACATAAATAAGGATTATACACCATGGCCAAGTGAGATTTATCAGAGGAATGCAATATTGGTTTAGCATATGAAAATCAATCAATAGATGCAAAAAAACATTTGATTAAGTTCAACACACTTTCATCATAAAAACACTGAACAAACTAAGAATAAAAGGTTGAACTTCAACTTGACAAAGTACAACTATGAAAAACCCATAGTTAACTTCATACATAATAGAGAAAAGATTGAGCATGTTGCCACTATGATCAGTAACAAGACAAGAATGTCATTTCACCATTTCTATTCAACATTGTACTGGATGTTCTTTCCAGGATTATTGTGTAAGGAAAAGAAAGACATTCAGATTGGAAGAAGTAAAACTCTGTTTGCAGGTGACATGATCAAAGTTCTAACGAGTTTACTAAGAAACCATTAAAACTAATAAATGAGTTCAGCAATATGGCAGGGTATGAGAGCAAAGTACAAAAATCAATGATATTTCTATACATTAGGAAAGAACAATCTGAAAGTAAAATTAAGAAAACTATCCCATTTATAATTGAAGCAAAGAGAATAAAGTAACAAGAATTAAATTTAACAAAAGGGCAAGTCATATACTGAAAACTATAAACATAGTGGGAAAATATCTCATGTTCATGGATTAGAAGACTTAACATTGTGAAGATGATAATATTCTCCAAATTGATCTACAGATTCAGTGCAATCTCTATTAAAATTCCAGCTGTTTTTTCCCCAGAAATTGACAAGCTGATCCTAAAGTGTATATGTAAATGCAAGTGACCCGAAACAGCCAAAACAATCTTAAAAAAGAAGAACAAAGTTCTTTAAATAGATATGGATCTAAATGTAAGATCTAAAACTATGAAACTCCTAGAAGAAAAAAAGGAGTAAATCTTTATGAGTTTGGCTTAGGCAATTTTTTTTATAACTGACACAAAAAATACAAACAAAAAAGAATGCATACATAAATTTGACTTTATTCAAATTAAAAAGTTGTGCATCAAAGAATATCATCAAGAAAGTTAAAAGACAGCTTACAAAAAGGAAGAGAATATTTGAATATTTTATGTCTGCCACTGGACCTGTATCTAGTGTGCATAAAGAACTCTTTAAATTTAACAACAAAAAGACAAATAGTCCAGTGGATTAAACAGGGAAAGAATTTGAAAAGGCCTACCTTCAAAGATGATATATACATGGTCAACAAACAAATGAAAAATGCTTAATATCATTAGTCATTTGGGAAATGTAAATCAAAAATCAAAACCAAAATGAGATATTACTTCACATCCACAGGAATGTCCAAAATTAAAAAGACAGACAAGAACAATTGAATTGTTCAAATTGGAATCTTCATACTTTGATATATTGCTAGTGATAATGTAAAATGGTGCAGCCACTTTGGAAAAAACAGTTTGACAGTTCCTCAAAAGTGAAAAATAGAGTTGCCATAAGACTCAGTAAATCCATTTCTTGGTAATAACTAAGAGAAATGAAAACATATGACTACACAAAAACTGGCACATGAGCATTTATAGAAACATTATTTATGACAGCAAAATGTGGAAACAACCTAAATTTCTATCAACTGATGAACTGATAAACAAAAAGTGGTATTTTCTTACAATGAAATGTTATAAGGCAATAAAAATGAAAAAATTGTTTATACATGCTACAATGTGGAAGAACCTTGGAAATATTATAAGTGAAAGAAGACAATCACAAAAGACCACTTGTTGTATGTTTCTATGTGTGTGACATGTTCACAGGAGTCAAACCCAGAGACGGAAAATAGATGAGTAGTTGCTAGAGGCTAAGGGTGTTGAAGGATAGGGAATGACTGTTAATAAGTACATGGTTTCTTTTTAGGATCACAAAGATGTTCTAAAATTAGATAGTGGTGATGGCTCCACACCACCAAGTATGTTAAGAAGCACTGAACTGTACACTTTAAAATGGGTGAAATAAATCTATCTCATAACATAGTAATAAAGACTCAAGATATGGAATAAATATAAAGACATAGAGAATCAAGGAAACTAGGAAAAACTGCAAGAAGTATAATATATATGAGCCCTTGAAGTGTGTGTGTGGTGTGTGCTGTCATCCATATGAGCATCTATGACTTTCGTCCATCTGCCTGTTTGGAAGGCCTGCCATTTTTCTTTCCATCACCTAGGTCTTGAAAAGAACCGTGTGAACTGTTTGAGCCTTTGTATTTCCCAGATAAACTGGTAGTGTGGAAAACATATCAGAGGGGAGTGTATCAACTGAATAGGCTAGATTCTTAGTAAGACAAATACTAAGCTGAGGAATAAAATATATAAACTCAGTTAGCTGGAGTAGCATCTTGAGAGCTTTGACTTTCCCAATGCATACTTGGGAGAGTTAAAGGCAAGAGTCAAGTCACCATTCATCCACTAGATCATTCTTTCTTTCAGTGCTGCCTCCATCAAACTCCGGATGGAAGAACAGAGAGATAAGTCAGGCACCAATCTTGACCTTAAGATACTTATAAATCTGTAGGAGTTTATTAACCATGATTCTTGATAAAACTAAGTACTTTCAAACTTCAATTTCAAAAGCCCAGTATTGTCAGGGCTGAGTCTCCCTTTTCTCTCTTGGTTTATGGCACTTTGATCGCTAACAACAGCTCCATGCTCATATATTTTCAGGCATTTCCCCTTCCTTGAAAAGTTAAGAAATTGATTGCAGTGAAGTTTTCAGTGAGCCTAAATCATGTGCTCATCCTCCATGTGAAGTTGAGGGTGACAAGCATGTGAGTGGGAAGGACTAGGGAGGGTCAGGACATCATGAATGGCAGGCAGTTCCAGCATACCACATTTGCATTTCAAACTCACTGTGGCTGGACGATAACTCATCTTCTGCATCGTCTCACCTTCCTTTCATATTCCCCTTTCCTGGTAACAACAGCATTTACTCCCCTTTTCCATTCAATTTTGTCCTTTTCTTTCAGCAATATCTCTAGTAGCTAATCTGTGCTGTTGACACTTGGTCCTGGAACTAAAACAAAAAATTAAAATTAAAGAAGCATTATTAAAAATTCCCCAAACTATACAAAGTGGGCCGGTGCACAGATGGTAAAAAAAAAAAAAAAAAAAAAAAAAAAATTACCAAAGACCATGAGAATTTAAGAACAAAGGGAAAGTTTAATAAATAAACTACTACAGGCAACAGCAGGCCACACAGATGAGAGGCGATTGTCTGCCCATTGGGGTGAACATACAGGGTCTCTTACTGGAGGAAGGGGCTGTGAACACAAGGAGTAGGGGGCTGTATGATCAATTCATGCACAGGTACCTGATTTATGACTCTGATAAGGGCAGGATGTGAGGCCCGTCCTCCTAGGGTATTGAGACAGGCTATTTCATGGGGTGGTTTAGTTTTATTAGGGTAAAAACACAGATCCAGAGAAGATGTTTTTATGTTGCAGAAATGGAGGTCTACAAAGGGTCCTGCAGTTGCAAGTAGGGTTAAGATATCAATAGGCTCCAGGCACATGAAGAGCTCAGGAGTAGGGGTCTTTGTAAACTTCAGAGTGCCAGCTGGCCCCACATAGAGGAGATATAAATAAACTGTCAAAATATGTTGTTTGTAAGATTGTAGCATTTGTTAAAGTGGAAACACAAAGAGAGAACTTTAAAGCATTCCTGAAAGACAAAATGAGACTTGAACAAAAAGAGACACCCCCTAATCTTAGATAGAATGACTGAACATTGTGGAATTGTTCATTCTCTGCAAATTTGATATGTACATTTAATGCAATACTTACTTAAAAAAAATAACAAGCTGGTTTTTATATAATGTGCAAGAACAAGAGTGAATTCTAATGTAAACTATGGACTTGGCATGATTATGTTGTGTCATTGTAGGTTCATTGATCTTAATAAATGTACCATTCTGGTCGGGCATGTTGAGAATTAGGGAGGCTATACATGTTTAGGGGCAGGACGTATAGGGAAAATCTCTGTACATCTTGTGCAGTTTTACTGTGAACCTAAAAATGTTATAAAAATTAAGAGCAATTTAAAACGCACTCTTTTTGGTATAGAGATACATGAGTTTTGGCAAATTCAGAGAATTATTTAACTACCATCCATAATCAAGATACAGCACATTTCTTTCATCCCCCCTCTCCCCACCAAAATTATCTCATGATTCTTCTAGGGTATGACTGAAAAGTCAGTCCCTCCCTGTCCTCCCCTGGTAAACACAGGAAATCCATAATTGTTTAAAAGTATCTATTTTCTTGCTCTGTTTACTGAAATGTCCTGGCAATAATAAGCACAATCAGGGTAACAATTTACATTCCTAGAGCCCAGATTTTGTTTCCTACTATTTATTCCCTAATAAAAGAAAGACCTCTTGAAGAAATTACTGATTTGGGTCAGAGAAAGTACAAGATGAGTCTACGATATACTATTATGCCAGAAAGCAAAGAAGTGCTCACACACTAATAAAGTTGTGTCAAAACAGCACAGGAGCCTGTCTGAAGGGACTTCCATTAACAACATATGGGATATTTTGAGAATCAAAAAGAATAACTAAAATTATTCTTGAACAGAAAAAGAAGAATTCATGAATCCAAATTAACATGCATCCACATACAAAACATTTGGTAGAAAGCCATTTGGAAGTAGCTCATTAACATAATCCCATAATATTATCAAATAGACTACATGTTACTCACAAAAGGAAAACATGTCTTTAAAATGAAGAGGCGTAGCCCTCTCCACCCTAACAGCATGCTACGTCTGCGCAGTGGAGCAGCCCAGCGTTGGTCCTGCATGCACTACTGCATCGGCAACGAGAGGGCACAGCGCTGCGTAACAATACTTCCTCCTGCAGCTTTTCACCTGGAGCTAGTCATGAGGAAACAATCAGACAAACTGAAATGGAGAACGTTCTGCGAGATACTAAGTCTGTTCAAAGAAATTCAATATCATAAAAATTAAGCAAACAAACAAAAAACCATTTGGCAGACAAGTAAGAAAATTTAAATACAGATTATATATTAGATAGTATGGCTGAGTTGTTTGTTTTCTTAGATGTGATTTTAGTAATAATGATGTTCTTATTCTGTCAAAGAATATCTTATTTTAAGATATGTTTGCTGACATATTTAGGGATAAAATGCCATGTCACATTCTTACTTTCAAATAGTTTTTTTTAAGTGTCTGTCTGTGTGTGTGTGTGTGTACATAGATCTTAGTGTGAATGGGCTCCTACTGGCCAAGTTTTATTTTCAGCATGAAAAAGAATAACAAAAGAGGCATGGCCAAGAAGGCAGAGCAGGAAGACCCTGAGCTCAGCTCCTCTGACAGGCACAACTACTTACAGGACAACCATCTATGAGAACAGCCTGGAGATCACTAGGAAATATTTCCTACGACTCAAAGCATAAACAAGAAACTGCAGTGAGATAGGTAGAAGGGGCAGAGAGGGGGTATAATCAAGACCCACACCTCTGAGGAGATGACCCACAAATGGTGGGATAATTATAATTTTAGAGATTCTCCCAAAGGAGCAAGGAGCCCATGTCCCATGTGGGCTCCCCATTTAAGGGTCTTTAGGACCTGGGAAGATAAGCCCCTAGAGTGTCCAGCTTTGAAGGCCAGCAGGGCTTGAATAAAGGAAATCCAGAAAGCTGTGGGAAACATAGACTCTGCTCTTCAAAGGCACACACAAAATCTCACACACTCTGAGACCAGCGTAGGAGCAGCAATTTGAAAGAAGCCTGGGCCAGATCTCCTTGCTGATCTTGGAGAGATTCCTGGAGAGGCCAGAGGCAACTGGGACTCCCCATGGGGACATAGGCACTAGCGGCAGCCATTATGGGGAGTTTGTTCGACCATGAGGACACTGATGCTGGCAAGCTCCATTTTGGAATCCTCCCTAGACAATTAGTGCAGGGGACTTACTCGCCCACCAGTGTGCAGGCACCAGCCCCAGGAACCCCGGGTCGCATAGCCAGCAGGCCCACTCTGTAACCAGCCTACCTAATATGTAGAAATAAAAACAAAATTAGGCAAAATGATGAGACAGAAGAGTTTATTTCAAACATATAAACACACATTTTAAAAACGGTTGCTTTAATAACAGTCTTCATGATACACCCTTAAAAAACTAAATTTTAGGTGCTAGCAGTGGTGGGGGGGTTGTAGGGGAACTCAGTTATCATAAAAATCACCCTTGATGAAGTTGTTCTTCATGCAATGAACACCCAGCAATAGAGAGATTGTAACGTGTCCAAGATTATGGACAGAAAGAAAAGACATGAGAAAGAATGATGCGATCTTATTATCTATGCCTTATGCTACATGAGATTTCTTTTTTCTTTCTTTTACTTTTTAAAGAAACTTTTTCTTAAAATGTAACATATATATGCAGAAAGAGGCATAAGTCATAAACATATAGCTTTTTGAACTTTTGCAAAGTGAATGTATCTATAAAACCACCATCGAGATCAATAAACAGAATAATCTAACAGCTCAGAAGCCTCTCTATGAATAAGGTTTAAAACCCAGCTTGAGACTCATTCAGTGGATTTTCCCCCCCTATTTACCTAGCATATTTATTTATTTTTTCCCAGAGAACATTTAAAAACATCTTCATTTGTTTCAGAAACCTTGAAATGCACGTTGCATCCCACATCATTGTGCCTTTCATTCTTAGAATGCACCTGCCATACCAGAAGCCGTTTGTATGTTAACACCTTTTATTTGATTAAAGAACAGTCATTTGTTTAGGCTTTTACGGTCCAGCATCCATTCATTCCTGGCACCCTTAGATCTTCTACCACAGGAATCACAGACTCTCCAATTTTCAGTATGCATGCTTCAGGTGGAGTTGATGTCACTTCTGGCACTAAGGATGAGCATGTGACTCTGGATCAACCAATGAGATTATCACATCTTCTGGACATAGATTGGTTCATGAATCCAGTTAGAGCCCAAATGAGTGTAGTAAGGATTTTGTTAGGACCACTGGGAGAGGCACACTCACTTTTCTATTAGACTTGAACCTGACTGGGGGATATATATGTGTACATTCTGAGAGCCAATTTTGCCACTTCTGAAGAGTCACCCCACCTTCAGAATTTCCATGGGGTTGAATGAGACTTTATCACAGCCTACCTTCTCTTTCTGCCCAATCTTGCTTCCTTCTCTTCCCTTCTACGTGTATCCATTCCATGAACAATCCCTAATGAAACCACTGTACCCTAAGAAAATAATAATAGTAAAAATAATTCAGAGAAAACAGAAGCAAATGTAGCAAAATGTTAACAGTGAGTCTATATGAGGAGTATATGAGTGTACATTTTTATTTTAAGTTTTCTCCAGATTCAAAATTTTTCAAAATGAAAAATGAATACAAAGATACTGGAATAAAACTTAATAGAAGTGTAAATGAAATATGGCATAGTGAATTCCACAGGAGAGAAAACATTTTGGTTACAGCTAATTGATGTTTTCTGATTCTGTTAACTTCTTAGCTTGAGGTGGCCTAATATAATAGGCATCTTATGACTAAATTTCACATCCCTGATTCATATACACCATTAAAGATAATTTACCATAACATTCCATCTTCATGTTTAATCATTAGAAGTAGACTATAGTTGCGCTTTCCTATAAAAAAGCTCTTATAAAATTTTTATGAAACAGGAGTAGGAAAATAATTCCACACTTTAGAAAAACATTTGATGAACTGTTGTTGGCTTAGATACTCAGTTCCTTTAGGGCTCTTAAGAAAACTGACAACACATCAAGGGATAAAACAAGGTACATGTCAACCATTATTAGGCCTGTGTGTGTGTTCAAAGGATCCTTTTTGGGAGATATTGTCAAACATCCTCAGTGGAATCAGTTGTTTTATTTATTAAATGCTTCATCAAGTCTTTTTTTTTTTTTTTTTTTTTTTACATTTTTGAATTATTTATTTATTTTTAAAATTTAATTTTATTGAATTATAGTCAGTTTACAATGTTGTGTCAGTTTCCAGTGTAGAGCACAATTTTTCAGTAATACATGAACTTACATATATTCGTTGTCACATACTTGTTCACCATGAGATACCACAAGATCTTGTATGCATTTCCCTGTGCTGTACAGTATAATCTTGTTTATCTATTCTATATATACCTGTCAGTATCTACAAATTTTGAACTCCCAGTCTGTCCCTTCCCACCCCTCCTCCCCTGGCAACCAAGCCTAAAAGGGCTGCCTGGTAGGTGTAAAGAAAGGCACCTTTGCCTGGAGGCACTGATATGAGATGGGTTAGCCCAGATTTAATGCTTCTAGAATTAAAGAGCCATTGCTATGCTATAGGAAAAAAGAATGCCTTGTCAAATTATTCCTTAATATTTTTTTTCACCCAGAATACTTGCACAAAATAAATCGATTCTTAGCCAATTTCATAAGCCAAACTTCTTTATTTATCCCTGCTCTACATCAGAATTGAAAGGTTGGTGAAAATAGGGAGGCATGAAAAAAAAAACAAAGCGATATTTTTCCCAATTCTCCAGAAATGTTGAAGGTGGTATTCTTTAGTCTTGATGTGAATCAGGGGGGTTCACGTTCATCCAAACATTGATGTTTAATGTAATATTTTGGAGGGCTGTCTATATGGTTCATGGTCACTGGAAAGATCATTCCTGCCTTTACTGTTGTGTGAGAAATTTACATTTCTAATTTTAAAGTTCACTTTCTGAATTTCTCCTTGGCTGCTTTCAGCGATTGCTTTCCTTTCTGGTACAATCTGCATAAAGCTGCTAACCATCACGGAAACATTTACTGTTTTAAAAATGTGCTCACAGATCAAGTCAACTGCACATCTTTTGCATTCACTCCCTTTAACTTTTCAATTTCCCTCCTATAGCATTGCTATTTATAGATCATCTAATCTTTGAAAAGCTCAAACACCATGTATTTCAGGTAATGGAAATGTCAGTGGGACACTAAGTGGTAGGGCACACCTGACTAGAATGTTTTAATATAAGCTTCATTTCTTGATTAATTTTGTTGTCTTCAACCCTGAGCAGCAAAGTCCTAGAAAAAAATGAAAAATTAATAAAAAGACAAATTTGTTTGGTTTATTGGAAAAGTCTTGATTCTTAGATAAATTCTAGAAGCAAAAAGTTATGTAACTTAGAAACCATATATGGTATTACTCCATCTTGCATATCAAAGAATAGTCCTTCTGTATGTCTTTAATTGAAAGCCCTTAGTGGCTTTGTTTTCTTCTAATTGTGAAAAAGAAATCCATTCAGCTATTCTGTGAGGAAGGAAGCTTCTAGCAACTTTGGAAGATTGAAACCCAGCGAGATTAATAAAAGCTGAAGGATTTTTCAAGAACAATTTCTGTCTCCTGCCTGAATTCCACATGTTCTTCTGCCTGATTTGTATTTTCATCTTGTCTTTATTGTTCTTAAGTTGATTCTTCAGAAATGACCTGCAAAACCCACTTTCACTGAAATTACTTTCAAACTTGTTCAAGTAATTCAAAAGCACTTCAGTCGCAATCATTAAATAAGTAATTTTCATAAATAATCATAATTGAGAGTTTGATTCTTAAATTTCACCAGTGATGACTCCTATTTGGCTTTTCCTTTAAAGAAAGCATCCTTTCTTGCATAGAAAACATTTTCTTGATTTTAAGTAAATGAGCCAACTTATCCTAATTTGACTTACAAAAAAAAAAAAGGCTTTTTCAAAACATCTCAAAATTAACTCCCTTCTTAAATCACTCTACTTGCATACAAGAAAAATTATTGTCAAGCACTATTCATGATATTTTCATTTCTCTTATTTAATTACTAAACAGTCTCAATATTTGTGTATCTAGTTAAAATCAACATTCAAAAGAAGCCTTACATATTTCATTGAGATTTTCACATGACGCTCCTCATAATTATGCAGATCTAATTTCCACTTAGGGTAGAATAACTGTTTTCACAGTGACAGCAAATACTACACAAAGTCTGTAGGAGGGACATACTTCTTCAACTAGGATATTCATGTACAAATGATTAGAAAAACATTATTAATATCACAGCAGCCAAGGCTATATAATAGGCCAGTAAAATGTTAAAATTTATTTAAATCATACTGATAAAGACATTTACTAAGCAGAAATATCAGTTAATTATCAAGTAATATGTTGTACATCAGAATAAATTCCTTGGGTGAACATCACATATAGAGGAATGCCACTCCTGAGAACTCCAGAATGGGTGTTTTTAAAACACTATTAGAGCAGCCTGAAAGAATTAAAACAAGGGTTGTGTGGTAATAGACAGCTAGAGCAAGTTTAAACATATTTTGAGTAAATTTGCTCAAAATGCATTTGTAGTTCAGAATTCAATGATTGATATCCTGATGGCATGGCATTTGGGACAACAGCAAGTTAATTTTATAGTATTTCTTCTGTGTTCTTCAGCGTATTGATAGAATAGCACCTGTTAGCTCAACATATACATTCACTTTCATTAAAAGGCCCCCAGGTTGCTTATGGATAGTCTACATTGTTCATATTTTCCAGAAGGATTGGGTACTGGTGATTCAGAGAGCAATAGCAGCCTCCACATGCACAAAACTGGAGCTAGGAAAGAGTTGGAAATCTTCAGTGAAATGTCAAAGTACATGGTTTAAATGTACTTAAGTTGATTCTTCAGAAATGACCCACAAAACCCACTTTTACTGAAATTACTTTCAAACTTGTTCAAGTAATTCAAAAGCCCTTCAGAAACCCAACTCAAACTACCTTAAGTTAAAATAAAAAGGTATTTTCAACTCATCTTACAGGGATCTCTAAGAGATGTCATGAGCTCCTAACACAGCTAGCTCTCAAGATTCAGATGCTATCACGAGACCTATTTCTTGAGGCCTGTTCCAGTCTCTGTTGGCCTCATGCCTAAACAGGCTTTCTCCCAGAGCAGCAAAGCTGACTCAGGGTGGCTCCAGATTTATGTAGCCTTTAGCACTCATGCTCTCCAAAGACTCAGGATTTTTTTTCCCTACTCTGTGAGTACAGGTTAATACTACCAAAAGGACTCTTACTGGCTCTGCTTGGGTCATATGCCCATCACTGGTCCAACCACTGTGCTAAGAGAATGAGGTACTCTGTCTAGGCTTCCTAACACATCTGTGCAGGGGTCTGTGTACTAAAGAAGGGAAAGAGATGCTGAGGAAGCAAAAATAGGTGGGTAGGTGATTAATCAATGACAGACATACAAACAGACAGGTCAGTAATAGATATAAATGGATTGATAGATACATGTACATGATAGATATAAATAATAGAGAAAGAGATGGATATGATAGAGATATAGGTTGAGAGATAGATAGATAAATAGATAAGAGAGAAAGAAATAACCCACCTTAGTAAAGCTATGTTTCTGGCTTTGAACTATACAGTCTGCTATTGAACCCATCTTTGAAAAACGTTATGTCTTTGATATTTTTCCATGACAGTTTTCATATTTCTCATATTTGTCTAGGTGTATATTTTAAAACCGAGTGCTCCATAGAGGTTGGAGCACAGCTTCAGAGTGAACATGTATGTTTTTGAATCCTCAGCCAAGGACTAGCTATATGACCTAGAGCAAGTTACTCAGCCAACTCTGAGCTTCAATTTTTGTCAAATATAAAATGGGAAAGATTATATTTACTTTATAAGGGATTTACAAAGATTAAATGGGATAATATAGTTAAATGCTTAGCAGAGTACCTGACATATAGAAATATGCCATTAAATAAATGTCACTGTCCTTAATACCATTAATACTACCATTATTATTATATGATTTCCATATACATATTCTTGATCACCCTCTAAGCTTGTGTTAGGAATCACTAAACCCATTTACAATTGTTTAGGAATTAAAGCAAGAACATTGCTGGCACATATGCGTAAGTGACGCTATGATTATGCATTAGAGCCCTGGCCACCAGGGGCATAGTTTTCAGTGTGCACTAGCCAGGCAGAAGTGCCCATGCAGTCACGCAGTCATGCTGAAGATTTTCACTTATGCACATTAAAGTTATAACAATGCTTGTCTTTGCCCACACCCACCTCTGTCTCACAGCAGTGCTTTAAAATGGACGTATGTGAAGTTTTAACAATGAAGGATGCCCATGATGAATATTTTCTCTTCCAGTTTAATTTGTCAAAGTTCTTAAAAGAAAGACAAAGATCATAAGGGTTTTTTTGTTTTTTTTGTTTGTTTGTTTTCTGTTTTTTTTTAGTGTGAAAAATATGCTTGAGCTGGGGAAGTGCTGCTTCCATAAACACTGAATGTGTAATTGCTGGAAGAGGTCTTTTCTTTTGGCAAATACATCATTCTACATTCAGATGGCGTTGCCCAGTCTAATTTTGAAACAGCTTTCCTTTTGGCGGAAAAAGTCAAACCTACTCATTGTAAATGTAATACAAAGGGCTTCTTTCATATTGTCTTATAAGAAGTCAGTTTTATCTTCCTTTCATTATTTGAAAAAAAAAAAGTCAGTTTTAAATTTGAGGTTCACTTCCTTCTAAGTAAATACCTTTTTTTCATCAGCAAAAAATGTCTGCTCTGAATTCAGTTAAATTGGTTCACTATTCTCTTTCCATTCTCTTTTCAGTTACCAATGTGGGAAAAGTTTAGTGTAAGCATTAATCTATGGACTAATGAGCAAACTCTGCCAAGTTTGTTTAATAACAGATGAATTTTTCACTTCATTTGGATGGGAAAAGGACGTACTTTTAAAACTTTTACCAAGTATATCACTGACTTTGTGAAAAATATTTTTCAGTGATCTGAATATGTCCAGAGAGTAGGATGCATGTGGAAGATTGAGATTGCAAAGGAAACAGGAATCTGATTTCCATGACATACCTAGAATTTCTATATGGATGCCCCCAAGGCAATTTCGTGCCATTGTAAGACACACTGAAATGATTATTGCAAAGTATGCTTTTTTAAAAGACTGGAAATATACTAAAATGCTAACATTGATGATCATTTTTCAGTGATAATATAGATGATTGATTTCTTATCATTACTTTTATGTATTTTCAGATATAATATATGAAAAATATAAAAAATAACCCAAATAGAGAAAAAATTTAAATCAAGAGGCTACTTTTCATAATTCAATGCAAATAAATTTAAAGTCTATATGAACTGGAAAATTACCAGGGATAATTTAATTTGCCAAAACAATTAAAAGTGTAACTAGACCAAATTCCCTATTCATTAAGATAGAATAACTGCATTTATTTAGCTCTTCTTTAAAGTCATTAAACAAAGCTTGAAAGTTTCATGACCAACAGTCTTTATCATCTTCTCCTAGATTTATTCCTGGAATCTTATTTTTCAAATTAATTTTTCAAATTTTTATACAATTTTTAAAGTTCCACTCCATTTACAGTTATTATAAAATATTGGCTATATTCCCCATGTTGTACAGTACATCCTTGAGCCTGTCTTGCACCCAAGAGTTTGTACCTCCCACTTCCCAACTCTTATATCGCCCTCCTTTTCTCTTCCCACTGCTAATCACTAGTTTGTTTTCTATATCTGTGAGTCTGCTTCTTTTTTGTTACAGTCACTAGTTGTATTTTTTGATACCACATCTGTGATGTCATCTCTGTCTGACATTTCACTTAGCTTAACACCCTCCAGTTCCATCCATGTTGCTTCAAATGGCAAAATGTTGTTCTTTTCTATGGCTGAGTAGTATTCTGTTGTGTGTGTGTGTGTGTGTGTGTGTGTGTGTGTGTATCTTCTTTATCCATTCACCTGATGACAAACACTTAGGTTATTTATATATCTTGGCAATTGTAAGGAATGCCACTGTAAACAGTGGGGTGCATGTATCTTTTCAAATTAATGTTTTTGGTTTTTTCAAATATGTACCTAGGAATGGAATTGCTGGGTCATATGGTAGTTCTATTTTTAGTTTTTGAGAAACTTACATATTGTTTTCCACAGTGGCTGCACCAATTTACATTCCCACCAACAGTGTATGAGGGTTCCCTTTTCTCAACATCCTCACCAACATTTGTTATTTGTGTTCTTTTTGATGATAGCCATTCTGACCGGTGTGAGGTGATAACTCATTTTGGGTTTGATTTGCATTTTCCTAATGATTAGCAATGTTGAACATCTTTCCATATGCCTGTTGGTCATTTGAAGGAATTGCACTCTCTAACATCAGATTATACTACAAAGCTATGGTAATCAAAACAGTATGGTACTGGCACAAAAGCAGACACCATAGATAAATGGAAGAGAATAGAGAGCCCAGAAATAAACCCATACACTTATGGTCAGTTAATTTACGACAAAGGAGACAAGAATATACAATGGAGAAAAGACAGTTTCTTCTATATGTGGTGCTGGGAAAACTGAACAGCTACTAATAAAAGAATGAAATTAGAACATTCTCTAACACCATGTACAAAAATAAACTCAAAATGGATTAAAGAACTAAATGTAAGACTGGATACTGTAAATCTCCTAGAGAAAAACACAGGCAGAACACTCTTTGACATAAATTGTAGCAATATTTTTGGATACATCTCCTAAAGTAAAGGAGATAAAAAGTAAAAATAAACAAGTTGAACCTAATTAAACTTAACTTCTGCACAGCAAAGGAAACCACTGACAAAACAAAAAGACAATTTACTGAATGGGAGAAAATATTTGCAAATGATATGACAAATATGGGATTAATATCCAACAAATATAAACAGCTAATACAACTCAGCATCAAAAAACCAAACAACCTGAATTTAAAAATGAGAAGAACTGAATAGACAATTTTCTATAGAACCTTATGTTTTTAATGCAATTTTAAATGATATATTTTAAAAATTATTTTTAAAAATCTCTTTATTGTTGTATACAGAAATAAAATGTATTTAAGTAATTGAGTTCAGAACCAATCAGCTTGTCAACATCTTTTACAATTTTTAATGATTTGTCTGTAGAAGTTTGGGGCTTTTCAATGTGGATAATCATATTTTGATTAATGAAATATCTGTTTACTTCATTTTTATCATCTCACCTCACTAGCTACTATAATACCTCTAGTACTTCCAGGAAAATGTTGACTAGAAGCAGTGACAGCAAGAATTCTTCTCACATTTCGTATGTTAAGAATGGATGTTTGTTATACTTTTTAAAAAATCATAAGAAATTGAATTTTATAAAACACTTGTGCTGTATCTCTTGAGATAATCAAATCATTTTTTTCTTTAAACAATTTTAGTGTTAAACCCAAGTTATTCCCAGAATCAGCCCAACTTACTCACAATGAATTATATTTATATTGCTTGATTTGCTAATACTTTAGAAAGTTGGTCTATATTAATGCCATTTCTGACCATTTCTATTTGTCACACTTTTAATGTTTTGTTATAAATATTATAATATTTATATTATAATATAACTATATAAACATGTCTATTAAAATGAATAGGAAATTATAATTTTTTTCTTTTTTGTGAAATGTTTTGTGGAGGATTAAATTTATCTGTTTCATAAAAGTTAGCTAGAATACCATGTGGGCTGGCTGGTTCTTTGTGGGAGGATTTTAAACTAGTTATTTGATTACTTTATTGGTGACTAAGCCTACTTCTTCTTGAATAACCATCAGTAAGTTCTGCTTTCCCTAGTAATTTGTCTACAAAAACTTCATTGACATAAAGTTATTCGTATTATATTTTTGTCTTTTTAGAACCCACTGAATCTGTGGTAATAACAATTTTCTGTGCCTTTTTTTCCTTTCATTCATAATCTCAACAGAGGTTAAATTATTCTATTAGTGTTTTCAAAGAACATGCTTTTGGTTTTGTATTTATGTTTTTTATGTTGTTACTTTAGATGGCTTTGTATTTATGTTTTGCATGTTATTACTTTAGATATACATACATACTATCTATCTACCTACCTATCTATACACACACACACACACACACAGATACTAGTTTCATCTTCCTGATCTAATTGAAATTTTTAGCATTATGCAATAACATTTTTGTTACCTAAAATTCCCTTTTATCTTAATAAGAATTTTGTCTGAACTTAACAGAGCTCCTCAAGTTTCTTTCAGTTAATACTTAAGACCAATGTGATATTTCCATCCCTTTATTACCTGTATGTTTTCATAAGTACTTAGAATTGGATGTACCTGGGATTTCAAAGGGTTGGAGGGGCTATCCAATAAATGCTTCATGTTTTTTCTTCTTTTTAGCTATTTTGAGTTCTCTGTTGATTTCTTTATTTTTCTTAGTTCACTATTTTTATTTTACTAGTTTGAAAACTATATCCTGTCTTTCTATTCTTTTGGTAATTATTCTAGAGTTTTACTATACATTTCAAATTAATGTCTACAGTTAATATCATAATTCCCACCCCTAAACAATGTAAGGAAATTCATACCACCTCATTCAGATCAATCCTCTAACATTTACATGCATTTTTGTGTAATAATTTAGTTCTGTTCTTTTTTCAAATTCCTCAAGTTACATATTCATATTATTTTATTTAAAATCATTTGTTTGGGTTTAATTACATATTTGTCCATTTTTTTTTCATAAATAATGGACCTTCCTCCTGAGATCATTTATTCTCTTACTGGAATAAATTATTTTCCAAGTCCTTTGGGGTAGTCTTACTTACAGTAAACTTTATATGTAGAGAGAGAGAGAGAATATATGAAACATACATGATATTATGAAATACAGATATATACATATATTCATCTCATCTGAAAATATATTTAGTCTGTCTTCCATCTTGATTTTTTTCTGGAAGACAATTCTAAGTTGAAAGTTATCTTCCCTCATCCCTTCAAATGTATTATTTCACTTCCTGCTGACTTTTATTGTTGCTAGTGAGAAATCTGTTTTCAGTTTAATTGCCATACTTTTGTAAGGGTCTTGAGACTGTTTTGGCCAAGGATAGGTGAGTGGAAGAGATGTCATTCTCACCTGAGACAATAAAAAGCCTTCATTCCTTTCTTCCCCTTCCAAGGTAAACATGGAGACTTTGGGTCAAGATGGCAGAGAGAGAGTGTGTCAAGATCAAAGCAGCTTAGATTGTTGACTCATTGAATAAAGGACAGATAACTGGGAGTAACACCTTGGCTAATAACTAATTTTTGTTGTATTAAGCCACTAAGATGTGGAGATTGTTTTATCACAACATAGACAAGGCTAATAATATACAACATCTCTGAACATGCTGTCTCTCTTCTACTCTCACCACCCTCTCCTTCTGTAACTACAATTGAGCATAACTCCTATTCTATCCTCCACATATGTTAATCTTTTTGATGGTTCTTGTTTCACCTCTCTCTGTTGTATTTTGTGCTACTGCTTCATATCTGTTTTTCAGTTTGCTAATTTTACTCTCCAGCCATATCTGACCTAACTCATTTATATAGTTTTAATTTTGTCAATTACATTTCATGATGAAAGTTCTATTTTGTGCTTTTCAGATATGTCAGGTGTTGGTTTTGATCATTTCTTTTTGCAAACTCTTTCTTGTAAATTTTTTATTTCTCCAAGTATTTTATACAGAATTATTTTGTATAATCTGTCTGAAAATTCTAATGTATAAATTCTTTGAAGATCTGCATTTATTGTTTGCTTTTTTTCCTGCTGGCTGTCATTCATGGTAGTTTATTACCTGTGGCTATGGTACATGTGATTTGAGGGACATACATATTAATCTACGGAAAACCTGAAGGACTAAAGTTATGATGCTTTCTTCCAGCAGGGATTTACTTTTGTTTCCTTGTTAAGCTTGGTTTTTCTACAGGCTCGGGCTATTTTATTATTCTTTTGAGTTCATTTCAGGAGGCTCAGTTTCAGTTCACTAACTTTGTAGCTAATTCAAAGCTTAGTCTCTTGATTACAGTGTTATCAGTATTTACCTTCAGAGGAAAACCTGATTTAGAGCTTATTGTTCAAGATTTAACTTCCTGTTTTGTTTAGCCCATCTGCAATCTCCCTTACATCTACGGTCCAGCAAAACAATAAAATATATTTTATGCTAGATGTGGGTATTTTGTAGCAGGTGAGTTCTTGGCAAATTTAGTCTGCTGTTCCACCCCACCTCCTATTTTTATAATTATTCCAATTCCTATTACCACTGGTAAAAGTTAGAAAGAGAAAAATTTGAGATTTTACTACATTCTAATGAATATTGTTTGAGAGGACTGTAAAAGAAATTCACAGAAGTATCATGTTTTCATGGATAATATGCAAGCTTTAAATTCAGATAAACATCTTAAATCTTTGATTTGGGCAAATTACTTATAGTCCACAAGTCACAGGTTTCTCATTTATAATTAGAAACATATAAAAGTTACCTCATGCTATGATGACTCAACAACGTATGGGCTCTCTCTTTTTCTCTCTTTCTCTATATGTGTATAATCTGACATATAGATGATAAATGATTGATTCCTTTATTCACAGTAATTATTGTCCTCTGCATGCTATATAGAATTGGGTTGTATGGTTGGATTATTTAATTTATTAATTTGTTGGAATGTTGTAGAATAAATTAGAATATAGTATGCAAAAGACTGAATGTTTTTCTTTAGCTGCTATATTGAATAAGAGAGAGAAAGAGATTAATTTTCCATTCTAATTCACATATTTATAGACTCCATATATCTGGGGCTTGTATGTTAGTTTAAAATAATATTAATATGGAAACATTAAAATTTCTACAATAATCTTTTAGATACCTATTATGTTAGCATTCCTTGTAGATTTTTCTTCTATAATAACTTAAATTACAGATAAATAACTAGGTGTTCACATTATTCAAGTGACAAAATAATTTTCCTCCCTCTGGTAGATAAAGGAAAGGCAGCTAATCTAGTTGTAAATTGAAGGCATCATTCACATTGCAGTCATGCTCTGTTGCATGGTTAGGCAAAATCCAAAATGACAATTTTGACAGAAATAGTCCATAGAATAGGCTAACCCTGTGAATGAAGACACAACACTGACCTCAGAGAATTGGGATCCAGATTATTTGCCAAATTAGCTAAAGAAAGACTGTTAATTCAGGTAACAAAGAAGCTTGGCAAAAAGCTAGTAGCAGATTTCTTTTCTCTATTCTTTGACTTTTCATGTCCAATGAGCTAGGGAGGGAATGACGTCTGTTGGCTGTGCAAGTCCCATAAAACTCACATGAAAATAAAAACAAACTGGGATCTTATAAACTAGTTTGGCTACTCGCCTTCTGCTATAATCATGATTTCCCTGTGTGCCATATTTTCCATGTTGTCTGTATTCATTAATAGTAAGATCAGTTATTATAAAAATAGTGAATAATGCATTATTTACCTACATTCTTTCATTTAATTTTCAAAGTCCCTATAAAATAGGCACTATCAAAATCTCCAGTTTACAAGTGAGAAAAGAGGGATAAATAGTGTTTATGATGAGAATGGTAAGTGGTGAGAAAGGAGAGAAGAAAAAAATGAAGAGCATTTTTCTAACCAGCCTCACTGCTGTACTGTACACATGTTGGTTACATCTCTAGGTCCTTAGCCTATCGCCCTACAGACTCGGCAATTTTGTTAGATAATCTGAATGCATGTATAAATAGAATTCTTATCAAGTAACTCAGAGCTGAGTGAGGTAGTGAGTTTACTGCATAGCAAGATCAAGATTATCAAGCAATTTAGCAGGCTGAGACAATAGACTAAATCTAATATGACAAATCTTAAAAAGGGGGAATAAAATACACAGAATCTTGATGTTTAATGCAAATCAGAAGTACAGTGAGGTGTCACCTCACACCAGTCAGAATGGCCATCATTCAAAAGTCTACAAATGATAAATGCTGGAGAGGGTGTGGAGAAGAGAAAAGGGAACCTTCCTACACTGTTGGTGGGAATGCAGTTTGGTGCAGCCACTGTGGAAAACAGTATGGAGATTCCTCATAAAAACTAAAATAAACTTACCATGTGACCCAGCAATCCCACTTCTGGATATATGGAGGGAATTCCACTTCAAAAAGGCACCTGCACCCCAATGTTCATAGTTGCATTATCGACAATAGCCAAGACATGGAAACAGCTTAAGTGTCCATCAACAAATGACTGGATAAAGAAGTTGTGGTATATTTATACAATGGAACACTACACTAAAAAATGATAAAATAATTGCATTTGTAGCAATGTGGATGTCCCTGGAGAATGTCATTCCAAGTGAAGCCAGAAAGAGAAAGAAAAGTATATGATATCACTCATATGTGGAATCTATAAAAAAGACAAATGAACTTACATATGAAACAGAAACAGACTCACAGACATAGAATACAGACTTGTGGGTGCCCGGGGGTGCGGGGGGCAGTGGGAAGAGCTAAACTGGGAGTCTGAGATTTGCAGATACTGACTGGTACCTATAAAATAGATAAACAAGTTTATACTGTACAGCACAGGGAAATATCTTCAATATCTTGTAGTAGCTCCATGGTGAAAAAGAATATGAAAATGAATATATGTATGTTCATATATGACTGAAGCATTTTGCTGTACGCCAGAAATTGACACAACATTGTAAACTGACTATAACTTAATAAAAAATAAAATAAAATAAATAAATGAATGAATGAATTATAAAAATGAATTGGCTTGACAAATGACTGAATATGTGAGGTGAACAAAATGTTTAAATATGGCATTAATACTCTGGCCTTGATGATCCTGGGGTCACAAGTATCACATGCTTCTATAATTATCCTTTCATTTAATAACCAAATAAAATGTCTGAAGCGTTCATGGTGCCTAACAGCAGAAAATTCCATCTTCTCTCTTGTCACATGTCTACTCGGGCTGCTGCTTTGAACAGTTCTGTTGTCTCTTCCTGCCTTGTTCTCAGAAGTGGTATTGCAGTGTGGTTATGAGCACAGACTGGGGAATCAGACCAACTAATTTCAGTATTGTACCTGCCACTTCCTAACTGAATGATCCTGGGAAAGTTATTTAATCTCTTTGTGCCTCACTTTCCTCAACTATAAAATGGTAATAAATAATTGTACCTACTTTACTGGGATCCACAAATATTTAATAACCTACAAAGTGCTCAACCATATCAAATTCCCAAATACCCTGTCTGTGGGGGAAATATTATTAAAGTAATAGCAATATTTCCAGCTACAGAAGACAATATCTTACTTGAATGTGCAGAGAATTTTTGATCTTTTTTTTAATCTTAAGAAGCCCCATAAACTCTACTATAAATGGATCTTGAGACACCATAAACATATACTAAGTGAACAAAAAAATAGTCTAGTGGCTTAAAATTAAGAGCTCTGTGTTTCAGATGACTAAGCTTTCTTGATGAAAACAAACATTACTATGTAAAGTTAACCCAAGATAATTATTTTCTCTGCTCAGGTCAGAGGTCATCAATAGTTCCCAAGTTATCTATTGAAAAACTCTGAATTCAGAGCCCAACATTCAAGGCTTTCAATGATCTAGCATTTCTTTCCTTGTCTAACATTTACTTCCTTAAATATTCTGAAGTCCAGGTGATTTGAAAATCCCACACCTCTATCTTCATGTTTTCTCTAAGTTCTTTCCCAGATCTAGAAAGACTGAATTTTCCCCAACTCCAAACATGCAGTTCCTTCCCATCCACCAAAGGCTAAGTTTTCCAGAAGAGATTATGTTGCTGATTCAAAATGAACTGGCTTATCAATTCCTCCTCTAAACTGGAATAGAGGTTGTACTAAATATGACACAATCATATCTTTCAGTGGACCATCAATATTGGTGACATAAATCTGTCATGGATAAATATCTTGTGCACTCTCCAAGAATGAGAAATAATTTCTAATTCCCCTACAGTTCCTGGCGTATATCACATATTCATTAAATGTTTGTTAGATGCCCAGAAATCTGCCTGTTGTTCAGATCAAATAAAATGAGTGGAGTTAAGAAAACTGATTTCTTAAACTTACTCCTAAATTTGCCAGGATTAATAGCAAATATTTTATTTTAATAATGCCTGTACCATGGCATTTTTCAGTGAAAAAAAATTAGACTCCGTTTCATTCAAAACTAATCTTGTAATAACTTTTTCAGTGCCCCAAGCATTTCCCAAGGTGGAGGCAGCTGTGACTAAAGCATTGAACTCAGTCAAGAGGAAACAAGAATAAGAAATTTAAGCCACCGTAAATCCTGCAGGAATCTCTAACAGACCATATTTTTTAAAGAATTCGTTTTGTAATATACAATGCCATACCTTTTATATTAAATGTTTTCAGTCTCAGATGTCTACATGCTTTACTAGAATTCCTCCAAAAGAAGTAATACCAGGTCTGTGGATTTCAGTGCATGTACCAAATGTTGTGATATGCTGTCTAGATCCACCCCCCCACCCCCTTCAAGACAAAGGTGCACATTCCCCTAGCTGCCAGGAGTATTGGCTTCCAGCAGCTTACAGCTGTGTCTCTCCCTTGGAATTGCCATCAGCCAAATGGAGCTGCCTAGCCCAAGATCACCTATCCCTCACCAATGAATGGTGGAAGTGGAGGTACCAAGGCCCAACTGGGAAAACTCTGAAGATCCATCCCAGCTCCAGAGCATCTTGTGTGACTTGCATCTATTGTCATTGCACCATTAACAATGGAAAAAGACTAGTGACTGTTACTGAGATGAAAACAATCCTGAGAAGTAAAGGACTGAACATGGAAAATAAGAAAATAACTCATTTAAGTTCCCCTCACGTTCCCATGATGGCTTTGCTTTTAGTAAAATAATAGTTTTATTTTAATTTCTTTGTTTTTTTGTATAAGAAACTGCTAGCATCTTTATTCATGTTAGAATATCTTGAAGTGAAATTCAGTATTGCTATTTAAGTTTTTCATATTTTGACTAGATGTCCCTCCACTTATTTCATGGTTTTGTGTGTGTATATATTTGACAAATGGGCATTTATTAAGCTTTTGCTTACATAGTATGAGTCATGAATTGGAAATTAAAATACTATGCATGAGAATCCAATTAGTGAACATTTACGAAATGATTTCATTCTGATGTATACCTTAAAAGCAATTGACTTTTTAAAAATTTTATTTTTTACTGAAGTGTGATTTTACTGTGTTAGTTTCAGATGTACAGCTCCTACTTTATCCTTCCCCAGCCCTTTCTCCTTTGATAACTATCGTTTGTTTTCTATGTCCATGAGTCTATTTTTGGTTTGTAAATAGAATTTGTATCATTATTCTTTAGATTCCACATACAAGGATGTAATATGATATTTGTCTTTCTCTTTTTGACTTCACTTAAGATTATAATCTCTAGGTGCATCCATGTTGCTGCAAATGGCACTACTTCATTCTTTTTTACAGCTGAGTAATATTCCATTTATTTTATTTTATTTGTGTGTGTGTGTGTGTGTGTGTATCACAACTTCTTTATCCAGTCATTTGTCTATGGACATTTGGGTTGTTTCCATGTCTTGGCTATTGTAAATGATGCTGCTATGAACATTGGGGTGCGTGTGTCTTTTTGAATTATACTTTTCTCTGAATATATGACTGGTGGGGATTGCTGGACCATATGCTAAGTCTATTTTTAGTTTTTTAGGGAACCTCCATACTGTCCTCCATAATGGCTGCACCAACTTACATTCCCACCAAAAGTGTAGGAAGATTCCTTTCTCTCCACACCCTCTCTAGCCATTTATTATTTATAGACTTTAGTGATGGTCATTCTGACTGGTGTGAGGTGATATCTAATTGTAGTTTTGATTCGCATTTCTCTGATAATTAGTGATGTTGAGCATCTTTTTATGTGCCTGTTGGCCATCTGGATGTCTTCTTTGGAGAAATGTCTATTTAAGTCTGTCCATTTTTTAATTGGGTTATTTGTGTGTTTTTTAATATTAAGCTGTATGAGCTGTTTGCAAATTTCAGCAGTTTTTTTGAATCAGCTCCTAGAGGAACGGAAATAAAAGCAAAAATTTAAAAATGGGACATAATTAAACTTAAAAGTTTTTGCACAGCAAAGGAAACCACAAGCAAAAGACAACCTACAGAATAGGAGAAATATTTGCAAATGACATGATTGACAAGGGACTAATTTTTAAAAATAATTGACTTTGTATTGTATATGGGAAAATAATTTTTAAACTGATTATCTAAAGAACATTTACATATTATTTACTCAGTCATGTTTTTCTCTCACTGTCTTAGTCTGGGTTACCTGGAAATATACTCAAGGTGGACATGTGCATACAAATTGTGTATTAGGATGTGTTTTAAGAGCAAAACCTATGAGGGGTTGAGGGAAGCTTGAAAGAGTATAAGGAGAAATTGAATTCTTGTGCAATTACTGTACTTTTCCTAGGAAATGACTTCTTCAGTGAAGGAAATGTACACTACATATCTTTGTATTCCTGTTTGCTATTGCCCGATGCGTGAAGAAGCAGAGTTCCTTGAGGATTCCAGCAGCACCTGGGGGGCTTGGACCTGGGCAAGATACTGGAGGAGGGGCAAGCTGGGAAGGACAGAGCAAGGGGCAAGAGCACGTGCTGCACCATAGGTTTCCACTGATTTTTGATGAGGTTCCCTGAGCCTTACATCTTGGAGCCCAGCATAAAGTGGATGCTAAAAGGAATTATGTTAAATCAATGAATGAGCCGTCATTTACCAAAAGAAACTTTCTTATTATATAGACAGTAGAGTGTCTGTTTTCTGAAATGCTTGGATAATAGATATGTTGGTTCCAATAGTAAACTGAGCAGAGTTCCATTGCTTTCTTTCCATGGAGCCCATTTTAGATCCCAGCCCAGGGAATCAGTGTCTTCAAACAGTCCTGTGGGTGTGTAAAGCCCTACCAGGCTCTTATCCTTTCCAAAGCTACAGAGAAACATACACCTATCCTATTTGTCATTTATTTAACAGAAGTTAAGATGTTTGCTGCTTTGATGCAAAGTGTGAGTGAATGGTAATTGATTCATGTTTATTTCTACCACCACAAATTTGCAGTTTAGAAAGAGGTTTAGTGCCTTCATCATGACATGGGCCCCCAGCGTGGTTTTCAGCCTCACTTTTGCCACACTCTCGTATACCTATACCACACCCATCCTGAACTAAGTGAAATTCCCAAAGTGTGTCTTGTCTTGCTCACTTCTCAGCCTAGAACATCTTTCTCTGCTTAGTTAATTCTTCTTAGCTCAATCTGTATCACCTACTAAGGTAATCATCATATGTGACTGACTACATGGTCTTAGAAGACACTCCCTTATGCATTACAGCACCTGGTACTCTGTTTATCGTAATGTTTTTCCTACTGTGCTATGCTTACCATTTGCTTGTCTTTCAACCCTACTAGAATGCAAGACCCTTGATGCTAAATACTGTGTTTATTATTTAGGTCCTTTCAGCACTTGACAGTGTTCAGAATGTACCAAGCAAATATTTATTAGATAAATGACTAAATGAGTGATCCAAAGTAGTAATCAAGGTAGACATTTTAACAGAACTTGATAGGTAGTGATGTCAGGTAACACCAAAGGTATTTTTTGCCATCCCTTCCATTAACATCTAAAGTTAGACCTCACCTCTCAATTTAAAAAAACTCACATTACTCCTGTTACCTGTGGACACCACCTGGCTCAGATTCAGTGTGTGAAATAGTGAAGCGATATATAGATGACCTACTTTTTTTCCTGTTTCTATTCTGGGCTTCTCACCAACTAGTAAAAGAAGTTCCTTTTAAAGCCTAAGTGATATTAAACAGCAACTCACTAAAGCTTTTTTTTTTTTTTTTTTTGTCTTAAGGTGGGCAAGGCTTGCTCTTTCCTATAACAAGATAAATATTATATACTAGGGACCTGATGGTACTCTTCTGCTTGGTCCCACTTGTGTCTAGCACAGTGCTGGGCACATAGTGGATTCTGGATTGATCAGGTAAACAATCCCTGCACTGCAGAGCTGTGGGGATCAGAAATACCTAGAACGTTGGAACCTGATTCTTCATAGTACATTGAGTAGACTCTGAATTCTAGATTGCCAGGCTGCCTCTGAGAGCACACCTTGAATGATACAGCCATCTGGAAATGGAGTTTTAAACTTCTCTTTGCAATAGAGGTGAAATGAAAGTTGAGATGAAAATTGACATATCTTTCATATGATAGAGGCTGTTAAATACTTATGTCTGAATTAAACTGATATTTGTGTGGTGATGAGTAAGCTGCTGAAACTAGGGAAATGAGCCCAGGTGTCTATCTCAGCTCAATCTTGTCTCTGGCTTCACTGCTTTGGAGCTTGGGCATCAACTAAGGATTTTAAAGTATGTCCCAATTCTTCAGACAAACATTTTCATCTGTAAATTGGATATAAGGATTTGGAGACTTTAATATGTGGCCAACCCTTCTATCTACATATTAAATAAGAAGTTGCAGTCTTTAAGACCTAGGTCAAAGAAACACATGTGTGAGAAACACATGTGTGAGAAACACAGGTGGTGCCTTCCAGGGCTGAGGAAATTTTGAAAAGGAACAATTTTTCTTCTAACTTCTGCACTCAAAGCCAAGATGTCCTTTGCCCAGAAGCTGATCTAAACTGTAAGCCTATTGTCAGAAGCCTGCTTCTCACTACTTTCCATGTCTTGGCACCTTGGCTCCTGTCCTTTCCACTCTGTGGAATGCTCTTCTAGAATGTTCTTTCCCCCTTTATTCCCCTGAGTAACTCTCACTAAGCCTTCAAGACTTAGTCCTCCAGGAATCTTTCTCTATTCCCTCCTCTAGGCTTTTATAATACCCAGAATAAACAACTGCCTTAACGTGTGGCAATAACAGTTTGCTGTTATCTATTTTTGTAAGTTTTTCTCTGATCTTTCTAAGTCAGGAACTCTTTTGGATTCACCACTCAGCACCTAAAACATAGTAGGTGTTCAATAAATGATTGCTGAAGTGGGCAGTATAAAATTTCCCATTTACCTTTAATGACTTTTCTTCCACACTACTTTTCTCCTCATTCGGGTCCCTTTTCTTTAGGGTCAGGTAATTGGGTGTGGTCCCTGACTGCCAAGGCATCCATCAAGCCTCTCTGCAGGCCTTGCCATGGCAATAACCCCATTCTTGGTTCATCTTCTTATGCACATTAATATGAATGGTTAAGAAAATTAATATTTTCCTTGTTCAAGGCTCTGATTATGCAGATGGCTCAGAGAGGTGGGTATTCAAACAAAATCACACAGGCAGTTCATGGCTCTGCTGAACACAGAGCCCAGTTCTGCCATTTTCAATGGCAAACTCTTCTCACTCCCCGCATCAATGTTTTGGGTCCTATTTCCTCAAGACAGGCTGGGTTATTTACCATGCAGTGCCTTAGGCCACACAATGATCCGGACTACACCAAAAGAAATAACACTTTTCTAATGGAAGAAATACCAGGAATCATGACCAAAAAAAGTTATATAAAGATATCAAGAGATGATGTTGCCTTCAGATCACACCAAGTAGGCAAATCCCTGCTTAATGCCTCACTTCATTCTGTGTGTATTGAGATCTTCGTGAAGATGGATTCCAAAGATATGCTGTGCTTCACTGGGGAGGTTAAGATTGGGAAAAACAGATTTTTTTTTTAATGGCAAGGAAGTGACTTGTGAAAATACCCTAAAGTGTCAAAGGAGATGTTCAATCAAAAAGACCTAAAAATAACGTTTGAAGAGGTTAGTGTTTAGCCTCAACAATTTGAAGGCAATGAGATGCTGGAAGTGCTGGCCAAGCCTAGGAATGATAAAGGAGAAGAATTTCAACAAGTTAGAAAACTGGTTCTTTTTGTCCTATGAGCACCAGGGGTATAATGCTTGAAGCTGAAAGTGACGATGCTGTATTTTTAAATGTATCTTGTTATTGAATAGACCAGTTTACAGAGAATACAAACAAGATTGTTTTTGTTGTTGTTGTTTGTTTGTTTGTTTTTTCTTTAATATGATTCACTAAGGGAAAAACAGAATTCTTCCAAGAGTTTTTTTTTTTTTTTTTGGTACTATATTTATTCTCACTCCATTGTTTCATTAACAGGATGGCTCTCATCCAGAGAACATCACTGAAGGAACAGATTCCACACTATGCTCCAAAAGCATGTCTGCTTCATGCTTAGAATCTGATGACGTACAAGACTGTGACACTGACAAGACTTGTGACAGCCATGCTGAAGTTATGTTCCCATATTTACAGAAGTATCTACTAACCTGTGCAAAATACATTATGATAAACAGCTTGCACAGACATGTCAACTGTCCACAGAAAGAGAATAATTTTCTCTGGTCTTGAGCATTTGTGCTAAGGGCAAAAATTACGGATGCTGTTGTAGACTGCAAAGTAGCCCTGCAGTCCCTTCTCCCAGTTAAGTGAAGGCTTTTTATCCATTTCTTAAATACAGGTGGCCATGCGACAACAGAGCGGATTACAAGCTACACAGCATGACGTCCAGCCCAGGGCCTCAAGAGGCTTTACTGTTCTTCTTACGCTGGGAGCTCTTCTATCCTGTGTAAACAAACCCAAACTAGCCTGTTAGTAGATGAAAGGCCATATGGAAAGAGGCCCAGCCATTCAATTCATCGCTGCTGGGAGGCTTCAGGAACATGATGCATAGTAACTGCTTGCCGTCTAAAGCCACCAAGTGTGGAGGGGTTTTCTTATCAGCAAAAGCTTTATGATACAATAACTTACTTTGAGCTTTTTGGTTGGTTTCTGGATAAGCTATAATGTCCAGTCTGATGCATGTGTATGTTTAATAACTTCTTTTTAGTGGGCATTTTTATTTGTTTGCCTGGGGTTTCTGGGATCTTAAGAACATGGAGAAAATCTCAACCAGCTGCCAGGGCACATAAGTACTTCTAGCGGCAATGGGCCCCCTAGCATGTACTGCAGAGGTGAGAATGGAATGTCAGCTAATCTCCCTTACTATTAATTTAGGTTTCTCCTCGAAGACCAGAACATTTGTTTCCAAATTTTATGGGGGACCCACGCTGTTCTGTCCAATATACCCTCCCAGCCACAGCACACAGCACACAGCACACTCCAGTCCCTTGGTGTTGCCTCTGTACAGTTGGCCCCAGTCCACAGCCTGTCCCGCCCCACCTCTACCAGTTCACATCTAGGGTTGGGATCACAGGGGCCTTTTATGCCCCTTTCACTGAGTTCTGTTGCTCAAGGGCTGTTCTGTACAGATCCAAGCCTCGGAGGCTCCCCCTCCATCCCACTGACCTCTCTGTTGGGGAGGGGGAGACCCAGCAAAGGAGTGCTATTCCTCCTTTGCTGCTCCCTCCCCTCTGGACTGGTCCAGCACTAATTTCCTTTTTCTTTTTTCTTCTTTATTTTTACCTTTTCTCCTACCAGATTTGTGATGAATTTTGTCTTTTGAAGAAGGCGATGTTATGTCAAAGTTCAGCAAATGTTCTGAGTGATTGGGTGCGTCCGTGGTGTCTCTCTTGGTGTATTCGTGGAAGAGGGTGAGCTAAGAGTGCCCTTCTATTTTTAATCTACCTTTGATACATACAAATCCCAGCATCCGAGATTCTGACTGAAAATGTGTGGATTGAGGTGGGGCATTGAGATTGCTTTTAAACCTTCTCTAGTTCATTCCAGTGTGCAGCCAGAGTTGAAAAATCACTATGCACTGAATGCTTTACAGAAGTGTTTTATTTAAACCTTAGAAAAACCCACTGAGGGTTGTGTTATTTTCCTTACTTTATTTATGAGGAAACTGGTTCAGAGAGGTTAAATAACTTGACTAGGGGCCAAGCTAGGGATTTGAACCTGCATCTTAATGACTTGAAAGTCTGTTGCCATAACCAGTGCACTATTTTTCTGTTCAGGAGTGATACCATTTGTGGAATTCAATGAGAAGGGTGTGGCCTGGCTTGGACTGTATTTCTAGCGTTTCACTGCCACTCACCTACTAATAAAATCCCTACTGTATGCTTTCTTTTCCAGTGGACTTACTTAACAGCTTATGCCATTTCATATTATTTGGGCTTTATTGGCTCAACAGTGAAGTTAGGATGTCTTTCCAGACAGCAGCCAAGCTCCTGTCTAAAGCAAAGCAAAACCAGCCCCAGGGAAGGCTGCATTGTATCTATTTAAGTATATCCTTTTGATGTGAATAGTGTGCCTCATGCTCAGAGTAAATTAGTTTAATCAGGTCAGAGACCCAAGGGGGAGATGTTTGAATTGCAGCTGCCTCAAAGTATTTCTATGAACCACACACTGTTAATATTACACCCAGAGGTCTTTTAGAGCTCAGGTTTTTGTTGTACAATTTCACTCTGCAGTAATTTTTGCAGTGAAAAAAAAAAATACAAAACATTCTTAACATTTAACTTTCCTTGGGCTACTGTGGCCTTAATCCAAGACCCATCCTCTCTGGGAATGAGAGAGAGGAGAAGGTCCTCAGTCTTTGGACCTGGCTTGATAATCACCCTTCACATTGGCATTTATTCTCTTAAAGTTCATTTCACACACATAGCCTCGGGTTAAGAAGCTACAATTCCATGCTATATATTTAAAATGAAGCTTATAAACCTCCCAAAGAAAGAAAGAAAGGAAGGGAGGATGGGAAGGAAGGAAATACTTTATCCATTAACCCTCACTGACAGTAAAATATAAACAAAATAAACTACTATTTCCATTTCTTTCCATTCTTGTTTTTCCAGTTCTTCTCTTTTAATGGTTCTCTTTTCATGTCCTCCACTGGTGGCCGTCTAGAGGGAGCACTTCACCTGCTACACACTCCTCCTTTCAGAGCAGCTTCACACAATTAAGCTTTGTGTGGACTTTATTCATTAGTCTTCGCTAGCTGCAAGGAAATGTTCTCACCCTCGGCTTTACTGACTGCCTAGTTTCTGCCCTGGGTAGTCTAGCTGTGGTTGCAGAGTCTACACTATTATTATCAAATTCATGTAGCTCTTTCAGAGATCCTTAACAAATGGAGTTATTCCACTGTTTCCTCTTTGCCTTCTCCCTCCATCTCCTTCCTTGTCATTCCTCCTCTACAGACTGCTGAGACGTTGGTCTGCCCTCCATACCACCCTCAGCAAGAATATTCAACGTCCTACCCTTTCTGACAGAAGCATCTTTCTCATGGGATACGGCTTTCCTTTCCTCTTTTCTCTCCCCATGCCTTGAAATCTTCCCAGTCTGCCCCCCACTTCCATTCCACTTTATTTTTCTTTTCTAATTACTCATGGATACGGCAAATACTTACTGAGCAGTGGCATGCCAGGCACTGAAGGAGAAGATAGAGCTATAAATCTCTCCCCTTGAGCACCTCTAATCTGGCGTCTCCAAATGCATTCAGACAGATGTTGCCAGTTCCAAACCTTCATTTTTCTTTCTTTCTAAAAACTTGCAGTGGATCCAGCTGTTCTTAACTCCAGGCTATCCTGTTGACATCAATCAATCAAAAGTTGTACAATGACAGTTACAATGAAGAAAAGAGGCAACTGGAGCTTTTCACTGGGGCTTTGGTGAAACCTTACTTAACCATTCCACAGAAGCAATAATAAGAGTAGCAGATAAACCTTCTTGCAAAAGGAAAACTCAACAAATTATTTCAAAGCTGAGTTTAAAATAAAAAGATGTTTTATTAGGTTCCAGAACTCCTGTGTCTATGCCTGGGAAGAACTTGGGCAAGCCCAGCCACTCCTCATCCACTGGGTTGACACAAGTGTTGTTCTTTCATAGAAGTCCCCAAGCACTTTACTGCAGGAATCTATGTCTTTGTTCAGTTTGATGTGGCCCTAGATCTCCCTTCAAGGGGAAACACCAAGCCCTATAGTCCACTTGACTCTATAATAAATCCTAGAATATCTCCTTTTCTCCTTCTTTCCTTAGAGTTAAATTTTGTTTTAATACAACAGGCAATTCCTCCTCTCTTTCCTCTCCCAGTTGAGAGAAAGAATGACACAAAATTATGATAAAAGGCTATTTTAGGAGTGCCATGTGCCAGAGCATTCTAAATAATTGACAATAAGTGTGTGGATTTATTTCTGGCCTCTCTATTCTGTTCCATTGATCCATATTTTTGTTTTCATGCCAGTACCATACCATTTTTGATTACAGTAGCTTTGTAGTATAGTTTGAAGTCAAGGAGGGTTATACCTTTATTTCTGTTCTTTAGTAAGATTGTTTTGGCTATTCAGAGTCTTTTGTGTTTTCATACAGTTTTTTAAAATTATTTGTTCTTGTTCCATGAAAAATGCCATTTGTATTTTGATATAGATTCCATTGAATCTGTAGATTTCCTTGAGTGGTATGGTCAGTGTAGAGGTTTCTCAAAAAATACTAAATAGAACTGCCATATGACCTGTCAATTCCACTACTGGGTATATATCTGAAAAGATAAAAACACTAATTCAAAAAGATACATACACCCCAATATTCATAGCTGCATTGTATACAGTTGCCAAGATTTGGAAGCAACCTAAGTGTCTATCAACAGATCAATGGATAAAGAAGATGTGGTGTATATACTATAGAATATGGCTCAGCCATAAAAACAAATGAAATTTTGCCATTTGTAGCAACATGGATGGGTATCAAGCATATTGAAATAAGTTAGAGACAGAAAGACAAAAACTGTATGGTTATCACTTATACATGGAGTCTAAAAATTAAAACTACTGAATTTAACTAAAAGAAATAGACTCACAGATAGAACAAACTAGTGCTTACCAGTGGGGACCAGGGAAGGGGAGGGGCAAGAGAGGGCTAAGTGGTTTACATAAATAGGGCTAAATGATTTATATAAATAAACAAGCTATAAGGATGCACTGTATAGCACAGGACATATAGCCAATATTTATAATAACCAGAGATGGAGTATAATCGTTACAAGCTGAATCACTATGTTATGCACCTGAAAATCAACTATAAATCAACTACACCTCAGTAAAAAATTAAAAAGAACATCTTGGAAGGTGATTAGGTGAGAGAGCTATGGAATGTGGAAGGAGCATTGCTGTTCAGTTCAAGCCTGGTCATATGATGGACATATCATCAGGTACATTTGAAAATCTTGACAAGTGTTCCCTGCAATTGGCAAATGCAGGGGGTTGGTGTTCATCTGTTGCCTGCCCTCAGCAGCTAAGCAATGGATGTCCTAGAGAAGGTCCTACATCTGCAGTGTTAACTGAATTCTCCTGTGATTGTGCATCAAAAGCATGCATGTTCCAGAGAGAAGGTCTGGAAATAGCAATGGGAATTTGAAGCCTGATGTCTGTTTAAAAGGTTATATTTTATAAGTGTGGCTGCCAGGGAAAAGGGTCCTCAAAAACTATGGGCTTTTTCAATGCTGAGTGGGTGAAGGAGTGACCAGCTGTTGGAGAGGACCAGCTACATCAAAGGAACTCCAGTTAGGAGGGCCCAGAATCTGGGAACCTGGGGATGTATCCATGAGACAGTCAGAGCCAGAGGTGAGACATAGAGATAAAACTGCCTTGCTCCTTCCAGAAGGCTCCTCTGAAGTCAGGGAGACTGTCTGCACCTGGGGAGGCCTGGTGACGTTTTACCTTTGAATGAAGGTTGAAATGTGGATATTGTTGAAGCCCTAATTTCTAAATTAAAATCACGTTCTGTGATAAAGTTTTGGTAGTGACTTAAGTAAGATAAGAGTGATAAGAAAAGTCCCTGGACACCTTGAGTTTCCACCCAAAATACAGAGGAAGGATAACTACCCCTAAGAAGATTTAGATGGAGAGTGGGGACACTGAGAAGGAGGGTGCGATGTAAGTATGCTTTAATATTCTCGTCACAGGAATACACACTTCATCTTTTTTTTTTTTCTTCTTGTAACAACTTGGGTTCTCTTTCTTGCATCTTAATGTCTCAAAGAGGCAGGGACATGGATTCCTAGGCTTTTTTAGGAGGCAAGAATAAACAATGGAGAAGACAGTCTCTTCAATAAGTGGTCCTTGGAAAACTGAACTGTTACATGTAAAAGAATTAAATTAGAACATTTTCTCACACCATATACAAAAGTAAACTCAAAATGATTTAAAGGCCTAAATATAAGACTTTTTGATATAGGCAGAACACTCTTTGACATAAATTGTAGCAATATTTTTTTTTGGATCCGTTTCCTAAGGCAAAGGAAACAAAAGCAAAAATAAACACATGGGACCCAATTAAATGCAAAAGCTTTTGCATAGCAAAGAAACCCATCAACAAACAAAAAGACAACCTCCCAGGTTGCCATGGGGGCGGGGGGTGGGGGGGGTGGGAAGGGACAGACTGGGAGTTCAAAATTTGTAGATACTGACAGGTATATGTAGAATAGATAAACAAGGTTATACTGTATAGCACAAGGAAATAGATACAAGATCTTGTGGAAGCTCACAGGGAAAAAAATGTGACAATGAATATATGTATGCTCATGTATAACTGAAAAATTGTGCTCCACACTGGAATTTGACACAACATTGTAAAATGACTATAACTCAATAAAAAACATTAAAAAAAAAAAAAAAGACAATCTCCTAAATGGGAAAAAACATTTGGAAAGGATGTGACTTACTTACAAGGGGTTAATATCCAAAATACACGAACAGCTCATACAACTCAATATTGAAAAAAAGTCAAAAAATGGGCAGAAGACATCAACAGATATTTTTCCAAAGAAAACACAGATGGCAAACATGCACATGAAAAGGTGTTCACCATCACTATTCATCAGAGAAATGTTAATCAAAACCATGATGAGTTATCACCTCAAACCTCTCAGAATGGCTATTACCAAAAAGACCACAAGTAACAAATGTTGGCTGTGTCTCCATGAGGATGTGGAGAAAAGAGATCCCTCATGCACTAGTGGGAATGCAAATTAGTGCGGGTAAGATGCTCTTTTAATCTCCACTTTCTACACCTTTTTTCTCTCTCTTGTGGTTGAGAAGTTTCTAGAGTTGTAAAGCCAATTCTCAAATATTTGAAAACCTGCATCCTGACCTGGTACATTGCAGTGAAATCCCACATCCTTGTATGTGGATGCTTCAATTGAAACTCCCTGTTTACTATTCTGTAACAGAATGAAGAATGAGTATGTCTTATCTCTCAAAGAGTGTAACTAGCCACACATGCAGAAGAAATAATTCTCTCTATTCTACAGCAGGTGCTGGAGCTCCACCAGCAGGAAGCTGAGGGGATCTTCTCAGTGGCTGCTCAGGTAAGAAAAAGTTATCAATTTTCCCACCACGAGAGTGCAATTGCAATGGGCACATGTATCCCACAAGCAGGTGTTGGAGGCAGAGTATTAAAATTAATAAAGTATATTATAAAAATGTTTCTAAAATATATACTCTGATATACATTTTTTTGTAAAAATTTCCTAAAAATACGAAGTTGACATAGAAACACAGCAACCATGTAAAACCTAATTAATTTTTAACCTGTGAGGTTTTTTCCCCTTTCTAATTTTTTTTCATTGAAGCCTTTTCATTCTTTTACATTTTATAAATAAATATTTGTCTGTGGAGAAACTGATTTAGAAATTGACCTGAGGTTTACGTTTAAAATGCAGTTTCCTGACAAAATCCAACCTGAATTACATTCAGCATCAGAAGCAGGGGATTGGAATGCTTTTCTTTTTAAATGTTAGAAAGGAGCATCATGGGAACAGGACAACAATAATCAGTCAGGATCCAAATAAACACGAATGTTTTCCCAATCAGAACAGTAGGTCAGTCACAACACCTGCTTCATAGACCTCTCTTGATTTTCCATCCCTGATTATGAATTATGAGGATCTTATGAGACAATTGAATGGCCATGACAATGGATTACTATTTGACAATATTATATTCAGGATATTTTGCTATTTCATTGTTAGAATATTCTTTGTAATTTCCCCCTCATCAGAGAGAGTAAAACAGTGCCTT
The DNA here is from genome assembly GCF_009834535.1 of Camelus ferus. Classification (NCBI taxonomy): domain Eukaryota; kingdom Metazoa; phylum Chordata; class Mammalia; order Artiodactyla; family Camelidae; genus Camelus; species Camelus ferus. The sequence continues at coordinate 20,821,305 of NC_045728.1, forward strand.
TTATGTTTCTTTTCAAGCTCTTTCCTGATTCAGGATACTGGTACTTTTCTTCTTTTCAACTAATGTAACAATTCCATCTTGACTGACTCATTTGAGGAAGAAATTAACATGCCCAATGCGAAGTAAACAAAAGAGGATCACTTAGTAAAAAGGGAAAGATGGCAAGTTATTCTGCAGTTTTTTTTAAGACAGCAGTGCCAAATCCTCATTAAAAATATGAATAGTAATAATATTATTAATAATAATAAAAACACTGGCTAGAAAGTAAACTGCTGTAAAGAAAACTGAAACCCTGGCGTGCTGTCACTAAGGGCTTATAAGTTCATGTGATCTCTCTGTGGAGATGGTTTTGTCTTGATCTTTTAACCCTGCTCTCCAATTGTCCCTGTATATGAATCATGTGACAAGCTCCAAACATAGTACTCTGACCCAGTGACTAAGGTCACACCAGAATCTTGGTTTTCCTATATTTTGCCCCCACATTTCACATCCAAACAAAATAACCATCCTGTACTCCATTAGCCAGAGAGAATTGCATCTATGTATAAACTGCCTTTCAGCAGACCATGTATTTCCACAAAGACAGAAACATTTGTCTCCTTTAAAAAAAAAAAAACAAAAAAACCAACACACAATGTTAAAGCTGTAAGTCAAGTTTATTCTGCGTCTTACTAAAGGCTAGAGCCTTGGAGACGCCTCTGAGACAGCTCTGGGAAAGTGTTCCAAAGAGGTAAAGGGGGACACCAGTATACATGTGACTTTGTCAAAGGTGGTCCCTGCAACCAAGCACACGTCTCATAGGTTTCTGCCACTCATGAGGAACAGATATCTCAGTTAATGGTTTCAGTGATTTTCTTAAGTATGGGAAGATGTAAGAATCCAGGTTCATAAAAAAAGTGTTTTCCTGAAAATATATAGTTATCTGAAGTACTGTTCTGCCAGTTTTCCCAGAGCAGAGAGGATCTCAGTCCTGCTCCCCGCCCTGAGCTCCTGTCCCGGTGTGTTTAAGATCAGTGACTGCAGTAGCTAATGATTCAACCCGCATAGCTGGGTGGTGAGCGACATTTTTAGCTGGCACACTGAAAGCTTGAAGACTAATTTAACTGTTACTCATTTAACCCTAAATCTTTTAAATTTCCCCTTTTTATTTCCTTCAGTGCTTTTATTGCCTGTTTTGGGAGCTCAGGATGTAGTAGACTGTCAAGGCCTATTTCATTTTTCATTCTTTCAGGGGACTTCTCTTGTTCTTTTAATTAGGAGTGACGCCTCTGCTTCTTCATTTTTCTGGTATGTCTCTGAATCTGGGATTTTAGGAGTAACAGTTATGTGCGGTGGTCTTGAAGAGCTTTTTTTTTTTTTTTTTTTTTTTTTTAATGTGGGAGCTTCTCTGTGTAGACTGTTCACGTCTAACATTTTTGTCACGAGGGCTATGTCTAGTGTGGGTGGCTGCCACGTCTTTCCTCCCTGTGTGCTGGCTGTTAGCCTCTTGACTGAGAGTGTAGTTGGTGCTGTGGTGGCCTGGGCCTGCCCTGCTTGCTGAGGGTGGCCTCCTCTTTGCTCTGTGGATTTTGGAACTCTGACACAGGCTGAGTCTGCTTCCCCATTGTTGGAACAGAGGCTCCCAGACAGCTTCTGAGCTGTGGCGTGTGTCAGGTGTGACTGGAGATGTCCCCTGGAAGGGAAGTTGCTGAGCACGCCTCTACTGGACATGCCCACCAGAAAGTGCCTCTGTTTGGGCTTACAAAGCACACTTTGCAGTTGCTGCCCTTGTCCCTGGTTCAGCCACAGGTATGCTGGCAACCTGCCCTGATGTCCCCCAGGTTCTGTGCCCTCAGAGCCACCAGTGCAGATCCACCAACACCAGGCGCTAGGTACCCGGTAGTGCACATGTATTCATGGACCTGGATCCACTGTGAGACACAGAGTCAACCCAGACCCCAGCCTCACCCTGCATATGCAGGCCTGCTGTTAAACCAGACCCAGCCCAGCTGCATGCCAGAATTCCATTCAGTTGTCTCAGAGGTGTGGGCCCATGAAGGCACCAGTGGAGCAAATCTGTCACCCTGCCTGGGGCTGGATCCAAATCTCAGTCCTGCCTGCACAGTTGCTGGACCCCTGGGAATGGATTCAGGTTTCAGCCCCACCCCTACCAGAGAGCGGTGCACCAGTGATTGTGCCCCCCCTAAAGCAAGCTGAGAAGATGGCTGTGTTTGTGCCATGCCCTCTGCTCAGGAGAGCGTGTGCCAACAACGGCGCTGAGCAACTCCCTCTGGGCTAGTGGAGATGGCTGCTACCATCCCTCCGTCCCATGCATGTCAGCAGTAGTGCTCTGTATGGGGGGACCCAGACTCTTCTGCACACACTCCCCCTAAGCTTGCCTCTGTGCAGTCAGCCCCAGTCCTCTTCGCAGGCTCATCCATGGAAGCCTGAGTTCTAGTCCCCAGTCTCAGCCCACCCCCGCTGCCTTGCGTCTTGGTCTACGGATCGCATAGACCCTCTGCGCCAGTTTCTCTCAGTTCTGTCTGCCAAGCAGCTGCTGTTTTCTCCTCCAAGCCTCTGAAGCTCTCTTTCCTTTTTCTTTTTTTTTTTTTCATCTACCCAGTTTTGTGAGGATTCTTTCTCCTTGTATTTCCAATGTAAGAGATACTCTGCCAAAGTTCAGTAGGTGTTTTGTGCAAATTGTTCCATATGTAGATGTAGTTTTTGTTGTATTTGTGGGAAAGCGTGAGCACTGAGTCCTTCTACTCTGCCATTTTGGCAATCCCACCCTCTTTATGTTTTAAAACCCCAGCTTCCAGGGCTCAGCCTGTAGTCCTAAAAGCTACTTCAGCATTTCTCCTAGCCAACACTTAGGATTCTTATAAAAATAAAGTACTGGGCTTCCTATTGTAACATTGCAGATTTGCTGAAATGGAAATACCAACTAGGGTCTCCTGAATCACATGTCATGTAAGTATTGTCCATTAAGCATCGCTCTGCAATCATTCTCAAGAAACACATACAAAATAATACTGTGTAGAGAGTACCAGACTGAAGGCACTGAAAACCTGAGACGCTGTCTAGCCATCATGTAGGCTGAAGAAAAACCACATGCTTGCTATCATAAGCTGCTTGTTTCAAGGTTGACAACTTCATCGTAGCACATTGGTTGTTAAACTCTGCCTCACAGAGAGAAGTCATAGAATTGCAGGGTAAAGGGATAAGAAGATGGTCTTACAGAAATTAGTTGTTCTAAAGTGACAGGTAAGATCCAAGGGAGGAAGGACGCACTTCCCACGTCTGGGCTGCTCTTACCTGAGAGAGGGGAGGGGGGAAGGGAACCCAGTTGCTGTGCTCATCTCCCTGAAGATTTTTGTGATGGAAAGAAAAAAAAAAAGCCGAAAGTGAGTTTTGCTCTTAAAGTCCCACAGAAGGTTGCAGTTGGCTCTAAGTGATAAAAGTTTAAAATCTATAATTCTTTTAAGAAGAAAAGTATTCCTTGGACAGAAACTTAAGAGAACTAAAAAAAAAAAAAAAAAAAAAGTGAGCGTATATTGTAGGGTAGCAAATGTGGGAGCTAACAATATTTTTTTTTAAAACTTAAAATTCTATCTCAAATAATAAATGGATACAGATATTGATATCTCAGAATATATGTGGAATGAAAATGGAGATTAAATGAGGGTAAAGAGGAAAGACAACAGGTGGGTTACAGGTAAATGACATGATGGAAAACTATGGCCTCCTGTAACAGGAAGAGAAAGATTGAGAAAGTGCTCAGTTCATAGGAGGTCTGCTGACAGGGCAGGGCCAAGGCAGAGCCAAGGCAGTATTCTGAAAGGACAGAACTTCCAATTTCCCCAGAAGTTTCTAGCATCAGGCTCTCCTGGGCTTCATCAATTTCCCAATTTTCACCCCATGATCTATTCTGCCTACTTAAAAAAATAAAATCTCTCTAATGCCTGAGATTCTTTTAAGAAAAGGGCTAAATCGTTCAATTCCTAACTAGTAATTTTGAAGAAAAAAATAGAAATGCTTGGTTTTCAAAGCATTTAAGTGCAAATAATCCTTAGTTTGGATGCAGTCAGTCAATCAACTAGAAACAATATCTGATTATAACAGCGCCTTCAGGGTGTGATGCTTTGTACTTTATAAAACACTGCCTATTCATCATCCCACATTCATTGCCTCATTCAATTCTCTCAATATCCCTGTGAGAAAGTTAATTATTTCCTTATTTTATAGATTAGTTAACTGAGACTCACAGTGGTTAGGTGATTTAAAATCAAATCTAGCTGACACAGAACAAAATACCCCCACTCTTAGATATCTAAGTGCTGATTAACCACATTTTTCAATCTATATTAAATTATTAGAACTTGAACATAATATTTATATGTAAGTATTTACTATTGTCTATTGTGTGCCAAACACAAAAGAAACAACATACCTTCATAGAGTTTAGAGTTAAATGGGGGGTACAGGTACTTGAGCATTCAATTTTCACACAGTGTAACAAGTGCACTTATAGAGGATGTCCAGAGTACTTGAGGATCTCATAGGAGGGGCATCTATTGTAGACCTGGTGCGGAGAAGGTGATTTCAAAGAAGCTTCCTGCAGGGAATGATGTGTAAATCTAGACCTAAAGGACTATTGAGAGGTAATCAGGTGAACAGGTAAGGAGAGGCATTCCAGGCTGAGGGACCAGCATGTGCAAGAAGAGAAAGTCAGATGCTGAAGTTGCACTACAGAGAGTTAAACAGCAGTGGAGCAATAGCATGGAACCATGGAGTAGTTGAGTCTGAGAGAGAAGCCTTGACTCAATTGTGCAGTAGCTTATAAACATCTCTTAAGGGATTTGAAATTTACCTTGGGGTCCTTAGGAAAATTTTGAAAAGTTTCAAGTAATAGATAAATAATTAGATTTACATTTAAGAAAGATTATACGGTATGCCTTGTAGTAAAATGGATTTGATTCACTGAAGTCTCTGGAAGCAAAACATGTTGGAGTAAACTACATCTGAACTCTATGTAAATTGGCAGAATTTACAGAAGACTGATTTTAGCTGGGTCTTCAGGGACAGGTCTGCAGATTAACCCAGGACCTGGGCACTTACACAAGAGGACAGGAATCTATCTATCTATCTATGGATAGACAGTTTTGCTCAGACCATAGTCAGGAATATTCTTTATTTCCCTGCAGAGACAAGTGAGAATTGAAGCTCTGCTACAAAGGTTTGAAAAAGGATTGGGAAGAGACTGTCCTTTCGCATTGAACCTTTTTTGGCTTTATTTTCAAATATTAGTTGACTATATATGTGGAAGTTTATTTCTGGGCTCTCTAGTCTGTTTCATGTGTCTATATATCTATTTTATGCCAATACCATACTGTTTTGTTTGCTATGGCTTTGTAGTATAGTTTTAAATCAGGAAATGTGATGCCTTCATCTTTGTTCTTCAGGATTCCTTTGTCTATATGGCATCTTTTGTGATGCCATACAAATTTTAGGATTTTTTTCCTACCTCTATGGAAAATATCATTGGAATTTTGACAGGCATTGAACCTGTAGATGGCTTTGGGTAGTATGAACATTTTAACAGTTTAATTCTGCCAGCCCATGAACACAGGCTAGCTTTCCACTTGTTTGTTTCTTCTTCAGATTCTTTCATCAGAGTCTTATGATTTAGTGTAAAGACCTTTCACTTCCTTGTTTAAATTTATTCTTAGTTAGTTTATTGGTTTTGATGCTATTTGTGAATGTGATTTTTTTCTTTAATTTCTTTTTCCAAATATTTCATTGTTTGTGTACCTAAATGCAACTGATTTCTGTATGTTTATTTTATAATCTGCAACTTTACTGAATTCATTGATTAGTTCCAACAAGTTTTTTGTTGAATAGGATTTCCCATATGTAAGATCATATCATGTACAAATAAAGACAATTTCACTTTTTTCTTTCTGATTTGGATGCTTTTTATTTATTTATCTTGCATAAGCTAAGAGTTTCAATACTATGTTGAACAAGAGTGATGAGAGTGGGGCACCCTTGCGTCTTTGCAATAAATGGTATTGTGAAAACCAGATAAGCTCATGGAGAAAACTGAAATTGGACCCCTCCTTATCTTAAAACATTCACAAAAATTAACTTGAAATGGGTTTCAGACTTAAACATAAAACCTGACTGTAAAATGCCTAGAAGAAAATATAGGAAGGAAAGCTCCTTGACATTGGTCTTAGCAACAATTTTTTTGATACGACACCAAAAGTACAAGCAACAAGTTTATTTTGACAATAAATAAATGAGACTATGTCAAACTAAAAAGCTTCTGCACAGCAAAAGAAGCACTCAACAAAATTAAAAGACAACTTACAGAATGGGAGATATGTTTGCAAATCATTTATCTGTTTAGGGGTTAATATTCAAAATATGTAGGGAACTCATACAACTCAATAATAAAAAAAGCAAACAACCAAATTTAATAATGGACAGAGGAACATAATCAACATTTTCCCAAAGACCTACAAGTAACCAACAGGTACATGAAAAGTTGCTCAACATCACTAATCATCAGGGGAATGCAAATCAATACCTCAATGATATATCAACTCACACCTGTTAGAATAGCTATTATCAAAAATAAGAGATAAAAAGTGTTGGTGAGGGTGTACAGAACAGTGAATACTTGTGCAATGCTGGTGGTGCAACCACTATGGAAAACAGTATAAAGGTTCCTTCAAAAAAAAATGAAACTGAACTATCATAGGTGCAATCCCACATTTGGGTATATATCCAAAAAAGTGAAAACAAGATTTAGAAAAGATATCTTCATTCTAATTTGTTGTAGCATTATTCACAGTAACCAAGATATGGAAAAATAAAGTGTCGTTGTCAACAGATTAATAAAGAAGACGTGATTTATATATATTCAACTGTACGTGTGTGTGTGTGTGTGTGTGTGTGTGTGTGTGTGTGTATCTTTTTCCCAGCGTGGGAAAGAAGGAAATCCTGTCATTTGGACAACATGAGTGAAACTTGGGGGTTGAGAGTATTATGCTAAGTGAAAAAACTCAGCAAAAGACAAATAATGTATGATATCACTTATATATGGAATCTAAAAAGGCCAAATTTGTAGAAATAGAGTGTATTTTTGTTGCCTGGGACCAGAGGGTGGGAGAAACAAGGACATATCAGTCAAAAGGTACAAATTTTCAGTTAAAAGATTAATAAGTTCTGGGGATTTAATGTACACACTATGATTATAATTTACAGTACTGTATTGAAAATTTCTAAGAGAGTAGATCTTAAATGTCCTTACTGCAGAGAAGAAATGGTAATTAATGATGTGCTAAAAGTGTTAGTTAAAGCTATAGTGGTAATTATATTGCAATATGTAAATGTATGTATACATAATGGAAAACTACTCAGCCATAGAAAAGAATAAAATAATGCCATTTGCAGCAACAGGGATGGATCTAAGAGATTATCATACTGAATGAAGTAAGTCAGACAAAGACAAATATCATATGATATCAATTATATGTGGAATCTCAAATATGATACAAATGAATTTATTTACAAAACAAAAACGGACTCACAGACCGAGAAAACAAACATGGTTACCAAAGGGGGAAGGCAGGAGGAAGGATAAACTAGCATGTACAAATTACTGTATATAAAATAGCTAAGCAACAAAGTACTTGCATATGAGGACAATAATTTAGATCTTCATTTCACATCATGTGCCAAAATAAACTCAAGAGTGAAACAAAGAAGCTAAAGTCATAAATTATGGAAAGTAATTTAGAGTAAATGTAAAGCTAAAGGCTTATAATAATAAAATGACAATCTGGATAATTAGTTTTTGTGATCTGTGGATTTCTAAGCATAAATGAACTTTTAAAGTATGAAATCAGCAATTACCAAGGGTAAGAGCAATATCCTTGGATTAAAATTTACAAATGGTATACAGCAAAAAGTCATTATTAGCAAAATTAAATAACAAACTAGGGAAATACTTTTCCAAAATACAGAAATTAAAGGTAAAAAAGTTTTAAAACACTATTTTTTAATGGTCAACAATGATAAAGAGATTTCAGAGTGTAAGAACTACAAAAGAATAAGTATATGGAAAGAGTCTAACTTCAGTCACAATATAAGGGAAAGGAAATTTAAAAAATAAAAACATAAAGAAGCCCTTTTTTGTTTTCTGTTTTCCAACACTGAAAAGTTTTTAGAAACAAAATCCTCCCTGTGTGTTTTGGGAGAAACATAGGCAAGCACATAAACAACCAGTGTGTGTGTTAATTAGTATCAGTTTTCTGAAAAGCAGTTTTGCTACTGAAGCAGTAAACTAGCCTCTGGTCCAAAATGGCTTCTCTGATGCTAAAGCTGTTAGCTCATTCACTCTGACTGGGAGTTCTTGAAACTTGTTTTTTTCCCTGACAAACCCCCATCACTGTTTAACTTGCTCAAATGCTTCTGTGCTATAATCCATAATCTTCCCATTATATTCACTCTCATTCCTCTCCCCCACCCCCACCCAACCTCCTTTGTTCTAGGAAGAAAGTAATGTTCTAATAACCACCTGAGCACCAGAGACCCACAAAGCCATCAGGAGATTTCCATGACCAGGAGCAATTGTATCTGAGTGGACTTCTGGAACAAGCAGAATGCAAGACCCCCCACATTCTGATCTTTATCAACAGATCCACACCCCACCCCAAGCCCTTCTCATAAAACTTCCCCACACCCCATCCCTGGTGGACACACAGTTTTAAAGGTGCTAGCCTACTGTGGTACTCATTATCTGACAAAGCAATTAAAACTCTTTCTTTTCTACTTCACCCAAAACTGTCTCCAAAACTCTATTCCACTCTGATGCACAGAGGCTGACATTTCAGCAACAAATTTTGGTGGCTTGTCAGGGATCATTCTGACCTACAGGCAACCCAACCACAGATCTCTCTGGCTTGGTGGGGTGCTCCTAAGTGGTCCTCCATGCCAGCCTCCCTTGGGAGTGTGGAGGTTTGAGGGTGACTTAGGAGGCCAAATCTCCAGGGGGGAACTCACTTGTAGGCTCTGCCCCCTGGAAGGGGGGGCCCTTGACTTGCTGTCCTGTTGGCCCAAACTCCAAGACGAGGCTAAAAGTCAGGGAAAGAGGAAGGCCCCAGCAGCTGCCAAGGCCCCCTTTGCCTTGGGGACCTTCCCTCTCCCTCCACCCACTGGGACTGCTCCAAAATTCCTGCTGGATTGGGGGGAAAAAATCCCCATTGGGGAAGAAGAACAGTATCTGAGTGGTTGTGATTCCTTCTACCAGACCTAGGTATGTTCCCAGAAATGCACTCCTGGGCCTCCTTGACCTTGCCCATTTGGGGAGATTCCCAGTCTTGGGACACTCCTTCTCTTAAAAGGCTTGGTCACTTGGACCTGGTCACAGGCTTAGTGGAATTTAGAAGATGGTTGTGTTTCAGTTTTGGTTTCTCATTTCTGTTTGGCTTGCATTTGCTGGTCAACGGTATTTCTGTTTATTGAGATTGGTGTACACTGTTATTCAATCATGGAAAGCACTTCCTTGATTCCATCTGACAGTCCTTTGGGGAAACTGCTAGCCAGCTGGTCAACTTATAGATATAACCCTATGATGAAAAGGAAAATGATATTTTTATTAGCACAACATAAGGCTCTTGATATTGATGAAAAATGGCCTCTGTATGGTAGTCTTAATTACTTTACTATCTTGCAATTAAAATTGTTTTGCCACTGACATGGAAAGATGGGAAAAATCCCCTATGTCCAGGCATTTATACAGCTCCATAATGAGGAAAGCAAACAGCGTAAGAACAAGTTGATGATGCAAAGAATGGTTAAAAGTGTTCCACTTAAGAAAACAGAAGATGAAAAGGTAGAGGATGCTTTTTTAACCTTAGGTGTTAAGATTCCATTTAACAGATTCATATTTCAGTCTACCACAAACACCAGCACCAGCTCTGCCAGCTCCTGCAGTAGCAGCTGAAGCCTCGGAAGCCCCAGCTGGCCCAGTGCCCAAAACTATTTACCTTCCCTTGTCTATCCCTTGTCTATAAAAAATGAACCCCTAGACTATGGGGCAAGTCTGGTCTCTAATTCAAGGACCTAACAGGGTGCTCAGAAGCGGGGGAAAGCAAAGAAGTGCAATTCCCATTACAGTAACTTTCTATGGACACTAATGGCCAGGGTCAAACAGATGGATACTTTTGGAATTATGGCCCACTCACCACTTCAGATTTGATGAATTGGAAGAGCCATAATCCGTCGTATAGTGATGATCCTCAGAAAATGGTCAGCTTGTTTGACAGTGGATATTTAGTCACTCCTGTTGACTGGAATTAAATTGCACAATGTGAGAGCTGTGGGTTGTTTTATTTGGGGGCAAAATGAGGGCTATAGCCTGGGAGACAGCATTTCAGAGAGCTGTAAGAAACTGTTCTGAAAAGGCAGGGGAAAAATTCAGTATTATATATGATTTTAGTGAAGGGGGTAAGTGCAGTCAAGCACACAGTTAGGCAGAGGCAAACTGCTAGTTACGAGGAGCAGATATCACCGTTAATGATTTGAGTGCTTTTCTAGATATGAGAATACCCAAGAATTTGGGCTTATAAAATCCTCTCCTGAAAGTATTTAACTATCTGAAGTCCTGCTCCACCAGTTTTCCCAGAGCACAGAGCACCTCATTCTTGACCTCCATCCTGAACTGCTTTCAGGGAGTGTTGGAGGTCAGCGGCTGCAGTGGCTCATGATTGAATCCAAGCAGAGGTAGACGGCAAGTGCCAGTTTTTTAGTTGGCACTCCTAAGTATATTATTGACGAGCGACGAGCAGCAGCTAGTAGCCAACAAAATGAGAGAGGAAGCTCAAAAGCTATATGATGCAACTAATCAAAACCAGCTAATCAAACCCTGGCTCCTCATATAGCCATTCTTCAGGCTGAACCCAGCTGGGACCCTAACACCAATGCGGGCGTGTTCATGCTAAACCACTACGGCAAATGTGTCCTTGCAGGACTTAAAAGAGGCTTCCCCAAACAGAAGAGCTTAAATAAGGTGCAGGAAGTCCAGCAAGAAATCAGTGAAAACCCTTCTATCTTTTTACAATGCATTGACTGGGCATATAGAAAGTATATGGATATGGATCCTGAGGCCTCTGAAAATATGAAAATGATCCATATGACATTTACTAGCCAGAGCTCCCCCGACAATAGGAAAAAAGTGAAACTGAGTAAAAGGGGTGATTGCCACGAGTCCAGGGCAATTAGCTGAAGTTGCTTTTAAAGTTTACAATGCTAGAGAGGAACAGAGCAAAATCAATTAAGATGCTCTATGAGGCCCCCTAAAACAGAGCCCTATTAAAGGGAAGAACTTTTAAAAAGAGAGAGAGAGAGCTTCCTTGGCTAGAAAATGATCAACGTGCTTTGTGTAAAGAAGAAGGACACTGGAAAAAGGATTGTCCTAAGATAAAGAAAAGAGAAGCACCAGCAGAGGTCATGGTAACCAAAACAATAAAAATTCAGACAAGGAACATAGTGACTGAAGGGGCCCAGGGCTCCTTGGCATGTTACCCCCAATCCCAACAGCCCCACAAGAGCCCCAGTTACAGTTAAGAGCTGGGAATTTAAAAAAAAAATTTAGTAGATCCTGGAGCAATTTATTCTGTTTTGAACTGTAAACTGGCCTCCTTAAGCAAATCAACAATACTAGTCATAGGTGTTTCAGGACAAGTTCAACAATGCCCCCTACTACACTCATTTGAATAAGAAACAGGAAAACAGAAACTTACACATAATTTCCTGTACATACTGGATTGTCCAAGTCCATTGCTGGATAGAGACTTACTATGTAAACTGATTGCTCAAAAAATCTTTTCACCTGAGAAAGAGCTCTTACGCCTAAAAGTGGTTCCTGGAACGCTTTCAGATTTCAGCAACTACTTGATCGACCAACACCGACCCTGACCCATTACCAGAGGAGATTCTGTGAAGAAAAAGTGAGTAAGGCTGTCTGGGCTGATGGGGAGCCGAGGAGAGCCAGAGTTGCTGCCCCCAGATACCTTGTCTTAAAAGAAGGGGCACCACACCCAAAGAAAAATCAGTATCCATTAAATAAAGAGGCCTTGAAAGGAGTTCAACCAGTCTTAAAGGGATTTCGAAATGTGGACTCATGAGGCCTTGCCCATCTCCCTATAATACTCCTATTCTACCAGTAAGGGGACTTCATTCAGATGAATATTGCTTTGTTCAAGATCTATGGGCAATTAATGAAACAGTACAGGACACCGTCCCACTGTCCCAAGCCTATATACCCTGCTTACCACCATACCTGTGAAATAGAATATTTCACTCTTTTAGACTTAAAAGGTGCCATCTTTTGTACACCAATGGAAAAAAGTCTCAACTACTCTTTGCTTTTGAATGACAAGACCTGGACTGCAAAGGCAATCAACCAGTACTGATGGATGGCTCATCCCCAAGGATTTAAACATTCATCTACAATATTTAATGAGATATTGGTTAAAGACTTACAGGGGTTACACTACAGTCAAGGAGTTCTTCTGAAATACATAGATGATTTACTGATAGCCAGTTTGGACTGGGAACTTTGCATAAATAACACCATAATGGTTCTTAACCACCTTGCATGATGTGGATATAAGGTGTCCCCTAAAAAGGCCCAAATATACAAACTTCAGGTAATCTATTTGGGTTTCCAGTTACAGAAAGGAACCTGAAACTTGATGGCCAATAGGAATTGAGCCATACCTAACAGAGACAACTCCAAGGATTTCTGGAAATGGCTGGGGTTTGCTGCATTTAGATTCCAAATTTTAGACTTACTGCAAAACTGCTCTATGAGGCCCTAAAAGGCACAAATACTGAGCCTCTGGTTTGGACCAGTGAATGCTAGAAAGTATACGAAAATCTCAAAAACAAATTACTCATGGCATCAGAGCCTTAGGCCTCCCAGACTTAAAAAAAAGAATTCAGGTTGTATATATACGAAAAACAAGGAAGTATTAATACAATTGCTTGGAGAAATTCTTAGACCTGTGGCTTACTTATCAAAATAATTGGACAGTACAGCTAAAGGTGGGCCTCCCTGCCTATAGGCAGTGGCAGCAACTAGTGATTCATTACAAGAAGCTCAAAATTTTACTTGGGACCAACCCATAACACTGTTCATACCCCACCAAGTCCTGGTACTGCTGGCACAAAAAGGAGGACATTGGCTTTCCGTCAGGTGGATGGGACAATATCAGGCCATCCTCCCAGGTGATCTATATGTCAGAATTCAAACCAGCAATTCCTTAAAATCTGTTTACATTACTGCTGTTCCCGCAAAAGCACCAATGACCCCAAATTGTCTTGAAGTCTTAGAAACCGTACATAGTTTCAAGTCAGCTTGATCTTTCAGATCAATCATTTAAAAAGCTTACTGGACTTAAAATAGACTTGCCATATGACCCAGCAATCCCACTGCTGGGCATATATCCAGATGGATCCTTAATTCAAAAAGACACCTTCACCCCAGTGTTTATAGCAGCACAATTTACAATAGCTAAGATATGGAAACAACCTAAATGTACATCAACAGATGACTGGATAAAGAAGATGTGGCCTATTTATACAATGGAATACTACTCAGCCGTAAAAATGACAACATAACACCATTTGCAGTAACATGGATGGCCCTGGAGAATATCATTCTAAGTGAAGTAAGCCAGAAAGAGAAATAAAAATACCATATATCACTCATATGTGGAATGTTAAAAAAAAAAAAAAAGAACCCATATATAAAATAGAAACAAACTCACAGACATAGATTACAGATTTGTGGTTGCCAGGGGGGTAGGGGGTGGGGAGGGATAAAAATGGGAGTTGGAGATTTGCAGATACTGACCGCTATATATAAAATAGATAAACAAGTATATACTGTATAGTACTGGGAAAAATATTCAATATCTTATAGTAGCTTATGGTGAAAAAGAATATGAAAATGAATATATGTATGTTCATGTATGACTGAAGCATTGTGCTGTACACCAGAAATTTATACAACATTGTAACCTGACTATATCTCAATAAAAATAAATAAATAAATAAAATGAAAATGAAAATCTTACTGAGCCTTGTTCACTGATGGCAGCAGTTTCATAAAAGATGGACAGGTGTGCTGGCTACACTGTTACTGCAGAATACCTAGTCACTGAGGCAGCAGCTCTTTCCCCCGAACTTCTACCCAGAAGGTGGACCTAATTAACAGCCCTGACACAAGCTGTCCAGCTTTCCAAGGGGAAAAAGGCAAATATTTACACCGACTCTAAATATGCCTTCTTGGTGTTGCATGCTTATGGAGCAATTTGAAAAGAAAGAGGACTGTTAACTTCCAACAATAAAGAAGTAAAACATACTCCAGAGATTTTGGCTCTAGTCAATGCAGTGGCTGAACCAAAGGCCATGGCCATCATGCAGCGCCCAGGACACTAGAAATTTATATCCTTTGCAGGTCAAGGAAAGCAGATGGCTGACAGGGCCACTAAGCAAGCCACTTTAGAAAATCCCTTTGTTGGAGCCCCAGTATCCCAATTGGAACTAACACAATATGAACCCCATTATAATCTAGAGGATAATCAGAGAGCAATGGACTGGGGGTTAATACTAAAGATCAAACTGGAAAATGGAAAATGAATTCCAATGAGCTAATCTTATTGCCTGCTGCCCTCGTGTGGCCAATGAAACACCTACATGAAGGAACACACTGCGGGCGAGATACCCTTATGAACTTAATTTGACCACACTTACAAGGGCCTACCTTACAATCACCATCTACAGGATTGTTCACAGCTGTTTCATATTGTGAAAAAACAATCCAAAAGGAGAAAAAACAAATCAAATCAAAGGAACACAGTTCATTGGGGAACACCCGTGTAAGGACTAGCAGGTATATTTCATTCAAAAGCCCAAAACAAAAGGCAACATCAGATATCTATTAGTATTTATGGACATTTTCTTGGGATGGACAGAAACCTACTCGACCAGGATGGAAAAGACAACTGAAGTAGTCAAAGATCATCTTAAAGAAATTATTCCCAAGTATGGACTACCATCTGAAGCAACAATGGATCCACCTTTATAGCAGAAATAACCCAGAAGGGAAGCATAGCCTTGGGTATTAAGTGGAAGCTTCATTCAGTTTGTAGATCACAATCCACGGGTAAGACTGAAAAACTGAGCAATACTTTAAAAAAGACTTTAGCAAAACTTTGTCAGGAGACTCACTTAAAATGGGATAAATTCTTACCTATTGCTCTTCTCCACTTATGGGTGGCCCTCAGAAACAGGCTTGGGTTAAGCCCCTGTGAAATTCTAAATTCTACATAGCACACCTAGCCCCTAATGGAACAGGAAATTATGTTCATATTTCACAAGAATCTGCCATTAAACAGTATGTTCAAGTTTGATCAGATATTAACCTTCATGCATGAATCTCTCTCAGGTCCTGTTCTCAGCTGCAGACACCTCTGCATCCCTTCAAAGCTGGAGACAAGGTTCTTTTAAAAATGTGGAAAGAACAAGGACCTGAGCAACAACTGAAAGAAAAGTGGGCAAGTTGCCAAGATGGCGGAGTAGGTGGATGCTCTTAGTTCACCCTCTCCCACGGACACACCAAGAGAGACAGCCATGGACCCACCCATTCACTCAGAACACCTGCTGAACCTTGACCGAACATCACCTGTTTCAAAAGATAAAATTTCTCACAAACTCTGGTAGGGGGAAAAAAAAAGAAAAGGGAAATGAGTGTGGGACCTGTCCCATGGGAGGGAGCAGCTAAGGAGGATTAGACTCTTATGGTGGGAAGCCCCCTCCCCAATGGAGAGGTCAGCAAGGATGGAGGGAGAAACTCCGAGGCTCAGGGGAGTGCACAGAAGTCTCTTAGCTGACAGAACTGAGAGTTAAGTGGTACAAAGGGTCCCTGAGATCCCTAGCCTTAGGTGCAAGCGGGCAGGGTTGGATCAGGACTGGCTGCCCTAGCTGGGTGGAGGGCTGGGGCGAACTGGACAGAAGCCTCAGGGGGCTGGGGTGCACTGTGGGCCATGGCTGGGAGGGTATACAGAACAGAATAGCCTGGGTCCCCCCGTTGAAAAAAAATAACACTGCTGGTGTGCGGTGGGGATGGGGCGCAGTGCAGCTGGGCCATAATCACTGTCTGCTGGCTGCCGGCATCATCGCTGGGGTGTTCTCAGAAGAAGTAAAGTGGGGCTCAACCATACTTGCTGTTGAGGGGCTCCCAGAGTTGAAACCTGAAGCCGTACCCAAGGGTCCACAACTTCAAATTGTAACAGAGGAGAACAAACCTGACTCTATGTTGGACCTGCTCCTCCAGTTTTAACCACTGTGCCCTGTTTTCCAGGCTTAGTCGCTAGCTCTGCATCTTTTGTGAAACAGTGTTGCCTTTGGCCTGGAATATACAAGAGAGCCTATTCTCGGGGCTCTGACCTTTAAAGATAGTAACACTTTTGCACTTATGTAAAGATGACAAGTTGCCGAATAGAAAATAACATTTGTTTTGTTGGAGGTTTACAAGGACACCATGGCCGGACCCACATGGACAGCTGCAGGAACAAAGAATTCCTGCAGCAAGAAGTTTGCACCAACCAACCACACCCCCTCCCCTGTTTTTTCTGTATTCTGACTAAAGCGGGATGGTTCTCCAAGACAGTCTGCAGTCCTCTTGATCTGCCAGCTTTCTGAATAAAGTTGCTATTCCTTGCCCCAAGACCTAGCCTCCTGATTTACTGGCCTGTCGTGTGGTGAGCAGAATGGGTTTGGACTCAGTAGCAATAGGTGGACTGAGATTTGTTTACAGCCCCAGGCAGAGGGAACCAGTTTGCTCCACAGGTCCTGTGCCTCTAAGACAAATGAGCAAGGAGCAGAGTTCTGCTGCATGGCAGGGGTGAGTGCTGGTGCAGTGTTCACAGCAGGCCTGCTTACCACACGCAGACATGGCACTGGGAGAGCGCTCACCCGGTAGCATGCCATGATCCAGGTGTGTGACCCAGAAGTTGGCAGAGCTGCACTGGTAGCTCTGAGGGCAGAGAACCTGGGGGACACCAGAGCAAAGTACTGACATTCATGGGGCCAAGTGAGGACAAGGGGAGCATCAACAAGGAGCACCTGAAGCACTCCCACCCCACCTACCACACACCATGGCTTAGAAATGGGGCTGGAAGCCTCCATTACAACAAAAGGAGGAACAGACCCAGACCCTGTCTGGGCTGTGACAACCATAGAATTAAAAGGAGGCCCCGCTGAACAATCAGGGCAGGCTCTGTTCACCACCACACCAGCCACAGCCCCAATCAAAGTGGTAAGAGGCAGCATACACAGAAGAAAGATGTGGCAACCATCCATACTAAAAACAGACCTTGCAACAAAATTATTGGTGGTGCACAGCCTACAAAGAAATGCATGCTCTTTAAAAAACAAAAAAGCCCTTCAAGACCGCAGTAGATAATTGATAATCCATAGTGCCAGAGAGATGCAACTAAATGAAGAAGCAGAGGAACGATTCCCAATTAAGAAAACAAGAGAAGTCTCCTGAAAGAATGATCAATGGAATAGACCTTGAGTTGCCAAAGCAATATTGAAGAAAAGTAACAAAGCTGGAGGAACTCCCCTCCCAGACGTCAGACAGTGCTACCGAGTCACCAAAACAGCATGGTATTAGCATAAAAACAGCTACATGGGTCAAAAGAACAGAACAGAGAGCCCAGAAATAAACCCACAAACATTTGGTCAATTAATCTTTGGAGGCAAGAACGTACAATGGACTATAGATGGTCTCTTCAGCAAATGGTGTTGGGAAAATTGGACTATTCATGTAAATCAGTGAAGTTAGACTACTTCCTCACAGCATACACAAAAATAAACTCAAATGGCTTAAAGACTTAAATATAAGACAAGACATGATTAACCTATAAGAAAACAAGAAAAACACTCTCTGACATAAATCTTAACAATGTTCTCCTAGGGCAGTCTACCGAAGCAATAGAAATAAAAGCCAAAATAAACAAATAGGGTCTCACTAAACTAATAAGCTTTTGCACCACAAAAGAAACCATAAGTCAAACAGAACAACAACCTATGGAATGGGGTGTAATGTTTGCAAATGATACAATGGACAAAGGTTTAATTTCTAAAATATATAAACAGCTCAGACAACTTAGGAACAATAAAACAAACAATCCAATCCAAAAATACACAGAAGACCTAAACAGGTAATTCTCTAATGAAGACACAAATGGCCAATAGGCACAAGAGAAAATACTCAATATGGCTAATTATCAGAGAAAGGCAAAACTGCCGTGAGGTATGTCCTCCCACCGGTCAGAATGGCCATCATTCAAAAGTTCACAAACAATAAATGCTGGAGAGGCTGTGGAGAAAAGAACCCTCCTACACTGTTGGTGGGAATGTATTTTGGTGCAGCCATTATGGAAAATAGATGGAAATTCCTCAAAAAACTAAAAGTAGAGTTATCCTGTAATCCAGCAATCCCACTTCTGGGCATATATCTGAAGGGAACAGTAATTTGAACAGATGCATGCACCCCAATGTTCATAGCAACAATATTTACAATAGCTAAGACATGGAAATAACCTAAATGTCCATCAACAGATGACTGGATAAAAAAGATGTGCTATATTTATACAATGGAATACTACTCAGTCATAAAAAGAATACAATAACGCCATTTGCAGCAACATGGATGGGCCTACAGATCATCATTCTAAGTGCAGTAAGCCAGAAAGAGAATTAAAAATACCATATGATGTCACTCATATGTAGAATCTAAAAACAGAAAAATAGAGGACACTAATGCACTCATCTATAAAGCAGAAGCAGACTCACACAGTAAACAGTCTTATGGTTACCCGAGGAAAGTAGGGGTGGGAAGGGATAAATTTGTGAGTTTGAGATTTGCAAATGTTAGCTACTATATATAAAAATTGATTAAAAAACAAATTTCTTTTATATAGCACAGGGATCTATATTCAATATCTTATAATAACCTTTAAAGAAAAAATATAAAAATGAATATATGTATGTATATGCATGACTGGGACATCGCGCTGCACAACAGAAACTGACACATTATAACTCACTATACTTCAATTAAAAAATAAATAAAATAAAAATAGTAATAAAGGAAAATTGGAAGGGACTGTTGTGCCCATTGACGTCCTTCATAGTCCAGTGACCCCCATTCCTAGGCTCTCAGATGTCTGCCTGTGATCCCTCAACAGATAAAGTACATTCTCTACTGGGCGTTTTTCCCCTAACAAACTAATAGCCCTAGGTGATGCTCAGGCTGGCCTGTTTCAGCCCACCTGATCAGCGTCATAGACCCCACCAACCTTCCTGGGCCCGACACTTCTTACCTCCCACTTATTACCTATAACCAATCAGAATGTATGCATGAGCCAATCACACAGCCCCCAAACCCACTGTAACCACCATCTCCTCCCCCCAATAAAAGACCCTGTACTCCCAGCCCAGGGCTCACAGAGGCACCCTTGTCTGTGTGGCCCTCTGTGGTCTGTAACAGCACACCCCAATGAACTCCTTTCCTTTCCCATTCTTTCTCTCTGTTAAATTCTCTCACCACTGGCTCACTGCCCAGCTGCCCTGCTGTGTCCCACAACAGGGACCCTATGACCTACTCTTGACTACACATACTTTCCTCGAGTTGGGCTGGATCAAACCGTGGATTCACCACACCAGAGCAAAACCACCAACTGGAGCTGATGCTGAGGTTAAAGGCCCACCCCTTCACAAGCAACAGCCGACTGAAACAGTGGAGCATTGGGCTGCACAAACGCTAAAGGACCGTAAGTATTTGTTTAAACAAAAAATATAACATAAAACTCCACTCTTGCCACCTTTCTAACCCTTCCTTGCCTGGTAATGGGAAATACTCTTTTTTTTTTTTACAATGGGCTTATTCTTATGCTGATTCTTTTAATTACTTTAATTGCTGGATTTGCGGCCAACTTCCTACATCCAGATCATCCCCGGGCTTCCGTGATGGGTTTCACCCTTACAGGGAACAGACTGGAAATAACTGGGTATTTTAATTTATGAGACTCACAATCAACTGCTATAAACACTGAAGTTACTAACTATGACCTGTTAAGCTGGCCTACTAGAAATGCTGTAAGCCTGCCAGGCCACAATTTCCCTTTTTCCTTGAGCTCTACTACCCAGATAAATGTGAATATGGCTCTCAAATTTAAAAAACAGCCAAAGTTTGTTCAAAAGCCACACTAGACGATGGGAAGATTTAATCAGATGTTGGATGGAACCTTTTGGTTAATTCCTGAATATTACAGACTAAACACGAAAATGCCCCTGTGTCGGGAACAACAGAATCACACCTTCTGTAACTGGCCTAACTCTACCTGACATTTAGGGTGGATCTCCCTTGAACACTGTGACCACCTCATAATTTTAAAAATCGGTGACTGGTTTGCTACAGACTGGATTCACAGACCAGGCATTTCCTGGTTTGCTCCAAATGGAACTCAATGGGTTTGTCAAACAAACTTATGGGCCCTGGCTTCCCCCTGGGTGGGTCAGAAGATGTGCTTTGTGTTCTCCCTGGGTGCAAGGTCACAAGTATAAATCCTTAAAAACAGCCAAAATTGCCAACTAACCCTGTCTCCATTCTTGATGGAGTAGCTCAGTCTTTAAATGGTATAACTGTTGACTCAATTTCTTTGTTTCAAATACTGGGTTAGTGAGTGTATCCCTCCACATTGACGCCTTAGTACAATTTACCCAAAACTCTGTCTCTGAGACTCAATTTGACACCAGTGCACAGAGGCCAGCATTTCAGCAACACTACCATGCAACAATAGCTTGATAGTCTTATAGAAAAGACATTACTAGCTCAAAAATATAAGAATATTTCCTGCATAAATTATTAGAAATTCATACAATTACTTAGAACCAAAGATTGTCATTACAAAGAAATTTTAATTATTTTTACCTTAGCATTTTAAAATGTTTTTATTAATCAATAAAGTAGTATGAACAATAAAAAAATGAGAAAGGCAGAAAGTAATTTTAAAAAAGCCTCAGTCTAAATAGAGATCAAGGAACCAAAGCTGATCTGTTGAAAACATTTATAAAACTGAAAAATCTCAGGCAAGATTGATTAAGAAAAGGAGAGATAAAGGGAGACATAAATGCCATACATAAATAATGCTATTAATTAAAAAAATTTTAAAAGAGATTTTAAAAATAAGTTTATACTATAAAAGTTTTTATGACATAAATTAGAAGGCTTAGGCAAAATGGATATATTCTTAGAAAAATATAAACTTCTAAAAGTGATTCAATATTGATTAGAAAAACATAAATTTTATATGACATTAAAGGAAATCAGCCATTTAAAAACTGTCCGAAAGTCTTTACCACTGAGTTGTACCAAACTTCCAAAATAAGTGTAACATACACAAACCCTTTCTAAGACAAGAAAAATAAAATATTCTACCTTAAATTTTATAAGGCTGGTATAACATGACACCAAAATTAGTTACAAACAAGACAGGAAAGTTACAGAGTATTCTCACTTATGTACATAAATGCAATAGGCTAATTTTGAAACTGTATAAAAATGTGTATTACATCACAATTAACTTCAGTTCATCCTGGAATACAAGACTGGCTCCATGGCAGAAAATATATTAACCTAACTACATTAACAGATTAAAGAGGACAATCGTATATGACTAGACGGTGTGTCTCCACAGTGGAAAGTGCAGGTTCTGTACCACTTTTTAAAATGAAATTGTTCTCTCTGGATTTGCTCACTGTTTTATCCTTTTCTGAGCTGGAATGTGTGCATAGAGTTGATCTGGTAGAAGAATTTATACAATGGGAGAAACCTGGATTTTAGAACAATCTCTTGAGGTGAAGCCGCAGGACTAGCATCTTGTAATGCTCAACCATCATTGTAATGCTATATTTTGGTCTCTTTGAGCAACTTGAATTATGCCCTAATTAACACAGAGAGACAAGGGAAGCCTGAAAAATAAGCCAAGTCTGACTGACACACTCCCCTCTCCCCAGTGTTTACCATGGTATGAAGAGTACTGGAAAGGAAAGTAGCTTTTATTTTTTAAAATCTATTTAAATATTTATTTATTTATTTGATATGGAAAGAGGCACATCCAAGTTTAAATTCAAGGTCTACCACAAACTGTTTGACTTTGAGCATGTTAACCTCTCTGAGCTTCAGTTTCCCTAGTAATAACATGATAAATGTCTCTGTCCCAAAATGTGTAGGTCCTTTTTAGAAGATGGTTAACAGAGAGAGGAAATCAATGGTGATTTTGGGAGTAAAGTTAGAAGTTGTGAAGCACTATCATTTTTTTCTGAAGGATTGCCAGATAAAATATAGGACATCCAGTTAAATCTTAATTTGAGATGAATAGTGAATTTTTTTAAAGTATGTTTCAAGTATTGCATGGAACAAGATTACACTAAAAAGTATGTATTATTTATCTGAAACAATGGTCTATTTAAATTATCATAATTTTGTTGTTTGTTTATTTTTGCTAAATATGGCAACCTTACCTGAAGAAAAGAAGAAAGTAGATTCCTTTGGACTGGCTTGAGCCACAACTGAAGGGAGAGCTGGCACCTGCAGCTGTGAAAGTAGTCAGTCTAACCAAACAGATAAGAATGGATTCCAGACAGTGTCAGGAACCCACCAGTTCAGTGTCAGTGATGCACCGATTTTCAACAAGAAAGCTAGCACGCAAACCTAGGGGAAAATGAGAAAAACAAATGTATGAGACACATTTCCAAACTTCCTCTACCTCCTTCTGAACCCCCTCCCCACCTGACAGATGAAGAGGACGGGTTCAGAGGAATGAGTAAATGTCTTATTTTCTGTAGTCAAGTATCTAACCTATATATTCCTAGTATAGCCTGGAGAGAAGAGGAAGGGAGAGGATATCTGTGGGAGCAAAATGGAGATAATAATACTTTTTGCTCAAGGTTGTTGTGAAAATTGAGATAAAGTAAAATGTGTAAAATCTTAGCATAATGTCAGACCTACAGTCAGGATTCAGTAACTCATATTGGTTCTATTCATCTCCTCTGGTCCCTGTTCTCCTTCCCTTTCCTTCCTGTGACTTAAAATGTCTTCACGTTGTCCTGGATTCTGGCTTCAACCTCCCCATATTCTTCCTGAAATCAGACTCACCAGGAAGTGTCTGAGATTCTCTACCCTCCACACCTAAAATGGTTCTACCTCATTCTTCCATTCATCAGATATTTGCTTAAGCCTCATTATATGTCATACATTTTGCTGTAGATGGTGGCCACATAGTGAACAAAATAAATGGACCAGAGTAGTAAAAAGTGTGGCCCTACAGCTGCCTACTTAATAGCAACCTGTGTGAAATAATAATAAGACTGTGTGAAATCTCAGATTTCTGAACCATACCCTCCAAAACTGATTCCAAAGAATAAAAGATAAATAATATTCATTTAACAATTATCCACATTCTTACTTATACTAAAGTTTGGGAACTGCTGACATAATAATGTCTTATTATGTAAGTAGTAATCACGATATCATTATATTACTTAACCCAAATGAAGAAATTACAAATGGTAGTAAATAAGTGAGAGGCTGATAGGGAGAGATTTCAAGAAAAAGTAACTCAAAATGGCTTAAAGAGTTAAATATAAGACAAGACATGACAAACCTTCTAGAAGAAAATATAGGCGAAACATTCTCTGACATAAATCTTAGCAATATTCTCCTAAGGCAGTCTACCCAGGCAATAGAAATAAAAGCAAAAATAAACAAACTGGACCTAATTAAAGTTATGAGCTTTTGCACAGCAAAGGAAACCATAAGCAGAACAAAACAACAACCTATTTAATTTCCAGAATATATAAAACAACTCATAAACTTAATAACAAAAAAGCAAACAACCCAATGCAAAAATGGGCAGGCGACCTAAACAAGCAATTCTCCAATGAAGACATACAAATGCCCAATGGGCACATGAAAAAATGCTCAATATCGCTAATCTAAGAGAAATGCAAATCAAAACTAGAATGAGATCACCTCACACCAGTTAGAATGGCCATCACTCAAAAATCCACAAACGATAAATGCCAGAGAGGGTGTGGAGAAAAGGGAAGCCTCGCATATTGTTGGTGGCAATGTAGTTTGGTGCAGCCATTGTGGAAAACAGTATGGAGATTCCTCAAAAAACTAAAAATAAAATTACCATATGATCTAGCAATCCCATTCCTGGGCATATATCCCAGGGGAACTCTAATCTGAAAAGATACATGCACCCCAGTGTTCATAGCAGCACTATATTCAGTAGCCAAGACATGGATACAACCTAAATGTCCATCAACAGATGACTGGGTAATGAAGTTATGGTATATTTATACAATGGAATACTACTCAGCCATATAAAGAATAAAATAATGCCATTTGCAGCAACTTGAATGGACCTGGAGATAGTCATTCTAAGTGAAGTAAGCCAGAAAGAGGTGAAAAATACCATATGAGATCGCTCATATGTGGAATCTAAAAAAAGTAAACACTAACTTATCTACAAAACAGAAACAGCCTCACAGATGTGTGTATGTATAACTGAAACATTATGATGTACACCAGAAGTTGACACATTGTAAACTGACTTTATATTTCAAATTTTAAGAAAAGCCTACATGGAGCCCTCAACACTACATCACAGAACCAGATGCCAAGTTTACCTACTATGAGAACAAGGAGCATGGACATGAATCGTCCTAAAGTAACGTTTCCTACATTCTGGTCTCCAGATCTCTTTATTCTCACAAAGATTATTTAGGGCCCCAAAAGTTTTTGCTTATATGGTAAACTGTATTAAAAGTTAAAACTGAGGAATGTTTTTAAAATTTTATTTAAAGCTAACAATAATAAATACATGTTTATATGAATAATGTATTTTTAAGAAAAAAAACTAAATTTAACAAAGCAAAAATAATAGTAAGAGAGACATTGATTTTGCAATAATAAATGGCACAATAGAAGACAGCCAAATTCCTGTACCTGTTTATGCATCTAATCTGTTACCATATCACGCTGGGAAACACCATTGCACACTTGAGAAAATAAGAAGGTGAAAAAACGCAGGTCATATTTTAGTCTTGTTAGGGAGTAGTTTTGACCTTGTGGGCTCCTTGTAAAGGCTTCAGGAATCCCCAGGGGTCCTGGGACCACGTTTTAAGAACCACTTAACCTAAATGATGAGAAATTTCTTATGGATGCTCCTCATCCCCACCTTCCACCATATCTAAGTGACATGCCATTTGGAAATGAAGATGGGAGAACAATTCTGAAAAAATTCACGATTTCACCTTTTTTTCCCAAAGCTGACCTTGGCTGTGGGTGCCTCTGCCAGCTTTTAGTGACCTTGTGTGTCTTCAAGAGCAGTTATGTGCTTCCAGGTACGACTAGAAGCTAGAATGAGCTTCCTATTCTACACTTAACTCTTAAACCTATCTCAAGCCCAAGTCCAAATAACAAAGAAGCTAATCTTCCCAGTACACTTATAAGTTCCCTTACCTCCCAAGAGTGGCCACAGACAGTGTCCAAACTGGAGCATTCCTTTACCCACCATCCACTCTCCAAAATCCACTTGCTCTATCATGTTGTCTCCAACCACGGTCTTGGGTCTTTGATTTTTTTTTTCCTCTTTCCCCCTTCAGACCAATTGTTGTGTTCAATCTAGTATTTGGCTCTAGATTTTACCTACTTCTACTCTGGACACCAAATGTAATTCCTGTCTTAGTGCCACTCCCCCAAAATAGGTACCACCCCAGAGTTCCAAAAACCTAGCTCAAGTCAGGACCCTTCTCTTTCCCTCCCCTTCCCTTGCCTGGGGAATTTAAATATAATTAGCATAATGGGGGACTCTGAATCTCAGATAGACTGTCAGGAAAGCATTTCACCCTGAAAAAAAATGCAAGAGGATTCTGTCCTGTTTTTAAACATTCCTAAAAACTGTTCACAAAGTATTTGAAAAAGAGGCTTTCACATAACATTACATTTTTGATGGTTTCAGCAGTCTCTAATTAGCTAAAAGTCTGCTTTCCTATAGCTGCATGTGAGCAAGTGAGTGATAACCAACAGTGCTGAGTGATCTGACTACGGCAGCACACCTTGACCTTAGAGATCTAAAGCCGCTTTAGAATCTCAGAGGTTCAGGTGGAATGATATGAGGAAGACATGGTGAAACAATTGTGCAAAGGCTGATTTTATGGAAGTTATGGAAGAAGATGTTTTGGTTAGTGGGAAGTATCCACAGTACTGTGGCTTCACTGTCATATTTTTAACCAGCCATGACAGGTACTTATTGTATTTAAGTGTCAAATTTCCTCAATTCCTATTATTGTGAAATCAGACCTTAATAAAGTAACTCAAGATAGTTTAGACAGGTATGATCCAAAGAAATATTCCAGCAAAACAAAATAAGTGAAACGTCTTTCCTTTTGCCTCTACCTATAAAATAGCAAAAAAAAAAAAAAAAAGAGCCACAAGATAACCTTACTTCACCATTTCTTTTGATTCTGCTTTGCCACTGTACTTAAAGGACTTGGAAGGCAAAAAAGGGAGCCACTAGGGGGTGGCTGCTGGGTGATTTAGGAATATCTTGAACAGATTCATAAATAATATGGTCACATAAAGGCCCTAATTAGGTAAACACCAGTTCCCCAGGGCAGCCATCTCACAAAAGAGCCTCTCATTTAACTGACTGCATGGGGCACAGGTAAATTATGGGTTTGGTTACTTCAGCGAGCCAGGAGTCACTTGAAGTCCAACAGTCCACGGTAATTAGATTTCAGTGGGGTTTATAAGACAAGTAACTTCAGAGGCAGGTGATTAGTCATCTTCTAACTGCCCCAAGTATTTTCAAATTTGACAGAAATTTCTTCTAAGTGAACTCTGCTATGTGTGAATGAGACTCATTGGGAAGACTTGTAAATTTAGAATTGGTAGAAAGACAGAAATTTTTCACCCACTTTAGTGACTCGGGAGCTCTTGGTTTATGCAGTGTTTTCCCTATGGATTAATTTTTATAAGTCCCTCTATGAACAAATAACTTACAGGATGATGTGATTAAATAACAGTTGTTCTGTATTTCCCTCAATGTGTCTAAGCAAAGGCAAAGCCTGTGGAGAGACATTTACCATGACTGAAGAATGTTAGCTGTTTGGGGAGGGTTTCCTTGTAAATGAGCAAATGAGGATGGTGGTGGGGAAAAGGAGGCTGAAGAAGGCAGGAAAGGTGAGAGAAAGGAAGAGGGAGGAGGCAGATTCACAGAGTCTCAGCCTTTGAGAGAAATCCATGTCAAGAATGGGATAGTGAATCAACATTAGGAAAGGCAATCATATGTAAAGAGACCAGACCAGAGGGGTTAAATTAGGAGGTCACAGAGGTAAAGATTCAGGTAAGGTTCTGAAAGATGTAATTTGCCGCAGAAAGAATTAGGACCCAGAGATAGGTGCCCCAGGATGAAGATAATTAAGACAGAAACTGTAGGATAGTAATCTGATTGTTGCCATTTGCTTTCTCTCCAGCACTGCTTAATTTCCACCTGGCAAAGAATGATTTTAAAATATATAAAAATATCTTATCGGAAATGTCAACTTTAGAAAAAAGAAGACAGAAAGTTTTATTCAAAAAAAAAAAAAAAAAAGGAGTATATTTTAGGAACTATACGAGTGACCAAGTAAGAAATAGCTGACCCTCCTCATTCAAATCCACTGTGAGTCATGTGAATGTTGGGCCCCAAGAGCTTCAGACACACCATCTTTTCTAACATGATGCTACAGACTGTTGAATGAAGGGATGGAGGGGAAGGAACTGTACAACACAGGCAGTTGGCCTTAGGAAAAGTGTTTTATGAACAGAACTTCCTAAATTTTTAACTCCACTCTCCGCTCCCTATTCCATCCTGATAATTTTATTAGATTTCTTAATGTCTTGGTAGTGTTTTTTAGCACTAGATTTCTTTGCAATAATTTTCTACCACTCTCTAGATTCAAAGACCTGAAAAAGGCTCTAGTGCAAGTGAGAGAAAAATTGGTTTCATTACTTTTTCTTGCCCTTCCTACACATCACCAATGTCGGTAATTGCAAAAATTTCCAGCTTACCATGTACCCTCTTCCCTGTAAAAGGATTAAAACCCATCCTGTCATGCTGTCCTGGTTCTATTTTATAGATTAAATTTATCCCTTCACTATCCGTATTTGATTAAACACTATTTCTGTTTCAGTTTTGATTTGATCTGTTTGCCTCTGCTATCTCAAAAAGGGTTTTGCAGCACATTCCTTTTCATTGTAGAGGAACTAAAGGTTACTTCAGGAATATAGCGTGCCATAGAGCTCTCCATGTTTCTATGTGTTATATATTTCTAACATTTCTAAAATTGAGTATCTTTCTTGTTTCATATTTGATGAAAACAGAGAATGACTTTAAGAAAAAACATAAATAAGATTATTTAGTCCCTTTAAGTGACTTGACAGATTTCAAAATTGTGCCAATGACACTCCCTTTCCTCCTGTTCAGCATTAGTCAGCCTGAAAAATAACACTGGGATTCCTAAACTGGAATTTTTGGATTAATCCTTGAGAGCAGGATAGGTAAATTTAGTATAACTATGTTACATTCCTCCCGTGAAATTATACACACATACACACACACACACACACACACACACACACATACACACACACATACACACACAACACGCTATGGCTATTCCAAAATCACATTCACATAAATCAAAGTGAAGAAAACGATTCAAATTAATTGGATTCATTTTTACAAATCAGGAATCTACCCCAGCTGCCAATGTTGTCAGCGTGGACACCATTATTTCCAAAAGGAAAATAAAGCCCGAGTTGGGAAAGGAGGAACCCTCAGCATTAAGCAGAATAATAGGACCGAATCCTACTTCCATTTTTCATATTTTTAGACTCTTTTGCACCTTTATAAACTATATTTGAAATATACTATGGGATCAAAAGTATATTTCTTATGTTGACTATGCCCTATTACAAAGGCCCAAGTCCCTTGTCCCTTCAAATGTCCCTTCAAATAGCATTCTGTCCTCTAAAAAGCTCAGGAAGTACATACTATAGTGAAGACAAAATCCCCTGCCTCTCTTTACCCCACTGCCTTCACATCCTGGAAACACTTAATACAAGACTATAGAAATTCAAGTGGTCTAGAGAGAAAAACTTGGCAATTTTTTAATCTTTAAATTACATAAGAAGAAACTAAGTTATACAATAGTGTCCATTAGCAATAAAACTCACCAAAAAGTATAAATATAATGAAGAGAAATAATGGAGATATGCCATCACCTTGTTCACCAGAAGACGAGGAGGAACCTTCATCATTAATCCTTTAAAAGGTTATTCTCCAAATAATCTGAATAGCCCATAGGAAATGCCTCTCTAATTTTTCTTTGGGTGTGTGTTGGGGGCAGGGGTTTATAGGTAACTAGGTTTATTTATTTTCAGAGGAGGTGCTGGGGATTGAACCCAGGACCTTGTGCATGCTAGGCATGTGCTCTGCCACTTGAGCTGCCCTCATCTAATTTTTCTCATTGTGATTTCTCTAAGTCCTGAGTGGACTGTCTTTGGCTTCTCTTACAGTGGCCCTGGCCCCTGGAAACAATTGGCCTAAGTACTGTTCCAGTGTCCATAGCTAAGGATTTAGCTGCATTCCCTTGGGTGTTTCCTGTGTGGTAGAAATATTCATTCACTTATGTATTCACTTACCAAATGCTTATTAACATCTCCTATATGCCAGGCAATATTCTAAACACTCTGCTGCTCTTAGGAAGCTAACATTCTAGTGGAATATCTACGGTGATCAACTCCTCCCAGTTTGCCCAGGACTTTCCTAGTTTTAAAATTCAAAGTCCTATGTCCTGGGTACTCCCTCAGTCCTGGGTGGGTCAGGCTGGCTGGTCACCCTACAGAAAGTCGTAAAAGATAAGGCTTGAAATTCTGGCAAGAAAACTCAGGAAGTCATTTTTCAGAGCGAGTTCTTGGTTGTCACGGGAGAATCTTGCTGATACTGGTAGACAGGTACTGGATTCCATAACTGGTAGACATTGCTTTCTAAGGAACACAGGCTTCTTTAAACTCTAATGTTTCACCTGGCATTCAAGGATGGGATTAAGATAAAATTTTAAATAAGAAAATTTTCCTTTTTGTCCTCTCTCCCCTCCCCCCAATTTTAACCTTTTTGGCACGTAATGTTCCCACGTCTGCCTCCTTCCCCGAGGCACCATCACTTGGGTACTCAAGTCTAGTCACTCTGTCCTAAGGACATGCTTCATGCCCCTAAACTTTGAACAAAGAAGCTCTTTTCCTCCATCCAGCAGGCTGCTACCAATTCTAGGCTCAGATTAACCATTGCATTTCAGCCTGACAGAATTAATTCTGTTTGCGTGGCAATTTTTAATAGCCTTTATCAGAGCAATGATCACGCTTGAACATAATTATGTGTTTTTCTTATCTACCTTAGAAAGTGAGTTCCTTCAGGCAAGGAAAATATACCATATTTATCTCTATTTCCCCAGTAACTTAAGAGGAAATGCTTTATGTTTTTGAACTTTTGTTTATAGATACGTGATAAACTGTACTGCCTGAGAAGCAACTTCAAAATACTAGATAAAATATTACAAACACTATTTTAAACACACATTTCAGATTTCAAGAAAGTGAAATGGACAGAGGTCAGGAATGAAAAAGAAACTGAAAGTTGGAGTGGCTAGTGTGAGCTAACACTGGGGTCTCCCTGGGGAATTTTCCAGCCTCAAGGACCAAGGAGCATAAGTTTAAGTGGCTACTGAGAACAGGGAAATAGGTCTTGGTTCTGAGCAAGACTGAAGTTGGAGTTGAAATGCCCAGAAAGTTTCTCAACCCTTGAAGTGCTATAACTTCACTGAAAGAGTATATTAGAAAATTCATTCACCATCAACAGTTGATAATAGAGAGTTTGTTCAGGCAGGGCAGTTGGTCATAAAAAATTAAATTAAGGGTCTGAGAATCAAAATTGTAGACCTGTTCTCATATAATTTTAAAGTACAGATATATATTACCTGTTGGGTCTAGGAAATTTTGAAGCAATAAATTAAAAATATTTTATCTTTTAAAAGTGGTCTTTCTTTCACCTACTCTACTTAATCCATGTTGCCTTCTTTCTCATTCCGTGAACACACTGGCCGTATTTCTGATCTGAATGCCTCTTATGCCCTCTACTCTCCACCTTGAATGCTCTTTCTCCATATAGGTGCATTGCAAGATCTCTCACTCAATCAAATCTTGGCCAAACTGTCTTCTTCTCAGCGAGGACTTCTCTGACCACCCAATTTAGAATTGTAAACCATCTACCCATCCCCAATCACCTTACTTCTGACTCACTTTTACTGTTTTCTGAAGACTTATCACCTCCTAAGTAAAGGATATAGCTTCTTATTTATTATTTACTTTCTCCCCTGACTAGATTGTAAGTGCCAAGACAACAGGAATTTTTGTGGTCTTCTATTTACTAATGTATCTCAATCAACTGGGAAATGGGTTGTTCATAATAGGTTCTCATTAAAGGCTTTTTAGTGGATAAAATGAGAGAATTGATGATAAAATAAATCAAAAAGAACCCCAAATAAATCTTGAGGGATAAAAACCTTAAGTCTGACCATGCAAGGTCCACACAAATAAAGCCTTACTAAAGACAAGCTCAAAATAATAAAAAAAAAATTATAAGTAACATGATCAAATATCAATGGATACAGCATAGTCCAAATGTTGGTATCCTTGAATACTTCAGATAATAGATTTACTGGATACAAATATAAAACAAATGTTTATTCACCTCTTGGTCAGGTTTATTCCTAATTAGTTTATTTTTTGATGTGATTTTTTAAAAGGGATTGTTTTATTTCTTTCCTTTTTTGATATTTCATTGTTAGTGTAAAGAAATGCAAAATATTTCTGTATATTAATCTCATATCCTGCTACCTTTCTGAATTTGTTAATCAGCTCTGGTAGTTTTTGTGTGGAGTCGTTAGAGTTTTCTATGTATAGTATCATGTCATCTGCATATAGTGACAATTTTATCTCTACTCTTCCAATTTGGATCCCTTTTGTTTCAAAAATTCTCTCTGATTAATATGGCTAGGACATTCCATACTACGCTGAATACAGATGGTGAATATTATTTTACCAAGGATTATTATGTTGGCTGTGGGTTGTCATAAATTGTTATATTGTGTTGAGATGTGTTCCCTCTTTACCCACTTTGATGAGAATTTTTATCATGAATGTATGTTTAAAGACCTACATGGAAGATGGAAAACTGGATACTTTAAATCTCCAAGAGAAAAATCATAGGCAGAACACTGTGTTACATAAATCAAAGCAATTTTTTTGGCTCCATCTCTTAAAGTAAAGGAAATAAAAGCAAAAATAAACAAATGGAACCTAATTCAACTTAAAAGCTTTTACACAATAAAGGAAACAATTAACAGAACAAAAGGATGACTTAATGGAGAAATTATCTGCAAATGATTTGATAAGGGATTAATATCCAACATGTATAACAGCACATACAACTCAACATCAAAAAAAAAAAAAAAAAAAAACAAAACCTGATTTTAATATGGGCAGCAAAACTGAATAGACATTTCTCCAAAGAGGAAATGCAAATTGCCAACAGACTCATTAAACATGCACAACATTGTTAATCATCAGGGAAATGCAAATCAAAACCATGAGACATCACCTTACATTGATCAGAATGGCTATCATCAAAAAGAACACAAATAACAAATGTTGGTGTAGATGTGAAGAAAAAGGAACCCTCACACACTATTTGTGGAAATTTAAATTGGTGCACCCACCATGGAAAACATGATGGAGGTTTCTCAAAAAACTAAAAATAGAATTGCCATGGGTCCCAGTCATTCCACTCCTGGGTATATATCTGAAAAACCAAGAACTCTAATTTAAAAAGATACTTACAGTGCAATGTTCATAGCATCATTACTTACAGTTGCCAAGATATGGAAGCCACCTAAGTGTCTATCAACAGATGAATGGATAAAGAAGATGTGATTGATAGATTTTATATATATATATGTACACACACACACATATATATGTATATCTCACATACACACTCAACAGAATACTACTCAGTCATAAGAATGAAATTTTGCCTTTTGTCAAAATAGATGAAATTGGCATTATGCTAAGTGAAATAAATCAGACACAGAAAGACAAATAATGTGTGATATTATTGCTATGTGGAATCTAAAAAATACAAAGCTGGTGAAAATAACAAAAAAGCAGCAAATTCACAGATACAGACAACAAACTTGGCTAACAGTGGGAGGTAGGAGGAAAACACAGGAGTTGGAGGGTGGAAGGCATAAACTGCTGGGTGTAAGACAGGCTAAGGATGTACTGGACAACACAAAGAATATATAATCAATATTTTGCAGTAACTGTAAATGGAAAGTAACTTTTAAAACTTTATAAAAAATAAAAAATAACATAAAATAAAATGGCCATATGACCAAAAGCAATCTAAACATTTAACACAATCCTTATTAAAATCCTCTTGACATTTTTTACAGAACTAGAGCAAATAATCCCAAAATTTATATGGCCCTACAAAATGCCCAGAATTGCCAAAGGAATCCTGAGGTTTAAAAACAAAGCTGGAAGCAGAATCTTCCAGACATCAGACTCTATTAAAAAGCTACTCTAATCAAAACAGTCTGCTATTGGCTCAGAAACAGACTTATAGATTAATGGAAGAGAATATAGAACATACAGAGAATACAGAAGTAAACCCAGGCCCCATACAGTCAATTAACCTATAACAAAAGAAGCAAGAATACACGACGGAGAAAAGACAGTCTCTTCAATAAGTGGTTTTGAGAAAGCTGGACAGCTACACATAGATCAATGAATTCAAAGAAGAAATTAAAAAATACTTTGAGACAAATTACAATGAAAACACAACCACACAAAGTCTATGGGATACAGCAAAAGCAGTCCTAAGAGGGAAGTTCATAGTGATATAGGCCTTCCTGAAAAAATAAAAACAGGTGTTTTACTGGTCATCTATTTAATGGCAAATGTGTGCATGTGTTTGCTTTTCCTAAGGATTTACAGAAAATACCACGGTTGCCTTCATTATTTCCTTGGTGTCTTGTAAGAAGGTGATCAGGACTTGGGGAACTAACTTTTCTATCAGTGAAATATTTCTCCTTAATTCAAATTTGAATTAATAAATTTTTTATACTAAATAAAAAGAACTTATTTAGAAAGTATAAGTTACAGTGTGTTTAATGAGACTGGAAATTGAATAGGAGATTTCAGAAAGTTTCTGTTGAAAGTACTTAATTAAAAAAAAAAGATTAAAGTGTAACCCCCAGGACCTAGCCTTCAAAGAGACCCTAAGAAAGACTAAATTATAAAAAGGAAAGATTAATTTATAAATACCATAGAAACATTCCATCTGTTTCTATTTTGTCTTAGAGGTAAGTTTGGAAGAAGGCAGAACCATTTTTTTTTTTTTTTTTGGTGCCCATTTTGAATCTGACCCAGATGTAACATCTTTCTAAAGCAGCCCATGTAAATTCCCCTACATAATATAACACTCCTTTAGGAATTTGTTTGGAGCTAGAAAATATATTGTAAACAGACTGTGCATCCTGTCCCAGTGTAGTTATGCCTGTTGTCCTGGTGCAATGTTAACAACACGACCTTTCACTCTCAGAGGTATCCCAGTATGGATGGCAGATTATGGTAACCTTATCTATAAATAAAAATGAATTGTTAATAATAACAGAATAACCTTTATTGGAAGCTTGCTATTTGTCAGAGACTCTGAAATGGTTTCACATGTAATGAATTATTCAAAATAGTAATGAGAGAATTATTTTAGTGCCCCCACTTTACAGCTGAGGAAACAGCAAGGTCGAGTGGCTAAACACTAGGGTTGTGTCTCGTGGTGGGCCAGCCCGAAACTAGTGAAGGTCTGATTCTACCACAACAGGTACCGGAAGACATGTCTCCTTATTTGCTGGCTGATATGACTAACTTGGTTGCCCTTACCACATTCAAAGATTATCGATAGTTCTAATTTGTTATACTTCCTAGCTGTCATAAACCTATTTTTATAAGAACTGTTCATTTTAAGAGGCAGGAAAAGAGCACTGAACTGAAGTAAAAGTCAGCTGGGTTGGAGCTCAGGATATTGCTATTACTAAGTTAATGATAATAATAATGGTTTGTTGAGTGACTAGTTTATGCCAGAAACTGTACTTAGGGTTTCTCTGTGTTCTCTCACTAACCC
This sequence comes from Camelus ferus, assembly GCF_009834535.1. NCBI lineage: Eukaryota > Metazoa > Chordata > Mammalia > Artiodactyla > Camelidae > Camelus > Camelus ferus. The sequence continues at coordinate 20,856,794 of NC_045728.1, forward strand.
TTGAAACAGCTCTGTGAGGCAGAACATTTGCACCCCACAAAAGTATATGAATTGCTTCAGCCTGAATTTAGTTCAGAAATTAAGTGGGAGGGTATAGCTCAAGTGGTAGAGCACATGCTTAGCATGCACGAGGTCCTGGGCTCAATCTCCAGTACCTCCTCTAAAAATAAATACGGCTAATTACCTCCCCTTCACCAAAATTAAGAAATTAAATAATATAATAAATAAAAAAAGAATATGAAAATGAATATATGTGTGCTCACGTGTAACTGAAAAATTGTGCTGTACACCAGAAACTGACACAACATTGTAAACTGACTATACCTCAATTTTAAAAAAAGAAATGAAAAATGAAGACTGGGAGATTCAATAATTTCAGCAGGCCTAGCAAACTCTACATTCTACGACTAGATTAGATGTCTCTGGGAGTGACTGATTACCAGGAGGTAAGGCACAGGGTTTGTATGCAGAGAAAAATTCTTGGGGGCAGAGAATTCCCTAACACCTCAGATTTATATGAGCTATCATGTATTGAGTGCTTACTAAAGGCATGCGTTTCACAAACTTTTATCTTCTGTTTTTCTCCTCACCATAGGCCAAATAAGAGGATTTGGATTTGAACCAATGTAAATTTAAATCTGCCTTGCTAGAGAGAGCACCCTTCTCTGGCTCTCTAGCCTCTGCTCTAATTTAAGAAACTTTTAGAAAAGCAATAGTAAGGATAAATGACTAAATGATCTTTGCTCATGATCAAATTTGTTCTACCACTGCAGGGATAATATAAATAGAAAAACAGATGTGATCGTATTGTGAGGAGGTTGTTAAAAGAATATCCCTTGCCCCTTTTTCAAACAAGAAGTGTGGAAATTCTCACTAGTGCAGAGTAAGATCTGTGTGCTGCAAAGAACAAAGTAAATACGAGTCTGTGCTTGTATTCAAAAGATGGTCACAGTTTGGTAGGGATCCGAGGATGTAAATGCACAAATATAGATGAGGTGCTATTATGAAATGTCAAATCCGAATTGTAGAGTGGAATTTGAACAGTGCTTCTTAACTGGGAATGTGTCATGTGTGATGCGCTTTAAAAATACAGATGCCAGGACAATGGGAGTGTTGACCAAATAAATTTTGAAGGTTGAGGCTGGAAATGCGTAATTTTAAACTCCACAAGTGATTGTGAAGTTCACTATGAATAACAACCACTAGCTAAACATTAATATGCTAATTATGCAGATTTTTTAAAGGAGAGGTTTGTTTGAGATGGGATTTTAAAAGATGGCTTCATAGAAGTGATGAGATTTGAATGAAAGGTCAGATATGGACAGAAAGTAGGTGAAACAGACTTTTTTCTTTTATATTTTAGCTCAAATCTTGCCTGTAAAGTTTTTTCCCACATTTCAGATTCCTAATTGGATTGATCTAGAATTGATAATAAAACTTATAACAAAAAATACCTGGAAATGTTCAATTATCTTCTAATATATTATTGAAATGGCTACATGGAACTCAGGTTTAAAGTCTTGCTTGAAAGCTTGTAAATTATCAATAGATTAGCATTAATATCTTAATAAAGAAAATTTTACCACAATTAATACATGCAATTTGGACTAGGTATTGCTAAGGGCAGGGTTGGCATTTTATTTGAATTTGGATTCTTAGATCTTTAGCACAGGGATTAGCATCTAGACTATATACATAACATATATTTGTTTGTTGAATGAAGGAGACCTTTGGATTTCCTTGGTTTATTCATTCTACCTTGATCGTGGGGCAGATTTCAATAGTCTTCCATTTGAAACATCAAGAATTTCACACATACAGGATTTGGTTTGTTTGTTTCTTTCTTGACTCAGAATCAATGAGCTGGCAAAGATTTTCAGCAATCATTTGCTTTTAGGCTTTTTCTTTCCCATTGAAAAGACTGAAGGAAAAGAAGAAAAGTGGAAAAGGCAAAAAACTTCCAAGCATCCTGACATCCTAGCATCCCCAGAGCAGGGGAGCTCTCCATGTGTGTGTAGCCCTGCAACAGCTGGCACAACCCTCTCACATCAGTCCTTCCAGAGGGAGGAGCATGCCAAGCCATCAGCCTGTCCAGGTGAGGGAGCAAGGCCTCCCCAGCTGGCCCAGGCTCTCTCTGCTGACCTTTTTGGAGAACAGGATTGCTTTGTCATTGTTTTGGGTTGTTAATGGGGTTGTAAAGGCATGATGGGCAGAAAGATCACTAAGAATCTTTATCTTCTTGCATTGTATCTCCTCAGTGCCAATCAAGCCAAGTTTTGTTAGCATTTTGTTGTTGCTATTTAAAAAAAAAAAGTCAGAATATATTCATATTCCCCAGTGGACTTTCTAATAATACTTTTGGAAGCAGTGTCATAGGAGGAAAAATAATAGGAAGAAGAAAGAATAGACAGAAAACAAAACACAGATAGGGAAAGAGAAGACTTTGATTTTACTATTTATATATGTGTTTTGGAGAATAAAGGGGGAGAAAATGGAAGGCATCATATGGTAGTTATGGACATGTGTTTGTAAAACATTTTTAGCATGAGACAGCTTTGATAAAAAGGATGGACACTCATGCTGGTATTAGAGAAAGCAGGGCTAGTATCCAGAAGGGGCAGCTTGGGCAGAAGAACCTGTCAGAGTACAAGATGCCTGTGAACTCACCTTGGTGTCACTGAAGAGAAGTCCCAGGTGTCCCATTGATTGCTCAGGACTCAGCCGACATGGCTGTAGTCTAGAAGGGCTTAAATAAACAGCCACTTGTCCCCAGGGAACTACTGAATGAACTCTTGAGGTAACTGTATTCTATATTAAACACATGGAATTCTTAGTTGGACCAAAACTCATGACGTCCAAATGGCTAACTGGAATTTTAGTAACTGTACTGACCGCAAAATGCCCTCAGGGACTATGATTTGGAAAATGGGACCTGGCTCAAGGCATATACCAACTGGCCAGCATATGAGTGGACGCACCTTTTTGGCCTCCCCATCCTTTCTCCAGCTGCGACTTGACTGCCTCATCCCAGACAAGCCCGAAGTGAAAAACACACTAAAATAAACATGATGACATAATTCATTATAAGCAATGATTGAAAATGAACATGTCTTCAATAGGTTAATTCACACTGAGTTGTACAAAACGGCTGAAAATAAAATGAATTTGTGTTCTATGAATATTTCAAGAGTGGATCATTATATTCACGGCCTACATGTCATGCACACAGCAGTGATTTTAATCAGATGGGGGTGTGCTAGAGGCAGAGGTCCTTGACATCCAAGTATGAGCATCTCTTCTCAACCAGGCCATCAGTGACTTCACTTTGGTAGCTTGAAGTGGACTTATCAACAACAGAAATTTATTTCTTGGAGTTCTGGAAGTCTGAGATCAGGTGCCGGCGTGGTCAGGTGAGGTTGCAAACGTTTCCTTGTATCTTCATGTGTTGGAAGAAGCTAAGAAGCTCTGTGGACTCTCTAATCTCACTGAGGAGGGTACCACCTTCATGACATAATTACCTCCCACAGGCCCCACCTTCTAACAGTAACACACTGGATGTAAGAATTCCAGTATGTGAATTTGCCCAGTGGTGGCAGGAGGTAGAGGGGGACACAAACTCTCAGACCATAGCATACTACAAAACAAGGCTTTCTATTTTTCTATTGAAATATAGTTGATTTACAATGTTGTATTAGTTTCAGGTGGACAGCAAAGTGATTCAATTTTACATTTATATACATATATATTCTTTTTCAGATTCTTCTCCATTATAGGTTATTACAAGATATTGAATATAGCTCCCTGTGTTATACAGTAGATCCTTGTTTATTTTATATACAGTGGTGTATATATGTCAATCCCAAACTCCTAATTTATCCCTATATATCCTATATATCCCTCTGCATGTCTATATATGTACATAGTGATATCTATATCCATATCTATACACACACACACACACACACACACACACACACCACAGCTTCTTTAACCACTCATCTGTCGATGGACATTTAGTTCGCTTCCATGTCTTGGCTACAGTAAATAGTGCTGTTGTGAACACTGGGGTGCATGCATCTTTTCAAATTAGAGTTTTCTCTGGATATATGCCCAGGAGTGGGAGTGCTGGATCATATAAGTCTATTTTAAGTTTTTAAGGAACATCCATACTGTTCTCCATAGTGGCTATACCAATTTACATTCCCACCACCTGTGTAGGAGGGTTCCATTTCCTCCACATCCTCCCCAGCATTTATCATTTGTGGACTTTTGAATGATGGCCGTTCTGACTGATGCGAGGTGATACCTCATTGTAGTTTTGATTTGTGTTTCTCTGATAATGAGTGATATGGAGCATGTTTTCATGTGCCTGTTGGCCATCTGTCTTCTTTGGAGAAATGTTTATTTTGGTCTTCTGCTCATTTTTTTGATTTTTTTTTTAAGTCAAGCTGTATGAGCTTTTGGTATATTTTGCAAATTACTCCCTTTCAGTCTCATCATTTGCAAATATTTTCTCCCATTGCACAAGTTGTCTTTTTGTTTTGTTTATGGTTTCCTTTGCTGTGTAAAATGTTTTGAATTTACCATTTGCTTATTTTTGCTTTTATTTCTATTACTCTAGGAGACAGATCGAAAAAAATATTGCTGCAATTTATGTCAGAGTGTTTTGCCTATGTTTTCCTCCAAGAGTTTTAGAGTATCTGGTCTTATATTTAGGTCTTTAATCCATTTTGAGCGTGTTTTTGTATATGGTGTTAGAGAATTGTTCTAATTTTAATTGTTTACATGTAGCTGTCTAGTTTTCCCATCACAACTTGTTGAAGAGGCTGTTTTTGTCCATTGTATATTCTTACCTCCTTTGTGGTAAATTAATTAACCATGAGTGCATGAGCTTTCCATCCTGTTCCATTGATCTGTGTGTCTGTTTTTGTGCCAGCACCATACTGTTTTGATTACTGTAGCTTTGTCATATAGTCTGAAGTCAGGGCGTGTGATTCCTCTAGCTCTGTTCTTCTTAAGATTGTTTTGGTGATTCTGGATCTTTTGTGTTTCCATGCAGATTTAAAAAATACTTGCTCTACTTCTGTGAAAAATATCATTGGAAATTTAATAGGGATTGCATTGAATCTGTAGATTGCCTTGGATATAAAGGTCACTTTAACAGTATGGATTCTTCCAATCCAAGAACATGGTATATCTTTCCATCTGTTTCTGTTGTCTTCAATTTCTTTCATCAGCATCTTTTAGTTCTCAGAGTACAACTGTTTTCTCCCTGTAGGTAGGCTTATCCCTAGATATATATAGATTTTTTTTTTGATGCAGTGGTAAATGGGACTGTTCCCTTAATATCTTTTTCCACTACGTTGTTGTTAGTGTATAGAATTGCAAGATTTCTTCTTACTAATTTTGTACCTTGCAACTTTACTAAATTCATTAATGAAATCTAGTAGTATTCTGTCAGTATCTTTAGGAGTTTGTATGTATGTTATCATGTCATCTGCAAACAATGAGTTTTACTTCTTTTCCAAATTGGATTTTTAAAATTTCATTTTCTCCTCTGACTGCTGTGGCTAGGACCTCCAAAACTATGTTGAATAAACGTGGTGAGAGTGTGCATCCTTGTCTTGAAGAACAGATCTTAGAGAAAATGCTTTCAGCTTTTCACCATGGAGTATGATGACAGCTGTGGGTCTGTCATATATGGCCTCTATTATGTTGAGGTATGTTCCTTCTATGCCCATTTTCCAAAGAATTTTTTTTTATCATAAGCTGAATTTTATTAAAAGCTTTTTCTGCATCTATTGAGATTATCATATGGTTTTATTTCTTTAATTTGTTAATGTGGTGTATCACATTGATTGATTTGTGAGTATTGAAAATTCCTCATGTCCTTGGGATAAATCCCACTATATTAAAAGGAGTCTGATCCTTTTAATACGTTGTTGGAGTCAACTTGCTAGTATTTTGTTGAAGATATTTGCATCTATGTTCATCAGTGATATTAGCCTGTAATTTCTTTTTTTGTAACCTATTTGTCTGGTTTGGGTTTCAGGGTGATAGTGGCCTCATAAAATGATTTTGAAATTGTTCCTTCCTTGGGAATTTTTTTGGAATAGTTTCAGAAGAATAGGTGTCAACTTTTCTCACCTGTGAATTCTGCCTGTGGACTTTTGTTTGTTGGGAGTTTTTAAATAACTGATTCAATTTCAGTATTGGTAATTGGTCTGTTCATATCTTCTATTTCTTTCTCATTTAGTCCTGTGACATTCTGCCTTTCTGAGAATTTGTCCATTCTAGATTGTCCATTTGGTTGGTGTATAATTATTTGTAGTAGCTGCTTATGATCTTTGTATTTCTATGGTGTTGGTTGCTAACTTCTCCTTTTTCATTTCTGATTTTATTAATTTGGGCCCTCTCCTTCTTCTTCTTGATGAGTCTGGCTAAAGGTTTATCATTTTTGTTTATCCTTTCAAAGAACCAGCTTTTAGTTTTATTGATTTTTTCTATTGTTTATTTTTAGTCTCTATGTCATTTATTTCTGCTCTGATCTTTATGATTCCCTTCCTTCTGCTAACTTTGGGTTTCCTTGTTTTTCTTTCTCTAGTTGCTTTAGGTGTAAGGTTAGGTTTTTCATTTGAGATTTTTGTGTGTGTGTCCCAAGGTAATCTTTTATCACTATAAACTTCCCTCTTAGAACTACTTTTGCTGTGTCCCATAGGTTTTGGAGGCTCATGTTTTTGTTTTGATTTGTCTGTAGGTATTTCTTTCATTTCTGATTTCTTCTTTGATGTCTTCAGTGAGCCATTGGTTGTTTAGTAGCATGTTGGTTGGCATCAATGTGTTTGTGGGGTTTTTTGCAGTTTTTTTCTTCTTCTAGTTGATTTCAAGTCTCATAGTGCTGTGGTCAGGAAAGACCCTCAATATGATTTCAATTTTCTTAAATTAACGAAGGCTTGATTTGTGACCCAGCATGTGATCTATCCTGGAGAATGTTCCATGTCCCCTTGAAAAGAATATGTATTCTACTGTTTTCAGATGGAATGCGCTATAAACATCAATGAAGTCCATCTAGTCTAATGTGTCCTTAAGGCCTGTGTTTTCTCACTGACTTTCTGTCTGGATGACCTGGCCTTTGGTGTAAGTGAGGTTTTAAAGTCCCTACCCCACTGTTACTGTTACTGCCAATTCCTCCCATTGTGTCTGTTAACATTTGCCTTATATATTGTGCTGATCCTACGCTGGGTGCATATATAGTTGCAATTGTTGTATCTTCTTCTTGGATTTATCCCTTGGTCATTCTGTAGTCCCTCTGTCTCCTGTAACAGTCTTTATTTTAAAGTCTGTTTTGTCTGATGTAAGTATTGCTACTCTGGCTTTCTTTTGACTTCCATTTATTTGTAGCACATTTTTTGATCCCCTCATTTTTGGTCTGTGTGTATCTCTAGATCTGAGATGAGTTTTTTGTAGGCAGAAAATATATGGGTTCTTGTTTTTGTACCCATTCAAGCCAGTCTGTGTCTTTTGGTTGGTGCATTTATTCCATTTACATTTAAGGTCATTATTGATATGTATGCTCTTATTGCCATTTTGTTGATTGTTTCAGATTTGTTTTTATACATCTTTTTTTTTTCCTTTCTTTTTTTGTTCTCTTCTCTTGTGATTTGGTGACTATCTGAATTCCTTTTTCATTTTTGTGTGTATTATCTATTATAGATTTTTGGTTTGCAGTTATCATGAGGTTTTGGTATAGCAGTCTATATATATAATTGCTACCAGGTATTATAAGAAACCCTAGCAGAAAACTACTAAAGCCCATGGATGAATCTGAAAAAGTTGCAAGATAAAAACTAACATACAGAAATTTGTTATATTTATATACATTATCAACAACATATCAGAAAAATAAATTAAGGAAATAATCCCATTTATCATTGCATCAAAAATAATGAAATAGCTAGGGATAAACCTACCTAAGGAGGCAAAATACCTGTAATCCAAAATGATAAGGTACTGACTGAAAGGAGTTGAAGACAACACAAACAGATGTTCTTGGATTAGAAGGAATAATATTGTTAAAATGGCCATACTATCTAGCAATATACAGATTCAATGCAACCCCCTTCAAATTACCAGTGGCATTTTTCACAGAACAGGAAGAAATTATTTTAAATTTGTATGGAAACACAAACGAGTCTGAATAGCCAAAATAATCTTGAGAAAAAAGAACAGAGCTGGAGGAATTATTCTCCCTGACTTCACAATATACTACAAAGTTACAGTAATCAAAATAGCATGGTATTGGCACAGAAACAGACACAGATCAATGGAACAGGATAGAAGGTCCAGAAAAAACACTTATATACTTATGGCCAGTTAATCTACAGCAAAGGATGTAAGGATATATAACAGAGAAAAGGCAGCCTCTTGAACAAGTGGTGCTGGAGAAAGCAGACAGCTACGTGTAAAAGAGTAAAATTAGAATGTTCTCTAACAATATATACAAAACCCCCTCAAAATGGATTAAAGACCTAAATGTAAGACCAGATACTCTAAAACTCCTGGAGGAAAACATAGGCAGAACACTCTTTGATATAATTGCAGCAATATTTTTTTCAATCTGTCTTCCAGAGTAATGGAAATAAAAGCAAAAATCAGCAAATGGGGCCTAATTAAACTTAAAACCTATTACACAGCAAAGGAAACCATAAACAAAACAAAAAGACAAGTGGAATGGAAGGAAATATATGCAAATGTTGAGACTGAAAGAGACTAATTTCCAAAACATATCAAGAGCTCATGCAGCTTAAAAAATGGGCAGAAGACCTGAATAGACAGTTCTCCAAAGAAGACATACAGATGGCCAGCAGGCATGTGAAAAGATGTTCTGTATCTCTCATTATCAGAGAAATACAAGTCAAAACTACAATGAAGTATCATCTCACATCAGTAAGAATGGCTATCATTAAAAAATCTACAAATAATAAATGCTGGAAAGGGCATGGATTAAAGGGAACTTTCCTACCCTGCTGAAGGGTATGTAAGTGGATCCAGCTACTATGGAGAACAGTATGGATGTTCCTTAAGAACTAAAGATAGAGTTGCCATATGTTCCAGCAATATGACTCCTGGTCATATAGCTGGAGAAAACTCAAATTTGAAAAGATACATGCACACCAATATTTGTAGCAACACTGTTTACAATAGCCAAGACATGGAAGCAAGCTAAACTTCCACTGACAGAGTAATGGATAAAAATATGGGGGGGGGGTGTATACATACATACATATACATATACACACACACACATATACATATATATATATACACACACACACGTATACACATATATATATTTGAATATTACTTAACCACACAAAATAATGAAATAATGTCATTTTCAGTAACATAAATGAGTCTGGTGATTATCATATTAAAAGAAGTGAAAATACTGAGGTTGATTCCTCCTTTGAGGTATAAAACAAGTAAAATTATAGACTTAAATGGAAAAAGCCCCAGACACTAATTTATTATTATTGCTATCAGTAAACATATTTTCATAATAATCTTCCATTTACAGAACATTTTCACAGTCATTTCTCAGTAGTGTTATTTTATCCTTAGACCCAAAACAGTAGAGGTTTTAAAGGCAATAGAGGTTGCACATTTAAATACTCATTTTCTACTTGTTCTTCCTGACAAAAATTAGATTAAATGTGTCCAGATTCCTAACACATCTTTCTGGTTGCATAGGTGAATGAAGTGTGTTTTTCTGGAAGGTGAAGGTGGAAGTATAGTTGCCAAGGAATCTCAGGGACTCTTTTGAACATATGTGAATAACACATTACAAAGACCATATTCTCTACAACTTTACAAATTTGAGGAAATCGAATGGTTATCTTCTTAATAATGGAAAAATCAGCAATATGTATTCTGTCTTCTCTATATAATTTTCCAATGCTATGCTTTTTGCATACCCAGAATAATGCCCATGTAAATTTTTGGTTTTCTTGTGTAATACATGATTCTCTAGAGGTGAGAAGAAGTTTGTGTATTTTTTAACCCATGAAAAGGAGGGCAAAGGAGAGTCACCCTCTGAGGCACAGACACTGTGCGTGATCTGGACCGGCTCTGCACAGACTGTTTCCAGGCATTTGATGCTTTGGAAAATTCTTCAGTGTGCATTGCAGGAAAAGTACCTCTGTTTATAGCTCTGTGTACTCATTCACATCACTTTCCCATAACTGGAGGTTTCCAATAGGAAAGATTGCCACCGTGTGGAATTATTAATGTTTTCTAGCTGGTCTCAAGGAATTGTCCAGTATCACACCATTACTGAGTGACTGAACATAGTTCCAGGCACTTTGCATGCACTGACTCATTAAGTCCTCTCAAAACTTCATGAATCTATATTATGCTATCCCTGCTTTACAAATAAGGAGACTGAGGTACAGAGAAATTAAATAACTTTCCATAATCATACAACTTCTAAATGTTAAACTGAATAAAAACACAGGAATTTGTTCAAGTCCCAAAAATGTGTATGTTCATTGGAAGAAATATCATAATCATTAACTTAAATATCTCAGCTCTGCTTACATGGGGAATTAGGGGGTTATCAAAGGTGATATAAGAATATAAAAATGATATAATATGAAGTGAGTATGTTTATTTTGGAAACATAAAGTCAAACCTTTTTTTCCTGACAAATATTTCTGAACCTTTGACAAACTATTAACACTCATTAAGTCTCCAAGAGGGGACGTAGTTTTCCCAACACATTTGACCATGACCCTCCCTTCTGTTCCCTCTGCGTGTGACAGCATCTTGTAGGGATAGCATCCCAGGAAATGCTTTGGAAAACTTTAACTTTGGAATATCCTAAGGTTATTCATCTACCTATGCCAGAGTGCCATGGACTACTCAAATATCACATTTCCTTCATGAAAATTTTCCTGTTTCCCTTTATTCCCAGAAATTTTCTTTTTCAAATCTTTTTGAAATTTCTGATATACAGTGGATGGTTGACATTTATGATATAAACTGTAATTAGAGAAATATGAATTTTGAAAAATATATATATTTCAAATATATACACATATATGTATGTGTATATATATACATATCAGAATGCAAATCTACACAAGAATATATACATTCGAGCGAGCTCTCTTAAGTGGCCACCAATGAGGAGCTATGCATCACCCAAATAATTGTTAAAATTTCTTTTTGGAATTGGCTTTAAATTTTAAAGTTCAAAGAACTACATTTTACTTAGCTACACTTTTTTCTTGTGATGAGAACTTTTAAGATCTACTCTCTTTGAAAATTTTAAATATGCAACACAGTATTATTAACTATAGTCACCATGTTGTGATCATTTTGCAATATATACAGATCGAACACTGTGTTGATCACCTGACATTAATGTGTCATATGTCAATTGTATCTAAATTAAAATAAGTAAATAAGCACTACATTTTAAGTATCTTCACAATGGTCTCTTCCTGTCAGGGTTGAAGAATTTCTGGAAGGAACCAAAACACTTTGTAGCAAGTTGAAATTGAGACTATCAAGTGATGAAACTGATTTTTTAAAAATGAAATTTAGAAATTGGTTCTGAGAACAGCTACAAAAGTGAATTAGAACATATGTGTTAGAATGTGATGGAGTTAAGTATGCATGCAGGCTCATGACATGCCTACTTTGGGGAAGTAAATACAACTTGCTACATTAAGTGAGGGTTATATATTTAATACCTTCAAGCAAATTAAAATATGTGAAATCCTTGGGTATAGGATAATAGATAATAAAGAAAATAGTGAAAATAAGCAAGTGAGTGCCCCACCTTGTAGGTAAAAATAAAAAATAAAAAACTTCACTGCAAAAAATTAAGAAGCTTCTGATACTGAAGTAGGGTGGGGAAGTGGAATAGCACCTGTTTGAGCCTTTTCTTTTTTAATGTCTCTTAAGGTTCCCTTTGAGTTGTGTCTTATAAACTCCAGGGTTTACCAGACATATTTAATAATAGAAAAGCGACAAGGTTTGACTTCAAGCAAATCTGAATTTGAACCAGAGAGAACACGTACAAATAAGTTACTGAATCTCATTAAGTTTCACTTTCCTCATCCAGAAAGTTATTGAATTGAGAAAATTCAATGTGGCAATGCAAAGAATGCACTAGACTAATGCCTAATTAAATGCTGATAATTTGTTTAATAACTGGAATTTAAACATCATAATGTTTAAAATTTGTGGAAGCATTATTTTTCCTTGCTCTCTCATGGCCTTTTCATAGAACTTTTAGTGTTCTCTCTACCAGCCCTTTTGCCAATATTTACTATACACATCCTAACCACAGGCCACTATGCCAAAGATTAGGGGTACAAAGGTGAAATAGATAAGTTTTGTCCTCAAAAACTTATGACTGACTGGATAAAGCTCATACCAAGTTATAATACCAGTGAGAGGAAATATTCCAACAAAGACACACATGAAGCATTGAAGAACCTTAAGAGCAAAAGGCTGACTCTAACAAGGACCAGGAAAGACTTAAAAGGATGATGAAAAAGGAACTGGAGAGATCCCAAGTGGAAATGTATGAAAAGAGATGTTTTAAAATAATAAGGTAAAAGAATGGAGACCCAAAAGTATAGGATATTTTCAGGGAAGTGCAATTACTTCCACTGATTTACACGTTCAAGTGCTTAAAATAAGTCACAATTAGAATATAAACCCCAGACATATCTGTCAGGCCTAAAATGTTGAGTGAACAAGAATGGGTTTTACTGTATAGGAAATAGTGAGCTATTGAGCACAGGAGTAGTGGGGTAAGGGCCATGTTTTAGGAAGCCTAATCTGGAAGCTCTTGATAGTATTTATTGGAGAAAGAAAAAAATAGAAGAAAAAGACCAATGTGAAAGCTGCTGAAGGAACCCACAGGGAAATGAATGTGCACCTCTGTCAATGGAAGGGGATCACATGAAAGCTGGGAGGGGAGGGAACTTCTTTGGAGGTTGTGCTGCTTTAACAGGCATAAGAAAATAACTTAGATTTGGGGCTTTGGGGGGTGGTTTTGAGCATGTTAATGGAGATAACCAAGGTTAGAGGCTTTGAAGGCGTGGAGGCCCTTGTTTAGGAAAATGGCAACAAAGATGGGAAGACAAAAAGTATGAGAAGAAGACTTGACAACAACAAAGTCTAGTGCTCAAATCACCAATCCAATGTTTTCTGTCTTCGATTGCCATCTTTCTTTGGTATTTACTACTTAGTCATGCCCACAATTTCTATATCCCCTTATCGAATCTCTGGTATGTCTATTAAAAAAAAGTTTTCTACACATAATTTCTCTTTCATGATATTAAGAATGAGTGGGTCCAGTTTGTTTAGCAAAGAAAAAAATGTATTCTTTGTTTTTTACAGAGTTGTTGGTCATTCTTAGAATGAGAGTAAGACGTTTTGGGCCAGTGGCTGGCTGTTGTGTTGACTCCTTCAAGCCAGACAGTTATAAATAGTAAAATCCAGGTGCTTAGAGAAGGGGGAAGAAATGAGAGTCGCTGAGCACCCAACAGTCTTCTGACATACAAGGGGGTAGGACATCGTGCAACCAAAGTAATATTTTTACATGTTGAATTGGCACGTTAAACACTGTAAAATAAAATTTTATTCACACACACAGTCTCTTATAGTTATTACGTTAAATCACTGAAAGCTTACTTTTCCTGTTGTAAGAATAGCAAAAGTTATTTGCCCTATAGCACTTTATATGCACTTGGAACCATTTTTGTAAAAAAAAAAAACACACACACACTGAAAAATCTTTCTATATAATATGTATAATGAACACCACATATCCTTCAGTATGCTTCAGTAATTGTCAGTGTTTGTCAAATTTTGCCAACTTTTTTTATTATCTATCATACTTTTTATTGGAATATTTTAAATCCAATATCAAATACACCACTTGTAATCATTCAGTATGCAAGTCTAAGTGATAAGAGCTATTTTTGACACAACGAGCATACTTTTGTTATACTATAGATCCTTAGTATCATCTTTTTCCCATTCCATATACACATTTCTCCAATTATGTCAGAGATATTGCTTTATAGTTAGTTTGTTCAAATCAGTATCCAAACAAGGTCTGCACATCACTAAAGGCACATGCATAGCTTGGAAGATGACAGGAGTCTTTTTGGAGACGTTGGCATGTGTGATGGGTGGTTTAAAGGGATCAGCAATTCAAAAGTTAGTTTGTGGGAAAAGGGTAACAAGACAGTGCATTCTATAATGAAAAACATTGGGGGAAAAAAAGAACATAAACCTTAGAGGTGAGGGAAGGAAGAGATATCAAGAGATTGTAAATGAAGTAACTCAACAGAAGAAGGACATTTGTGAGAGAGATTCAGGTTAAGTAGGGGCCAGATTTGGAAGAATCTTGAATGGTAGGCTAAAAAGTTTTGAACACTGTCCTCAGAGCAGGGAGCCATTAGCGCCATTTATTTTTCCACTTATTGGAGACTGTTGCATGTGCTATAAACATAGATATTCTACTAGCAAGCAAAATGCATCAGCTCACTTCATAAGAAAATGTAGCTGTTTATGTATTCCAATGGCAATCATTTTCAAATATTTATAGCAAGTGGCAAAATAATCTAATGTTTAATCTTGCCCAATAATTAGATGCTCCATTTAGAGGAACACAAACAAATTGGACCTGATTTTACCAACCAATACACTACCCAGCAGCTGAGAGATCCTCATAAAGCAAAGTAATCATAATTCAACATATTTACAGTTGGAGAGATTTAAGATGAGTGTATTTCATGTAAACACACACACACACACACGCCTTGCAAACCTCAAATTCTACACTTTTCATCTACTATGAAAATGCAGTTTGCAATATGCCTGTCAACTATAAATATTTATTGACCCATAAATCCTCTCTTTATCAGCATAATGCTGATTGATTTTCATCATTAAAAGCTCTTCACATGACAGCTGAATTATCAAAGCCTTTAAAGAAAGTATACATCAAACTTAATGTACTTTGATAAATATTTTCTTCTTGTATACTTATTCTTTAATATATGGTGGTCCATATGATATAGATTGTTAAATACTTTTTTTTACAGGTTTATCAAAACATACATTCATACTCATAGGAATGAAAAGCTGGAAAATTCAAGGAGCAGTAGAGACACAGGTGCCAACTGAATCCTTGGAAACAATTTTTAAGAAATCAGCGCTGTCTTATAAATATAGAGCTGTAAATAGAAACAAATGAACTAGAGGGGTATCTCATATTACTTTTAAGTCAAGAGCAGAATTTTTTTTAATGTACTGGGTTTGGGGTATGCAGCACATTTTCTCAAAAAAGAGAAGGGAAATTGCACCTTCCGGATCCCACTTGTGTATGGAGCATACTTCCACATCACAGTGCCTTTGACCTGGGCTCTGTCCTTTCCCTATTATCTTTCTTTAATCCCTCTTGTACATCTGTCAAATTAAACTTTATGAAACATCACTTTCAACATTTTACTGCCCTAATCATGAAAGCTTCAACAAAGTCTTTCGGTGACATGTATTTTGGCAATCAAGGTCTTCAACAATCAAACCTTTCCCTTCCTTTCTATACTAATATACCAGGAAAGAAGCTACTACTTTGTATTACAGTGTTTCATTTTATTTCCTTTCCATGAAACCATTCTCCCTTCTTTAAAAGCATAGGCAAAGAGAAATGAGGCAAGTGCTAGGGAAGAACAGGCTTCAGATTGTGGAGACAAAATTAGCCCATGCCAAAAAAAAAAAAAAAAAAAATCCAGGGTTGAAAGAAAAACCAAATTGTTACAGAGCTTACAATGAAGCCTAAACATGAAGGGGCAAATTCCAAGGTTGAGGACCAACATTATCAACAGGTTTGAGAAAAGGTATCATGAAATGAAGAATCAGGAGAGGGTCTCTGAGTCATCAGAACATATTGGTATAACATATGGGGAGAATTTTCTTTTAAGGTACCAAGTGGGTTTAAGTCTTAGTTGTGGTAAGTGAAGGGGAAAAAGTAAAATAGAAGAAAGAGACAGAAAGTAGAGGAGGAAGGTGGGAGGAAGGAAAGGAGAAAGAAAGAGAGGAAGGGAGGAAAGGACATAAAAAACAAAAACAAAAAAACAGAATAAAAAAAAAAGACTGCAGAATTTCAGTGACCCTTTTGCTTAAAATGGAGTATTTTTGTCTAAGAAGTGGCTATGGAGCAGATTCCTGGCATAATGCATTTGAATATATATTTTAAATGTTCAGTTCTTCAGAATTGTAAGAACATTACAGCCAGATGTAAGATAATTTTTCATCATCTTCTTAGGTGTCAAACTCCTGTGGGCAATTTGCAACATTCAAAAAGAATATCGATATAACAGCAAAAATTAAAAGGCATTTTCATCACCTTGAGAAATGGTGATCAAAGGAAATGCGCCAACCAATTAAAACATGATCAATGCTTCTATTTCCTTTCTTTTCTGTCATAAACTGTGGCTAAAAAGAATTAAGTTATTATTTTTTTTAAAGCCTGCCTCATCTTGATAATGTCATGTAAAAAGGCAATTTGGGTCATTAGAGTTTAAATATACCATGCGGTGAATTACACTGATAGAATTTTATGATGGCAGTATTAATCGTATTTGAAATACATGTCAATCTGTTTAGTAGTTGATTCAGTTTAAAGCAAAGCAACTGGCTTTGGAAGGCTTAAAATGTTTTTATGCTTTTATAGAAAGATACATAAAACTAATATTAGACTGAGGTACCAGCTTAAGAAATCACGGTGTTTATTTTGTTTGTTAAAGTCAGTTATAATAAAGCATATTTTCTTCCTCAGTGTACTCACTTCTTTATTTCAAGAGAAAACCTGTGTTTTTCAGCCATCTCGGTAATTTGGATATACAACAGCAGGACGTACACTTTCTCTGCCTGCTACAAAGCATCATACACATGTGGTCCTATATAGCTTGGAAAGACACATCTAGGTTTGGTACATCCTCAAGTGTCAAAATATTAGGAGTCTGTACATATCTGGAACTTTTACATTTCTGGGGCCAGTTATTAAAAACCATCAAAATTTCACTGAGACAATAAGGATTCAAGTGAGACTGCCAAGGACAAATGTCTTAAAGTGACAGTCTGTGTGCAAGTTTGCTTTTTACTTTTCACCCAAGGGAATCTGCTATTCCCTTCTGTTTGCAGTGCCTGCTCAATCCGTCTTGCACCCTCTATGAGCCGCAATCCCCGCAGCTCTCACCATGCTATACTCACAGAACTGATCCTCCAAGTGAGTTGTGCCCTCCTTAGTTTGTCTGAGATAGTGGTTGGGTTAGACCCCTTCCCCTAACATACTAGCTGCCATATTTAAAGTAAACCATGTCTCACCTGGGATCCATTTACCAACTTTAAAGTTCAAGGCAAGGGAGCTAGGAGGCAGAAAGACCTTTGCAGGAATCCAATGTGAAAGATGATAGCTGGGGCCATGTGATGGGTCAACGTTAAGCGTTCTGGTTTCTCTTATCCTAGCTTCAATTATGTTTCAAATGAAATAGAAGACAAGGGCCATCAGCTGAGAATGAAGTTAGAAGAGGAGGTATTGGGCTCAAAAGATAGAGAAAAAGGGTGAGAAATAGAAGTCAGCTAAAGAGGAAGAGAGAATAAAACTAGATTTTAAAATACTTTTGAGTGTCTACATATACCAGACTTTGTGCTAGGCTTCTGAGGAAATACATTTGTGTATAAAATGTGGTCTTGGTATTCCAAAGGCTTACATTTTAGTACAGATGATTAAATACATACATATATATATGTAAAATTATAAGCAAGATTAGAATGAAAGCATCACATTGGATTAAGTTAGGATTTTTCAACAACAGCACTATTGATATTTTGTATCCAATCACTCTTTGTGGTGGGGAGACATCCTATATACTGTGGGGTATTTAGCAGCATCCCTGAGATCCACCAAGTGCCAATAGTGCCTCCCCAGTTGTGACAACCAAAATATCTCCAGATACTGTCGAATTTCCTGAGTGAAAAATCACCTGTAGTTTTGAACCAATGTATTCGATGGACAGTCTTGTATGTTGCTAATAAAGGTAACTTCTAGTTGGGGAAACCAAGGAAAGTCCACAGAGGAGCAGGGGGCTGATATGAGTAAGTGGAGAATAGCACAGTACTTCAGGAACAGAGAAGAGAATAAGAAAGTGGCTAAGCTGGAGATGGAAAGCCAAGTGGAGAAGTATAAATTATGCTTAAGGGTCATGTAGCATGTGGTGATCAGGAGACGGTTAGTGGAGAAAAACTGACAATCAAGTTAAATTACTTTTCATAAGTGAATAACATCTGGATGATTACAACAGCTTCTTAACTTGTCTCATTTATCCAAGTATCTTTTGAATATTATCCATATTCTATCTCGCGGCCAGAAGAAAAGCCCCATAAACACACACAGCACTGTTGACATAAATCAACTCTTTACTGCATGTCAACAATTTTCCAAGAAGCCTTTCTCAATCATGCACTTCCGGTTTGGTTTCAGGTCCTTTCCTCCAAAGACAATCCTGTTGGCAGACACTGGAACCTCTAGGAGTTAGAGCTGGGGGCCTTAACCAGACAGCAATTACTCACCTATGTTTTTGCTCTACCTTTTACTGCTCGAATTAACTTCAGTTCAAGCGTGATCTTTATTTACAGGACTGCATGATCTGTCCGTAAAATCTGAAAATAAACAAGTGTTTAAAATATGTGCATGTCTACACTTCTACTAGTCTGATTTCTTACCAGCTCAATACAATGCTTAACAGCTAGTTCAAGAGGCAAGATGCAGAAAGTAAAAATAATGGAAATTTTTAGTCACCATGTTGTTCATAGACCATTGTATCAGTACATTAATTTTGCTATCACTTTGAGTTGATGGGAGTTAATTTTTTTTTAACTTCCTGCTGAGTGTTTTTAAATGTGCATTGACCCACAAACCTTTAAATGATTCAAAGTACTATTTGAGAGAAACCATTAACCCAGACTTAGGAATATGGAACCACTACATATTGCAAGACTACATCTGACAAAGCAAGATCTGTAAAAATGCCTTTCTATTGATCACAAATAAAAATATTATGTAATCTTATAAGAAAGTTGAAGTTTATTAGATAATACTTTTCAGAGAAGTAAGTTTTCACTATTCCTTTTGTTTATTTTCAAACACTTCATCTTTATTCACAGGTTATATTGCTATACTTCAAAATTCAGCTTTGTAACATCCAAGTTCTGCAGTATTTTCATTGATTAGTCAGTCTCAGAACATACAAACCTCTTTAAACCAAGTGTAGACTTAATGCCCCCAGAACCCATTTGCTTAACAGGCTTAGAAAACTCCCTGCAGTCCCTTCCAGGATCTGATATTTGTAAAGGTTGTGTTTGCTCACGAAATGGCCATTTCTTCCCAAGGCCATTTTCTTTTCTGTTAAATGAATTTCTTTTCTGAACAAATGCTGAATTGTGTGCCATTTTTGATTAGTGACACAGGAATCTTGTCTTCTCTTTGCCAAAAAGAAACTGAAAGTGCCAGTATTTCATCTTCAATGATGTATGGGCATAGGGGTGAGACAAGGAGTTATTCCAAATTAAGGATTGCAAAGTGCCTAAAAATGTTCTACTGCTTAAATAATACTTGGGATGCTACTGGATTCTGCTTTTTGAAATAAAGCTCTTTGGGGTAAAACTGGTTACATTACTCTCAGTAGTGTTGGTTAGAATAAACACCAGGACACCAAATGTATAAATTATTGCTGCACTGGAGCGGGGAATCCACTCGGGGGAGCTTGCTCTTCCATCTGAGAAATGATCACAAATCAGTATAACTTAAACGTAGCACCTACCTGAATTAGCATCAGCTACAGAAACTTCCAGATACTTCTGAGCCTCAAAATGAGGCATCACAAACCATAAAACTAGTTTCAAGTCTGCACTGGAGACATCTTTTTTGACTGCGGCAGTGTCTGCAAAGCAACTGAACATGGAAAGTTTTTAAAATAGTAATTTATTGATAGAAAACTATCAAGAATTAAAAAGTTCTAATTCACACTTGTAGTAACGTAAACTATAAAACTGGCCACACTGATGAAATAATGAACTCATAATTTACATATGCTTATAAAAACTTTATAACAATAAAAATAACCAATTACTAGAATGACATCACTCTCTGCGATTAAATACAAGGCATTCCCATGTAACTTCTGTGTGTTCTTGCATCTGGTACATTGTTTCTTCTTAAAAGTGCATTATTCCATAAGAACATATAAAAATACATTCTGTATTTCTATGTATATTTATAAATATATGTTTTTTCAGTTTATCAGTAGTGCCTATAGCAAATTTTGGGATACACTAGTTTATATGGCAATAATGTGTTATTTGGCTTATTTTGGTTTATCCAAAATTAAATTAGAATGAACTTAGGAGCCCAAATAATGAACAAAATAGAAATCCTTTTCTCCAGCATCCTTCACAATAGAGGTCTGTCCCATCGAGGTGGGGCCAAGCTGGCGCAGTGGGAAAGCCCCTAGCTCCCCTCCTCCCGCAGGCACACCCAAATTACATGCAGAGAAACTACCTATTGGAAAAACAGGAAGATGAGCAGAAAAGGTCTTCTACAACTGAAGATATAAAGGAACTGCAGTACGATGAGCAGTAGGAGCGGAGATGCAGTACAGTCAAGACCCACACACCCAGGAGGGCGGCCCACAAACGGGGGTGTAAATCACAGCTGCAGAGGCTCCCCACAAGGAGTGAGGTGTCTGAGCCCCACAGCGAGCTCCCTGGCCTGGGGTCCTGCTCCAGGAAGGAAAGATAATCTAGAGCACTTGGCTTTGAAGGCCATCAGAGCTGATTTTAGGGAGAGGCAGAGGGCAGTGGGAAATAGAGACCCCACCCTTAAAAGGTACATACAGAAAGCTCACATGCTCCATGACCCAAGGCAGGAGCAGTAATCTGAAAGGAGCCAGGGTCAGACCTGCCTGCTGATCTTGGAGTCTCCCAGAGGCAGGAGGCAACTGAAGCTGACCCTGAGGATAGGGAAACTGGAGGCAGCCATTATGAGGGACTTGTTCTATGAGCACTGTTGCTGGCAAGAACAATTTTTGAATCCTTCCCCAAACACTTTGGCCTCAGGACCTAGCCCTGACCTGGCCTTACCCACCAGCCATTGACATCAGTAGTGGGATGCCTCAGGTCAGGCAACTATCCAGGCAGGGACACAGCTCCACTTTCCTTAAGACCCTTAAGACCTACCCTAGAACATGGCCCGGACCACCAGAGGGTCCAGGACCTGGCTCCACACACCAGTACACGGGCACTAGACCCTGGACCCCAAGAGCCCTGAGGCCAGAAATCCTTGGGATCCAACTCTGCCCACCAGTGAGCCAGCACGAGCCTTAGCCCTGCACACCAGTGAGCCAATGGCAGCTTCAGGATCATCAGGCCCTTCAGCCAGAGTCCCCAGGTGCTGGCCCCACTCACCAGTGAGAGGACACTCACCCCAGGATCCATCCTCACCCACTAGTGGGCAGGCATCAGCTCTGGATCACCTGGGTCCCAGCCCTACTCTCCAGGAGGTTGATGCCAGCTCCAAGACACCTGGGACCCCTCAGCCACCAGCCCCACACACCACTGGGCCAACACCAACTCCAGGACACTGCAGGCCCCACAGTCAGCCGTGTCAAAAGCTGGTCCTGCCCGACAGCAGGCTAACACTCAATCCAGTACCTCTAGCCCCTCAATCACCCACTCCAGAACCTGGCTCATCAGTGGGCCAGCACTAGCCCCAGGACCTCTGGGCCCCATCACAGTGGCTCGCAGCCTCCTCACAAGGCAGGGCTGGTAATCAGTCAGACTGGAGGCCCTTTCTCTGAGCCTCCTCCTTCTCTAAGTGCCACCGACAGTCTGGGCACCTTGGCCTTACTGCTGAACCCAAGGAGCATTGCTGGTTCCTGTCTTCTCAGCCTTGCCTCTGCATCCCAGGAAAGGAAGCCTGAAAGGGGCTCGGCAGATGGCTTTCCTGAGGCCCTCATGAGCCTGGCAGCGTGTCCAGGAGGGCCTGGAGTTCGTCTTCACTGAGAGGTGCTTCCAGAGGAACTTGCCAAAAGTCCCTCTTCCTGGGCGCTGGCACTCAGGAAGGGCTGTGCCTTTTCCAGAAGCCCTGTGTCTGACAAGAGTTCATCTAAGAGGCTCGCTGAGCCTCTGGGCCTGAGGGCTGGTGCTGAGGGTCCAACGGAGATGTGTCTTCACTCAGGGGTTCTGTTGCTGCCAGGCGTGTGTCTCAGTCTATCCAGGCTGCAGAATCACCCTGTGGGTGGCGCATGGCTGAGCCAGATGCTGCACGGTTTGTGGAGGATTGCCGCGGTCAGAGGTCAGGCTGAGGGGCGCCTTGGAGCTGGAGTGTGCAGGCAAGCTCCTCCTTGGGTGGAGGGTGTGAGTGCTGCATGAATGGGTGCAAGACCCCCTCCTGGACTCAGTCCTGCTGAGGAGCCATAGGGGACTATTCCTGGAGGTGGAGGGTTCTCAACTCTGCACAGCAGGGGTGGGCTTGGACCACCAGGAGCATCAATGGCCAGCCCATCAGCCACTAGAGGGAGCACAAGGCACAAAGAAGCTGGATGACGAAGGAGGGGCTGCTGTAGAAGGACGGGATGCTCTCCAGTGGATCAGATGGAGGACAGTGATGAGCGCTGTCGTGGACAGTGGGCAGGGGGTTTTGGTCCGACGGCACAGTGAGGGCTGGTCTGGCATCAGGGCCTTCTGCTGCGGCCTTCCCAGGCCCACCTCTGCTCTGCTCTGGGTGACGAGCTTTCTAGTTAAGAACTATACCTAGGGAAGAAGAGACAAAGGGGGGCAGTAGCATCAGAAGCAAGGCATTCCAAATGGATTTGCCTCCCCCTGCCCCCACTCCCCATGGTCTGATAGGCACTGGGCCAGACCGAGCCTTCTCGTAGGCCACAACCCCAGGTGATTTGACCTCCACCTGCCCCAGGCCCTTGCAAATGAGGGGCAATGTTAGGGCCACATTGGACCCCTGGCTTCTATGAAAGATCCCCTGTTGACTGGCTAGACTGTCAGGCCCCATCACAGACTGTCCAGCATCTCCTCTGCCCTCTCCCCTTCTGGAAATGGATGGCTTCAGGTCATCCACCTCAGTGAATTCCTATGGCAAATCATACCCACCCCCACCCCACAGCCCCAAGCCCTCAACCCCCACCCACACATCCAAAACTGTAACAGGAGCCTATGTTTATCCAGCACCAGCACAGGAGTAAATGGCCCTCCCACCTTGGGACAAATCATCTTCCACCCACTGAGAACTTGATTTGAAGTACAGGAAGTCCTGTTTGATGAACCAATTCTTCCCTGTGGAAAGAAAAGTGAAAGTGGTTCCTCTCAAAGGCTTGCACAAGGATCCTGTTTGAGAGGGTGAGATGAATGTCCACTTCCTCCCGGCCTTTCGGGTGGTGATCTAAAGGAGAATACACAAAGGAGAGAGGACATTGAAGCCCTTGGCACATTCAGTGCAGATACAGTCTATGGTACAGAGGACACATAACATCTCAGGTACCTATGGATCTCTACCTTCATCTCTACAGCATATTAACGTGTGTATGTGTAAGTAAATGCAGGCTCAACACACACACATTTTTCCCCCAGAACCACCTTCTTGCCACTGAGTGCTCTGAAGTTCTGATGCATCAACACTGGATCAATGCTAGCCAGGAAGCCCTAGGAAAAATTTCCCTAGGGGATGGAAAAAGGGAATTCTGCACTTGCTGACAGTTTTGGGGACCAGAAGGTTCAAAGCCTCTTTGGCCATGCATCACCCTGCCCTCCAAACAGGGGCTTGATGCTCGTATCTGGAACACGACTGGGACAAGAACAAGATATAACTGTGTCCTCTTTTAAGCATTTCCTGCCACGCATTTGCCATCCATGTTCAGAGATGATTCTGAATCTTGTGGGGTCTGTGATGGGGCAAGACTGGCAGAACCCTGGAGCTCTCCCCTTCAGTAATTTCCCTGGGGAAAATTCCCCTGAAGAATGAAATGAGTCAAAAAGAGCTGTGGACAGGGGTCTGGCCTCTATGGGAATCAGAGGGACTGATTCCACTGAGGCAAAGCCAATAAAGAGGGACTGCAGGGAATGGAGACAATCTGAGTTGGGGTTAAGAGGCTGAGTTTGTTTATTTTTTTTAAGGCAGCAATTTTGTTTTGTTTGTTTTTTGTCTTTTGTGTGTGGTAAGGCACAATAAAAGTTAGCTCTGTGGTTGAATTCTTCTGTTCATTCTGCTCCAGCACCAGCTCCAAGTCTCTTGCTTATGAA
The DNA here is from genome assembly GCF_009834535.1 of Camelus ferus. Lineage (NCBI taxonomy): Eukaryota > Metazoa > Chordata > Mammalia > Artiodactyla > Camelidae > Camelus > Camelus ferus. The sequence continues at coordinate 20,881,196 of NC_045728.1, forward strand.
GAGCCAGAAGAAAGGTCAACTCAGGGCCTGGAGAAAGCCCTGCTTCTGTGTTTACCAGCACCTCTGATGCTGCAGTCAGTGCCACCTCCACCAGCTGCTCCTGTGGTGGGACAAGCCACATCCGCTCCAGTGGGAGTGGGCTCTGAGCTGGAGCAGCTGGGACCTTACACTTGAGTGAGTGCTCCATCTCCAGCTTCAAAAGTGAGAGGCAGTGCCAGCTCCAGCCCCAGAGCCTCCCTGCCCCTGATACATGACCAGGAGGAAGGGCAAAAGGAAGGCAGTCTTAACTCCCCACCTACCCCCAAGGCTGGCAAAGCACTCTGCCAGATGGATGCGCTGAGTGGGTGGGCTTTCACAGGGGGGCTGGGGCAGGGCTTCCTTTTGTAATAAGCTGCCCCACCCTGGCCTTTCCATGATCCTGACTCCTGGGACCAGGGTCCAAATCCCCAGCTCCACCACCTGTCAACCTGGGCAACTTCCTTTAACCCCAGCCTTCACTGTCCACCTGAGGTCAGTAGAGATGGATGGTAACAGGACATCCTGCAGAGTGGTTGTGCAGATCAAATGAGGTGGAACAGACAGAACAGTGGGCAGGGCCTGGTCTGCCAGTGGGGGGATGGAGCTCCCCGTGCACAACCAGGTCGGAGGGTCACCCAGCAGTTGGCCCAGGGCTCAGCTGTCCCAGCACTTAGCACACATCTGAAGTGCACTTAGCCACATGGGAGAGAAACAAACACACCTGTGGGTGTAGCTGCCACAGGGAGCGTGCATCTGAGCAAGAAGTCATAATGTGCATTCTGTGAATGCGAATGTGTATCTGAACATGCATCTGAATAAGGAGTCAGACCAGAGGGTGATCAGGATGGGTGCAAGATGCCCCCTTGGGTTAAGCAGAACTGAGCTACCTTCTAATGAGAGAATAGGGTTGTCAAAAATGCCCTTCTACTTTACCCACCAATACTGGGTCCTGTGGGTACTGATTTTCACTATCAGTGTGATGCTGGTGCCCTCAGTGTACAAAGAGAAAACCAGGGGTTCCCACAACGCTCTGGCCATGTCCTCTGCTTCCTGAACCCCGACTCTGATTGGCGACCCCTGACTGGGACGTAGAGGTGGGGTGTGGCAGATCATGTGACAACCCCCAGCTCCCAGTGGGTGTTAAAGAAAGTGGTTCCCTCTCAGTGCCAGGGGTCCACCTGGTCCCAGAAAAGCAACCCTGGCAATGAGCACATGGCACCACCATCCATGCTACTATCATTCAGCTCAACAGTGTGGCCACCTGTGTCATCACCCCCACCTCAGGGACCAAGGGTGGTGGCCCAGGAGAGGGCCTGGGTGGTAGGACACTGGGTCAAGGTGGCCGGGGCAGGCAATGGGCCATCAAGCAGAATCCCTCTCCAGACTCTTGGGAATGGCCCCTTTTCCTTTACCAGCTTTCAGGATGGAAGTCTGTGGTCCAAGCTCCTGCACAGTCCCAGGCCTGTCCTATCAGGGTCATGCTGCCCTTGATGCTCAGGTCTCAGTGGTCAGATCCTTCCTTCCTACCCTTCTCCTTCCTGGCTTGAGCTGGTATCATTCCTGTGGATTTTCAACATCCTGCTGTCTCATGTATTGAATGCCCTCTAGGTCCTCCCTGGGCTCCCTGGGGGTGTGTCTCATCTGGGACAAAGGAGGACAATGAGGGGACCAAAGCTGGAGCAAGCCAGGTGACAGCTTGACAGCTTCCCCACTTGCAGCCCACTCTGTTCCCCTCCCCAGGGGTTCCAGTCCTCAGGACTTTCCCTCCCTGCAGGCCCTGCTTCAAATCACTGTCTGAAGGAGACTTGGGGGAAGTTTCTAGGTGGGTGGGCATCTCTCTATAGGAAGCTCAGGGTCAAGGCAGGACATCTTTATTTGTCTGCCATCACCCACCCCACCCCAGTCAGCTGGGACCTCCTGGGGGGCAGCAAAGTTGACAGGCAGGAGCTGGGTTGGGGGCTGAGTCTCTAAGGCCCCTTGAGAAATAGGCCACGGTTCCTATTGCTTTAGGAATTGATTTTCTTAAATGTCCCAGAGAGTGGAGCCAAATTGGAGAATTTCAAGCGTTCTCATTGTATCAACAGAAGTCTATGCTCAGCTGAAACTCAAACTGGTGGAAATGGATCTTCTCAGTAGAAATGGAAATGGAGGCCCCAGGTGACCAACGCCAGGGCTCCCTTCCCAGTCCCATAGCACCTTCCTGCCCAGAGAATCCCAGTGAAAACCTGCATCCAGGCAGCTTGAATACTTTAGGTTCTCAAATAAAAGGGATTTGCACTTTAACTCCTCTCACACACATTTCCCCTAAACTTCCTTCTTGCCCTTCCACTCAGGAGGAGCTCCTGGAAATGTAAAGAGCTGTAACACAACATTGTAAATCAACCATACTTCGTAAAGTTAAAAAAAGAAGCATCTGAATAAATTATCTAACTTTATACCGAGAACAAAATAAGTTAGCAGAATGAAGTAAATAATAAAGATAAGAAGAGAAACAAAGGAAATAGAGAAATGAAAATAGAAAATTTTAACAAAACAAAGATGTGCTTTCTGAAAAAAATAAACATAAAGAAACCTTTATTTAGAATAAGAAAAGTGAGAAGATTCAAATAAAATCATAAATGAAAAAGAAGAAATTACAACAGATGCCTCCGATACAGAAGGATCATAAGAGACTATTAGGAAAAATGATATACCTACAAATTGTATATCCTGCAAGACATGGATCAATTCTTAGAAAATACATCCTTTCAAGTCTGAATGAAGAATTGGAAAGGTTAACATACCAGTAACACTGGAGGCTGAAGTCATAATCAAAACCTCCCGACAAAGAAAGTCCCAGGACCAGATGCTTCATAGCTGAATCCTACCAAACATTCGAAGAAGAAATAATACCAATTCTTTTTACTTTTCCAAAGCAGAAGTAGAAAGAATACTTCCTAATCACTCTATGAGATCAGCATCACCATGGTAACAGAACTAGATAGGACACTACAAGGAAAGGAAACTACAGGCCAGCATCTCTGAGGAACACACATTCAAAGTTCTCAATAAAATACTAGCAAGCCAAATTCAACATTACATCGAAAAGGTTATACATCATCAAGTGGGTTTCTTTTTTTGGGGGGGGGGGAGTCCTGGATGCAAGATTTGCTTAACCTACACCATCAATGTGATAAACCACATAAACAGAATGAAAAACAAAAACCACATGATCATCTCAATAGATGCAGGGGAAACATTTTACAAAGTTCAACATCCAATAATGATAAAAACAACAAAACCAGCACAGAAGGAATAAATAATTCCTCAACATAATAAATCATTTATGATAATCCCATTGTCTTATCAGCACAGGGAAACTGTAGGTTTCCCCTAAGTTCTAGTTCTATGAAGGCAAGGAGGCCCACTCTCACCACTCCTATTCAGCACAGTACATGGGGGCCCCAGGCAGAGCAATTAAGCAAGCAAAAGAAAAAGTATCCAAATTACACAGAAAGCAGTAAAATTGCCTCAGTTTGTAGATAAAATAATCATACAATGTAGAAAACCCTAAAGACTCAACTAAAAATAGTACCAACACATCTAGTAAAGTTACAGAATACAAAAATCAACAAAAACTAGCAGTGTTTTTTTTTTACACCAGCAATCCTCTATCCAAAAAGTAAATCAAGAAAACAACCCCATTTAAAATAGCTTCAAAAATTATGCAATACTTGGGAATGAATTTAACCAAGGAGGTGAATATTCTATACATAGTAAAGTAAATGATACAGATGAAAGAAACTGAAGATGAAAATAAATGGAAAGATCTCTCATATCCGTGTGTTGGAAGAATTATTAGTTAAAAATGTCTACTATGCAGATTCAATGCAATGCCTGTAAAAATTCCAAGGGCATTATTCACTAAAACAGAAGAGTAATTACACAATTGGAACTTGGGTTTTAACAAACTAGCAGAGAACAAAATTGTTTAAAAATAAATTAAATGTTAAAATAATGTGAACCCAAGTGAAATCAGAAGTTTCAAATTATTTCAAATAAAATAGATATTAATAAAAGCTTAAAAATAATTAGGAATTAAGAACAAAATGAAGAAAATTATTTTATTAATAACTGAAAAAAGCAAATCTTTCAAGGAAATAAAAGGAATAAGAAGAGGACAATTCAGACTTCTCATTTCATTTACATGGTTCAGCATGTAAAGAGTTTGTAAGTTGTCACTCTAAAAACAAGTAAAATATCAGACCAACTGAAAATCAGTAACCTTTATTAGAGCCCTCAGAGAATGAGGTCACAGTGCGAATTGCCAGCCCCCAAGTTGGAGAGACAGACAGGTGGACACAAACACTCTAATTACCAGGGCAGAAACCACAAGCAGAAACCTGCATGGACCCCCAGGGAGGAAACCTGAACTGTAATTGACAAGCTGCTGGAGGCTCAGGGCTGCAGTCTGAGAGCCAAAAACTCCAGGGGGCCCAGTGTTAGGAGGGGCCCCGAATTCTGTTCAGGATTCCTACCACGTTCTCTCAATGAAAACAAGAAAAAAAAAAAAAAAGGGTTTCACTTCCATCAGGGCAGAAACTATTTTGAAACAGGCCCACAAGTTTCATTCTTCTTTATGAGGCCTGCCCTCAAGAGAAACTATTTTACCAGACCGTAAACAACTGAGGATTTAGCAGAACACAACTGCCCTGAAGGAAAAGACATACCCAAATCCAGCCCTCTAGAAACCATATAAACGTAACAATGTAAGGAAAGCAGTAGCCAGAGAGCTAACCTTTATACATACCAAAGAAATCACATGGTAGAGAAACTTTGTTTGCAACCAGTGCAAAAAGCTGCCACTGATCAGCTAGCACTTTAACAAGAGCATGTTCTCATTGTGTAGCAAAATCAATCAGAAGGTAACTGAATGGATCTGGAAATTGTAGTGCCAAAAATAACATCTTAAATATTAAGCACATATGTATATCCATATACTTAATGTACATAGCATATATATAAAAAACCAAGAATGAGAGAAAATTCTGATAAAAAAAGAAAATGCAACTTAATTTTTGGAGGCTTCCACACCAGCCCTCACCGGCTCCTCCCTCCTGGCACTCTTGGCAGCCCCCTGCAACGGTTGGCAGGCGCCCACGCCCTGATCACGGCCCAGCTTTCAGCGCCTGCATCGCAGTAAGCTCACTGCCCAACAGTACACACAAGAAACTTTTAAAAGATTTCCCCTACAAAATGCCCTTTGTGAAAATTAATAATGTAAATAAATAAATTTTTTAAAATCTAAAACTTCCTTCGCTCCTTACACTCCGGAACCGGCGAGTGAGCACGGAGCTCCGGCAGAGGGGACTCCCCGGGAACTGGCTACGTCCAGCCCGGGGTGCAGCCCCAAGCCTGCCTGGGCGCACGGAGGTCGGCGCCGCCACCGCTCACCGCAGCCCCCGCGACTCCCCCGAAGTCCGCAGCGCCAGCGTCGGGGCCGCAGCCCGAGCATGTGAGTCGGGGTGCGGGCTGGGCGCCGAGGACGCCGCGGCTGGAGAGCCGAATGGCCGACAAAGCCCAAGAGGGCGAAGCAGAGCGAGGGCGGATGGCTCGTGCCCTGCTCCCTGCCCCGGGCCTGACCCACACTGGGGACTGCACGAAATTTAAACCCCCCTCAAAAAAAGAAAAATGCTTTTCTTTCCTTTTACCCTTTTGCTGTGCGGGTAGGCGCGCTGAGACTTGGAGTCCTTTTGCCCCCAGTTTCACTGACCTGAGGTGCCCCCCACTGTTTGGAGCCCGGGAGCGCGGGTTGAAAGCTGGGAGCTCGGAAGCGCCGGACTGGGGTCTCTACTCCGCCGCCCGACCCCGCGGGAGAGATCGTCCTCCTAACCCGCCTCCCTGGCTCTGCGTTTCTCTTCCAATCCGCTGATCGCTGGGCGGCCTCTCCCTTCTCGGCCCCGCGGAGCCGGAGCCCGCTGCCCAGAGCGAGCTGCATCGTGCTGCTCCCCTGCTCGAGACGTGGGACCAGCCGGCTTCCCGCTCCGCGGCGCCCTCCCCGACGCCCCCTGCCTCCTTCCCTCCTGCGTCTTTCCAGCTCCCCTCTGTCATCGCTGGTGTGCGTCTGAGTATGCGCTCAGGGCTTTTGTTTTTGATTTTTTTTCTCTTTGCTCTTACAACCCTGGAGTCAAAGGCAGGGGAGCAAAAGTGGGGAGGAGTTACAAAAAATAAAAGCAAGCAAGAAGCGTTATATTTGCAACATTGGGAAGACGGGGAACACACCACCTTGCCTCATCTCAGTGCCCTTCCACACATGGGTGTCTTTTCTGCCACCTTCTGGCCCTGAAGCCCCAGTCTTGTATGGACACACCTCCCTCCCTGGAGTATGGAACCACCAAGTGACCGCAGTCACTAGTCACTGAGCAGTGGGGCTTGTACCAGCTCATCCTGCTACCTACAGATTGTTCTAATAACAAGATCCTATTGAGAGACATGCCCAGTACAGTGACTCACAGTGGTGATTCATCTCACTTCCATTTTATTCATCTTAGCAAATGTTAAATACCGCTGAGGTTGTGGGCACAGGAAGTCTTGATTTACTAGAAAAGACTTTGACAGGTTCTTAGAAAACAAGGACAGGAACTTAAGGCATCCAGACATGTTCCATAAGCAGAGCTGAGACAGCTGTCTCCCGCTTTGTCCCAGGACAAACCATGTGCCCGCATAGGGCCACCTGACCCTCCAGCTTCTGACCCCCAGACAAGAGATGCCATGACACCCATGTGTAGAGGGGCCTGGGACCAGCTATTGTCATCACCGCCCATCAGTTTCCATAAGAAAACACCATGAGCAGCTTTGGATTTGCAAAGATGCCAAAACACAAACACTTGTGTTCTCAGGAGCACAGATGCCAGACGCTCACTCCTGATTCCAGCTGCTCCTGGGCTCATCCTCTTTTAAACCACAGCAGCTCCGGGGACACTGCTTCTTGCTCTACAATCCCCTCAGCACACCCCCCAGCAAGCTCCCTACCCGGACAACTCCAAGTCCTCCTCCAAAACAGGCTCTGATACCCACTCCTCCAGGCAGTCTCCCTTGCCTTCTTTCCAGCCTCTTTTTTTTTAAATTTTTATTTTATTGGCCTATATTTGGTTTACAATGTTGTGTTAATTTCTGGTGTACAGCACAGTGAGTCAGTTATACATGTATATGTTCCTTTTCATATTCTTTTTCATTAGGCTATTACAAGATACTGAATATATTTCCTTGAGGTATACAGTAGAACCTTGTTGTTCATCTGTTTTATATACAGTATTTAGTATCGGCACATCCTGAACTCCCAGTTTATCCCTCCACCCCTCCCCTTCCCCTCCACTCCTGCTAACCATAAGTTTGTTTTTTATGTCTGTGAATCTGTTTCTGTTTTGTAAATAAGTTCATTTGTGCCCTTTTTTGCCCTTTAAATTCCACATATGAGTGACGACATATAGTATTTTTCTTTCTCTTTCTGGCTTACTTCACTTAGTATTGACAACTCCAGGTCCATCCATTTTGCTGCAAATGACATTTTTTATGGCTGAGTAGTATCCCATTATGTATCTATCTATCTATCTATCTCACAACTTCTTTATACAGTTATCTATTGATGGACACTTAGGTTGCATCCATGTCTTGGCTATTATAAATAGTGCTGCTATGAACATTGGGTACATGTATCTTTTCAAATTAGATTCCTCTGTATACATGCCCAGGATTGGAATAGCTAGATCATAGGGTAACTCTGTCTTCAGTTTTTTAAGGAATCTACTGCTTTCCATAGTGGCTGCACCAAATAACATTCCCAGCAGCAGTGTGGGGCCATACTCTCTCCAGCATTTATTGTTTGCTTCTAGCCTCTTTTATATTCATTTCCTACTAAAATGATCACAGTGGATTCAAACAGAGCTGCTATATGTTTGCCCTCCATGCAGTGGGTGTGTGGGAGCAGGGCTCATGGCTGACTCTCCCTCATTACATCTAGACCCTCAGCTTGGGCCCTGGCAGGTAGTGGGGATGGAGCAGGGCCTCTGAAACAGGTGCTCTAAATACCTGGGCTCTGTCTTCATGGGAACTTACAGTTTAATGAAAGAGATCTAATGACAAAGAAGGTGTATTTAAGGCACTCTGAACATGGATCAGGAAATTCTTTCCTTAGTAATTCACATTTGAACTGAGATCTCACTAGGATGTAAGTATCAGCTGGGCAAGGGGGGAAAAAAAGGTGTAAATAACTTTCCCAGGATAGAGAATAACAGACAAATGTTCTAAGGTGGGAAGGAGCAACTAGTGTAACTACGAAAAGGCCATTGGGGCTTTAGCCAAGAGATGGGGCAATAGCAAGAGCTAGTGGATTATGTGTATCAGTTAGGGTAGGCTGGGTTGTGCTGAATAACCAGTGATTCCCCAAGTCCCAGTGGCTTTCAGTAAGGCTTATTTACCTCTCATGCTGCATGCTTGCATGGCTCTGCCCCATGTCATCATCCCTCTTAAGTCAGGCTGAAGGAGCTGTCTCTATCTGGATACTGCCAATGCCATGGGAGAAGGAAAAGAAGTGATAAATCAGGTGCTCGTTCTTCAGTGTCTGATCACATTTCTTTTACTGTCCATCAGCTCCTTTGCCATGACTGAGAAACAAAGGTTAGGGCTGTATAATCCTCCAGGGAGAGGGGTGTTACAGCAAGGGGCACTGAATGTGGGTGAATCATAATCCGTTTCCACACCAGGCTTAAGATTTTGATATTTATCTTAGGAACAGAGGGAAAAAACACTGAATAAAATTTCCATTTTTAATAAATCACTCTGTAGTGAGGAGAACAGCAGACTGGATGTCGGGAGAAACATTAGGAGGCCATTTCAGTTTTCCAGGGACAAAAAGATAGTACTTTAGGGTCATGGCAGGGGGAACTGGAGAGAAACCAACAGACTTAAGAGATGGGAGGATCTAGTGATGTGTAGGAGAAGCAAGGTGAGTGACTAGGTGGCCACAGAAGGTGGAAGAGACATAGTAGATTTGATGTCTCAAGTCTTTCCAGTTTCTGGCTCTCGTATCTTGGGAAGACCAGGTAAACTATTCTCTGTTTGTTCTTAGGTTCCCTGTGTTCTCCTAATAAATCTCCCTTCTTTCTTCAAAAAAAAAAAAAAAGCATGGGCTAAAAAAAGGAAGGAACACATGGATTAATAAGGTGATGAGCAGCTGAGGGAATTGACAAGTGACAGGATGATCCAGGATTGAGTCTCATTATGGACATAAATACTGTCCCTTTCACATCCCCTCAGTATTTTTATATTTTTATGACCACCCCAAACTCTCCCTTCCTTCCTCTCATCAACACCTCCACTCAAAACAAATGGGGTTCTTTTGATGCAGTCCTGCAGGTTTGTGCGCTAAGGATTTAAAATGACTGAACTAGGAGGGGCCTGCCCTACGTGACAGGGTGAGTGGTGGTGATTCATCTGTAAAACGTCAGCTGGTGTCAGGCAGCGGCAGGAGAGTGGGAGCCAAGAGCTGAGCAGGTGCAGAATAAGGGAATTAAATGTGTTCACCCAGCAGCCTCAGGGATGGCCGGCCCTGGAGCACAAGTGTGGAAGATGGAGGGTACTTCTAGAAGTCAGGGTTGAGATGTGGCTTTGAAATCAGAACAGTGGGCTTCAAAGCTGCCCCCACCACTCGGTCAGTTAATAAAAGCAAAATGAGGGTCAGTTTTCTCACGTGTAAAGTGGGAATATGGAAGCCTCTCCCTCTTAGGGAGGCAGGGTGGGGCAACAGCAGTGTACAGGAACCGTCTAGGCTGAGTGTGCACCCAGCCAGGCTGTTACCGCTGCTACAACCACTATCTCCCAGGGCAGGGTCAGAAAACTTTTCCTGCAAAGGCCCAGACACTAAACATTTTAGGCCTTGAGGGACCGACAGTCTCCCTCACAACAATCGCCCCCTGCCGCTGTAGTGCAGACACAATTTCTGCGGCAGGCAGTCCACGCTCTCACCCTGCTTACTGAGATGTGGATTACTGACATGTAACTGTCACATAACACTGTTAGTTTTAGGTGTACAGCATAATAATTTGATATATGTATGCACTGCGAAATGATCACCTCGTTAAGTTTAGTTTATATCCATCACTGCCCATAGTTACACATTATTTTTCTTGTGATGAGAACTTTTAAGATCTACTCTCTTAACTTTCAAATACACAATACAGTGTTGTTAACTACACTCACCTTGCTGTACATTACATGACCATGACTTGTTTATCTTATAACTGGAAGTTTGTACCTTTTGACCATCTTCACCCATTTCACCCACCCCCACCCTCACCTCTGGCAGCCACCAACCTGTTCTCTGTTTCTGTGAGTTCACTTTAGTTATTAGATTCCATATATAAGTGAGATGGTATGTATTTATCTTTCTCTCTCTGACTTATTTCACTTAGCATAATACCATCAAGGCCCATCCATGTTGTCACAAGTGGCAGGATTTCATTCTTTTTTTTATGGCTGAATAAGATAACATTATATATATAATTTTCTTTATCCATTCATCTGTTGATGGACACTTGTTTCCGTATCTTGGTTATTGCAAATAATGTTGCAGTGAGCATGGGGGTGCAGTTGTCTCTTTGACACAGTGATTTCATTTCCTTTGGATATATTCCCAGGACTGGAATTACTGGATCATATACAGCTCTATTTTTAATTTTTTGAGGAACCTCCATACTGTTTTCCACAATGACTGCACCAATTTATATTCCTACCAACAGTGCCCGAGTTTCCCTTTTCTCTACACCCTCACCAACAGTTATCTCTTATATTTTTGATGACAGCCATCCTGACAGGTGTGAGGTGATACCTCACTGTGGTTTTGATTCGATTTCCCTGATGATGAGTGATGTTGAGCATCTTTTTAGGTATCTGTTGGCCATCTATATGTCTTCTTTGAAAAAATGTCTATTCAGTTCCTCTGCCCATTTTTAAATCAGATTGTTTGGTATTTTTGCTGTTGAGTTGTAGGAATTCCTTATATGCTTTGGGTATTAATCCCTTATTCAGATATATGATCTGAAAGTACTTTCCCCCTTCTGTTTGTTGCCCCAACCTCTGCTTTCTGGATGACGTGAGTCCAGGCACTTGGGAGTCCCTGCTTCTCACACGCATTTCCAAAAAGTGGGTGGGAGGGGTCTGTGTTCTGATAAAACTGTAGGTGGCCATGGGTCACTAACCCCTCTTCTAGGAGGCCAGCTCTGAGGACTGTGGTGCGGACAGGCATGATTCACCTGAAGCCATTGGTCAGATGGTCATGTGCTCTGGAACTCACCTCTCCCAGCCTGGAATTGATGAGGCAATTTGTAAAGGGAGGGCCTTGCAGCTAAAACACTGAGCAGGTGCTCTTGTTCCTTGTAGGAATGACCTAGGTTGTCCAGCTTTCCCAACACAATTTGCTGAACAGACTGTCTTTTCTCCATGTATATTCTTTTCTTCTGCCAAAGATTAATTGACCATAGTTGTGTGGGTTTATTTCTGTTCTCTCTATTCTGTTCCATTGAGCCACATGTCTGTTTTTGTGCCAATATTATGCTATTTTGATTACTGCAGCTCTGTAGTACTGTCTGAAGTCTGGGAGGGTTATTCCTCCAGCTTTGTTCTTTTTCTTCACTATTGTTTTGGCAATTCTGGGTCTTTTGTGATTCCTCAACATTATTTCTTTAAATAAGTTTTCTTCTCTTTTCTTTTCTTCTTTTGGAACTCCTATGTTGTTACACTGTTTTTCTTGACTGTCCTATAAATCCTGTAGGCCTTATTCAGTCTTTTTCATTCCTTTTTACTTTCACTCCTCTGAATACAGCATTTCAAATAGCCTGTCTTCAGATTCACAGATTATTTTTTCTTGGTCAAGTCTGCTGTTGAAGCTCTCTGCTGATTTTTTTTCAGTGTGGCCATTGGATTCTTTGCTCCAGAATGTGTGTTTTGGTTATTCTTCATGGTTTCTATCTCTTTGTTGAACTTCTCATTGTGATCATGTATTGCTTTTTCTGATTTTGTCTAGTTGTTTATCTGTATTCTCCGATAGCTCAATGAGCTTCTTTAAGATGATTGTTTTCAGTTCTTTGTCAGGCAATTCACAGATCTCTATTTCTTTAGGGTCAGTTACTGGAACTTTGTTTTGTTCCTTTAGAGATGTCATGCTCCACGATTCTTTGTTATCATTTTATTCTGTATTAACATCTGCACATTTGAAGAAGTAATCACCCCTTCCAGTCTTTATGTACTGGCTTTGGAAGGTAAAGACCTTTACCAGGCAATCCAGCTAGAGATTCTGGGGGTCTGTTAAACTTCTTCTATGTATAGGTCCACTCTACTCCTCTCACTCCACTGCTGGGAACTAATCTTAGGCTGTGTGCCTTCTCCTAATCCTACAGAGCTCTGTAAGGTGCTGAGAGCTGCCTGCTCCTTTTCCCTAGATCAGTGCCCTGATAGGCCAGGGCATTAGATGCAAGCACCACTTCCATCCCTCCCTTCCGAGGGGTATGTCTTAGAATTTTGTTCCTTTTCCCTTACTCTACAGAGCTATATTGAGTGCCAAGGTTCACCAGTCCCTGTTCCATAGAGCAAAGCACTGAGATGCCAGTACAGTAGGCTCAGGCCCACTTGTGTCCCTCCCTTCCAAAGGAACGGTCTCAGGGTTGTGCACCTTCTCCCAACCCTGCAGAGTCAAATTGGTTGCTGAGATCTCTGGGCCACCTGTGGGAGTGTGTGTGGCACTGTCTGTGGGGAACTGTGGTTCTGGGGTTGTATATGCCAGTTACCATGAGCCTCCACCCTTTCCTTTGTCCTTAGCTGCTCCTAGACAGCACATCCATACTGATTTCTTCAGTATTCTGGGTGCTTCAAGATAAACAGAGCTTTTAGATATTGCCCCAAAGGGCTGGGGAGACAGGCCCTCGCCTGCTCTCTCTTTACTCTGTGGGAGAAGTTGTGGGCTGGGGAATTTCTCTAGGCGCTGAGGTTTGCCAGCCTGGGGGAGGGGTGACACAAGCAAAGTCACACTGCTTTTTCTACCCTTTCAGTGTGGCTCATCTTGCTTTTTGTGGTCTGCTGGGGTGCTGGAACCTCCCAGCTGGACTCCAGAGCTCTCACAGAGGTATTTTTGTCTGCAGGTGGTTGTCAAATCATTGTTTCTGGGGGAGAATGAGGGCTGGGACCTCCTATCCTGCCATCTTACTGATATAACTCATCCTCTCCATGTACTCTTGCAACTTTCTGCCCTTAGAACAAAACCCAAGCTTCACCCACAGACTACAAGGACTGAAGAGTATGGTCCTACTCACTTCTCCAGCCCCCTCAGCTTCCAAATTCCTTCCAGCTTATCCTGCTCCAGCCACACATCTTCCATTATTTCCCTTACAGAGCCAAGCTCCTCAACCCCCAGCATCTTGATAATTCTTGTTCCCTTTGCCTGAAAGATATTTTCCTGGTTGTTCATTTGGCTGGCTCCCTCTCATCTTTTGGATTTCACTTTAAATGCTAACTCCTAGGACAGGATTTCCCTGTTTCCCCGTCTAAGTAATGGTCCCAAAACCCACCCATGTTTTTCTACCACATTACCCCATTCTTCCTTCTGTATACTTGCCACAATCTGAAATCTCACTGGTTCACTTGCTTCTTGTCTGTCTTCCATGTAGAATGTCAGCTCCAAGAGGGCAGACACTGTGTCTGTCTTGTTTATCACTATATTCCTGCCCATTCTCTGTAGATTTCTTTTAAAACAGTATTTCAAATAGTAACATAACAGTCAACAGTCAATGCCATACTTGACCTCACTCTTTCCTATCTGTGGATATGCAGTAGTTTCTGATTATAAATAATATTGCAATAAACATCTCAATGCATGATATCTTTTGTCCCTGCTGCTGGTGATTCTGTTCAGTAACAATCTCAGAGACAGAAATATTGACTCCATCAAAGATTATGAATATGTTTGAAGCTCCTTCACACACATGTCCACACTGCACTCCAGAAACTCTGACTGAAGATATAACATAACATAAATCCCATCACTCTTAAATGTGAGAGCTAAGACAGGAGATGAATCTTTAGATGAACAGCACACACAAATCATCTGGGGATCTGAATGAAATTCAGACTTTGATACAGGAGGTCTGGAGTAGGGCCTGAGAGGCTGCATTTCTAACAAGATTCCCAGAGAATTCTGCCAGAGGCCATCATCCTGTCTGTCCTTTCCTTTCAGTGTCTGGGCTCCATACTAACACATCTGTAGGCACCTGTGCCTCAGCCCAGACTTCAGCCTCCAGCAGCCCCGGCAGGAAAGCCTGTACTTATTTCTGCTGTGCTTGCCTCAGGCCCTGCCTCCATTTGGTTCTCAACCCTAGGCTCCATAGCTCCCGATGTATGTGTTGTTCTTAGGGGTTCTGAGTTGGGTTTTCCACTAGGTGTGAGATGAACTTACCCCTTCAGTTTCCAAGATGTTCCACTGCCCTGGGTGGGATAGTGGACACCTGTGACTGCATTTTCTGCCTGCCCTATATCTCCTTATCTTATGCCAACAGAACCTCTTCTTTCCTATGAACTTCCTTCCCCCTTCCCCCAGCTTTTTCCCTAGTCCATGTGGTTTGGGGGAAATTAACTCTCTATAATATCAGAATCAAAAGGTGAGTATATAACCTAGATCTGGCCAACCAACAGATTTCATCTGTTCCATTTCAGTAACCTGTTCAAAGGTGGACATGTGACCTGATCCTGGGAAACTTGTGACTGGACTTGCAACAGAACTATTGTGAATGAGAAACTCTCTCCCTTCTGGGGAACTGCCAGGGTCACTACACGTAGCTAACTGACCAGAGAGTGAGGTCAATGTGGAAAACAGAGCTAAGGTAACTCTTGATGTCATAATATGAGATCCTGGGTCAACCTGCTCCGGAAGCCAACTTGATTTTGGTGGGCCACAGTGGAGGTAGAACTAAAACCACCAAAGTAAGGCACAAGCTTGGGTTTCTGTGTGTGAGGGTGTTCAACACAAACTAAGGAGGGAAGAGGGCTCCAGAAAGAGAAACCCCAAAAGTGTGCCTGCTCACACACATGCATGTACCCATAGGCATGTGGGCACACACAGTCCAGGCCAGAATACCGGGGATCACGGCCAGGGTGGAGAATTGCAGCCAACAAAGGGGAGGGCTGCTCCAGTCAGATGGGAGGTTTCTCCACATTTCTGGCATTTTTGCATGATACTCAATTGGCTTTGAAACAATAAAAATAAGAGAAGCCTTAGGTGGTTAGGAAGTAGCTTAATGCAAGTATGAATTAAGTCAGTTGCATTTCTTTACATTAATGATGAATCAACAGGGAAAAGAAAGTAAAGAAACAATCCCTTTTAAAATAGCACCCAAAATAAAAAAATACCTAGGAATAATCTAACCAAAGAGGTGGAAGACTTATACATGGAGAACTATAAAACATTGATGAAGGAAATTAAAGAACTTAAAAAATGGAAAGATATCCCATGTTCCTGGATTGGAAGAATCAGTATTGTTAAAATGGCCATACTGCCAAAGGCAATCTACAGATTTAATGCAATCCCTATCAAACTACCTAGGGCATATTTCACAGAACTAGAAGAAATCATATTAAAATGTACATGGAATCATAAAAGACCCAGAATTGCCAAAGCATTACTGAAGAAAAAGAAAGTGGCTGGAGGAATAACCCTCTCAGACTTCAGACAATACTACAGAGCTACAGTAATCAAAACACCATGATACTGGCACAAAAACAGACATATGGATCAATGGAACAGAATAGAGTCCAGAAATGAACCCACAAACTTTTGGTCAATTAATCCTGGACAAAGGAGGCAAGAACATACAATGGAATAATGGCAGTGCCTTCAGCAAATCGTGTTGGGAAAACTGGACAACAGCATGTAAATCAATGAAGTTAAACTACTCCCTCACATCATACACAAAAATAAACTCAAAATGGCTTAAAGACTTAAACATAAGACAAGACACAATAACCCTCTTAGAAGAAAACACACGCACAACATTATCTCACATACATCTCAGCAATGTTCTTCTAGGACAGTCTACCCTAGCAATAGAAATAAAAGCAAAAATAAACAAATGGGACTTAATTAAACTTACAAGCTTTTGCACAGCAAAGGAAACCATAAACAAAACAAAACGACAACCTATGGAATGGGAGAAAATATTTGCAAAAGATGAAACTGACAAGATCTTGATTTCCAGAATATATTAACAGCTCATATGACTTAATATGAAAAAAACAAACAACCCACTCCAAAAATGGTCAGAAGACCTAAACAAGCAATTCTCCAGTGAAGACATATAAATGCCCAATAGGCACATGAAAAAATGCTCAATATCACTAATTATCAGAGAAATGTAAATCAAAACTACAATGAGGTATCACCTCACACCAGTCAGAATGGCCATCATTAGAAAGTCCACAAATGATAAATGCTGGAGAGGCTGTGGAGAAAACGGGACCCTCCTACACTTTTGGTGGGAATGCAGTATGGTGCAGCCACTGTGGAAAATAGTACGGAGATTCCTCAGAAGACTAGGAATAGACTTACCATATGACCCAGGAATTCCACTCCTGGGCATATATCCAGAGGGAACTCTAATTCAAAAAGACACCTGCACCCCAATGTTCATAGCAGCACTATTTACAATAGCTAAGACATGGAAACAGCCTAAATGTCCGTTGACAGATGACTGGATAAGGAAGATGTGGTATATTTATACAATGGATTACTATTCAGCCACAAAAACCAACAATATAATCTCATTTGCAGCAACATGGTTGTCTTCTTTATCTTAAAACTAAAACCAAATGCTTCCGCTTTTCCCTGGGCTAGTGCTCGGGGGTCTCAGCCTGCAAAAAGGAAGATGCCCCGGAGAAGCCCCCTAGCCATCCAACCAGTGGCCCACAAGCGCAATCTCACTTCTTGACCTTGGGGACCATGTCTTCTGCCCTCTAACCTCTCTGGGCTGGAGGAGGGCTGGAGGTCACAGATGCAGGCTCCAGTGCTTGGCCCTGGCTTAGTTTAAATTCAGCCATTCCCTCTGTGTCTCTCAAGCCTCCTCAGAATTTGAAGGGGATCCCAGTCACAAGACTAAAGGGACACACCCACATTTCCCACCCTAGTGCAGAGGACCCCCCAATACTGGCAGCACTAGATAAGAGCATGTGGGATGCCCACAGGAGCTAGTTCCTACCCAGAACCACTGAGGGCTTCTCACCTTCCTACCTGTAACAGGTGATTCTCAGCATCTCTGGGCCTCCAGGTACCCCTACCCTCAGTATTAAAGGGGACTCCCATTTCTCTGAGAATTACATGATAGATACTAATGATTTTGCAAAGCTGCTTTATGGTGATGGAAATAATAATAAAATAATCATAATAATCGCTGTAACAACTAACATGACTCAGCACTTACCACATACCAGACTGTATTCTAAGCAATTTATAGGTATTAGCTCATTTAATCCTTACTGCACCCTGGGAAGAAAGTAGTAACTATTTCATTTAACTTTTCCACTCTCTGGGGCTTCTTTGTTGTAATTGCAAAAGGAATGCATGTTCCCTGAAGCAAATCTAACACAACAGAGGTGTGCAAGGAGCAAGCTCACAGTCTCCCCTTGCCTGCTTTCTCTCCCTGTCCACCCCGGCTCCACATCCATTCTCTCAGCACAACCAGGGTGAACAGTTCCATGTGTGCAGCCTGTTTTTATGACAACACACTCAAGCACATATAGAAAGGCTCTCTTAGAATTAGCCTTCTCACTTTGTGGATAAAGAAAATGCAGCTCTGAGAGGTTAAGTGACTTGCCCAAGTTCACACAGCAGGCAGCTGGAAGAGCTGGCAGTTACTTGACACCTAAGTTTAATGGCAAAGTTTGTGACCTTACCCACTAGCCTCCACTGTCTCTATGAGTCATGACAGCTTTGAACAAAGAGTAATAATATTCATAACAATAGGAAACAGCAGCACACATTCACTGAGTACTGATAACAGCAGCATTTCAGATGCATTCCACATATCCATCTAGACTTGCCAAAAACCTTGTGGGTTTGTCCTATAATTTGTACATCCTCTCCCCCATTTCACAGTTGAGAACACTGAGGCTTCATGAGGGTAAGCCACTGACCCAGGTTACACAGCTGAAAGCAGTGACAGGCAAGGATCCATACTCAAGCCTTCTGCCTTCTGTCAGGCCAGGAAGGCTGCTGGGTGGGAAGAAGCAGAATTTGCTCCTGAGTCAATGGGCAGAATGGCCACTGTCTCCATCCTTAAGTCACACGGACTTTTTTTTCCTGATGGTTTATTTGTTGTTGTTGTTTTTTAAAATTGAGTTATAGTCAGTTTAAAATGTTGTGTCAATTTCCAGTGTAGAGCACAATTTTTCAGTTACACGTTAACATACATATACTCATTGCCACATTCTTTTTTACTGTGAGCTACCACAAGACCTTGTATATACTTCCCTGTGCCATACAGTATAATCTTGTTTATCTATTCTATATATACCTGTCAGTGTCTACAAATTTCGAACTTCCAGTCTGTCCTTTCCCACCTTCCTCCCCACTGGCAACCACACATTTGTATTATATGTCTGTGAGTCTGTTTCTGTTTTGTATTTATGTTCATTTGTATTTATGTTCCTTTTCTTTCTTCTTTTTATTTTTTTTAGATTCCACATATGAGCGATCTCATATGGTATTTTTCTTTCTCTTTCTGGCTTACTTCACTTACAATGACATTCTCCAGGGACATCCATGTTGCTGCAAATGGTGTTGTTGTCATTTTTATGGCTGAATAGTATTCCATTTTATAAATATACCACATCTTCCTTATCCAGTCATCTGTTGATGGACATTTAGGCTGTTTCCATGTCTTGGCTATTGTAAATAGTGCTGCTATGAACATTGGGGAGCAGATGTCTTTTTGAATTAGCGTTCCTTCTGGATATATGCCCAGGAGTGGAATTCCTGGGTCATATGGTAAGTCTATTCCTAGTCTTCTGAGGAATCTCTATACTGCTTTCCACAATGGCTGCACCAAACTGCATTCCCACCAGCAGTGTAGAAGGGTTTCCTTTCCTCCACAGCCTCTCCAGCATTTATCATTTGTGGACTTTTTACAGTGCCCCCCCCAACCCCAGCCACCTCAGGGCCTTTGCACAACTCTCACCCCTCACCTGGTCTAGATAATATCTGCTCCTCCTTTAGTGCTCAGCTTACTCAGCCCCTGGATGAGTCCCTAGAGCCCCTAGGTGAATTCCATACTCCCCACTGAATTTCTGAAGCCCAGCAGGGCATCTGTGTGCAGCCTACATGGGATAAACATCTGTTCAAGGAAGAGTGTTCAGTGAATAATGTGTTCCCTCAGTGGGAAGGCTGAGCTGGGCTAAGGGGACATTGGGTGAAAAGATGCCAGGGATGCACTGGGGCTGAGTGGTGAGTGTGGCAGGACAGCAGGCAGGCCCCATCAGGATGAAGGTCAGTGAAAGGCAACAGGGAACCAGGAAGAACAAGCATTGTCCTCTGAGTTCATATGTGGAACTCAAGACTCCACATGCCAGACACCTGTCTGTGGATGCTGCTGCTTCCTGCCACCCAGAGTCCACCAGTGGGGAAGGCTGAGGAAAGACCTGTCACTGTGTGTGTGTTGGGGAATGCTTGGCAGGGCTGGTTCTCACTCTGCAAGGACTCTGCAGCCATGCTGTGCTGGGTGCAGGCACTCAGACCTAACTCAGTGACCGCAGCTCTGGAACCCACTGCCTCTCCCTGCTGTGTGACATTAGGCAAATCCTACCCACTCTGGGCCTTGATTTCCCCATCTGTAAAATGAGATGTTGAAATCCAGAGAAACAATGAGAAAAGGACTTTTTGGAATAAGACAGACACAAATTAAAAATAAGCAGACCTCACTTCTGGTCTGACACAAGATGGGTGGAAAAGTGTTTTTTGAATGAAGAAGTAGATGATGGAGCAAGTGCTGGTTCTCCTTTCACATCAGACATGAGACTCAGGCTCAGTGAGTCCAGATGGTACTCTCCACTGCCTTTGTTACATTTGCAAACAGCCTCCATTTCCCAGCAAGAGGAGGGGGGCTGTGAGCACTCTGAATCTGGAGTCCTCCAGGGGGAACCTTCACTTCACAGAACCAGGCTGCCCCAACTGACCAGGCTGGCCACTGTGCAGAGTTAAGTGGTCAGCCTGGCTCTTTGCTCCAGCAGTAAGAAGCCCAAAGGCTTCCTTCTGTAGATGGTCAATTGTAAAAGATATCTGTGGCAAAAGAATCACTATCCCCTGGATCAGGCTGAAGGCAGAAAACTGGAACCTTAGAAATTGTCCAGTCAAAGCCCCTGCCCTCTTTAAATGCTCCTCTTGGTGAGAATTAGGAACTCTTTTGGACAGATGATGTTCAGAAAGGGAGGATGGACTTAGATTCAGAATTACACACTTGGTTGGTGGTGAAGCACACTGGTTTGCTGCTGACTATGAGAGTTTTCAGAAAGCATCAGAGTAAAGTCATAACTGTGAATGACCAAAAGCTTAAGATGGTCAAAGTTAAAGGCCTGATGAGAGTTCACTTTAATTCAATTGACAAGGAAATTTAGTTGTTTCTGTGACATAACATTTTGAGATAATAACTAGAATCACAACTAAGAACATTTTAACAGGACATATCTTGGACAGCAAAGACATTGACAAATTTCTAGGAATTTTATACAATTTTAGAAACACATACTAATAGCATATATGCACAAAGAGATAAACTAAATAAGATTAGTTATTGCTTCTTTTTCCCCCAAGAAATTGTAAATAAAATGTAATAGGGTCTCATGTGGTCAGAAGGGGGTGGTGCCCTGTTAGAGGGGGGTACTTTTATGTCAAAGTGATCTCCTATTTGGAGCTTCTGAGACCACAGCGTTATGGAGTCATCAGTCTTCTTTCTCCTAGACATGGTGCTACCAATCTCCTGACTTGATAGCTGAGTCTTTTAAGTTCTATAAAACAATCGCAAAAGTGAACAATGTTCCCTTTCTAGCTCCTGGGTAGACTAATTTTTACTAAACTAGTCAGTTCTATCACGGTAGCATTCAACCAAATGAAGGTCTGTAGCTCACTGGATTGCGTATTTCTGCAGGAGAACTTGTCCATTCCGCGGCGGGAACCATTACTGGTGGTGAGGACACGCAGCAGCAGTGAAATCCTGATTTCAAACAATGGGCTGAAGGCCTCAAAAAAACCCTCACCAAAAGGAGGTATGTAAGTGGCAAATAAGCCCATGAAAGGTGCTCCACATTAGGTAATATCAGAAAAATGCAAATTAAAACAACGAGATACCTCTACATGCTTATTAGAATGGCCAAAATCCAGAACACTGACAATACCGAATGCTGCTGAGAATGGGGACCAATAGGAACTCTCATTCATTGCTGGTGGGAGTGCAAAATGGAAAACTATTGGATGGTTTCTTATGAAATTCAACATAATCTCACCATACCATCCAGCAATCACAATCCTTGGTACCAGCGTAGCTGAAAACATATGCCCACACAGAAACCTACACACAGATGCCTATGGTAGCTTTATTCATAGTAGTAGCCCAAACTTGGAAGCAACCAAGATGTCCCCCAGTAGGTGAGTGGATAAACTGTGGTGCATCCAGAAAATGCAATGTCATTTAGTGCTAAATAGAAATGAGCTATCAAGCCCTCAAAAGACATGGAGGAATAATAAACGCATGTTATTAAGTGAAAGAAGATAATCTGGAAAGGCCACATATTGACTGGTTCCAACTACATGGCATTCTGAAAGAGGTCAAACTACAGAGACAGTAAAAAGTCCAGTGGTTGCAGGGGGCTGGGGAGAGAGCTGAATCAGCAGCGCACAGAGGATCCCCAGGGCAGCGGAGCTATTCTGTAGGAAGCTGCATGTCATTATACGTTTGCCATTATGTACAATGGTGGATACATGTCATTACACATCTGTCAAAACTCAAAAGAATGTGTAACAGCAAGACTGAACCCTCCATGTAACAATGAATTCTGGGTGACAGCAGTGTGTCAGTGTAGGTTCATGGACTGTAGCAGACACCCAACTCTGGTGAGGGATGTTGATAATGGAAAAGGTTATGCATGTTCCGGGGCAGGGAGTATATGGGGAAATCTCTGTACCTCTCTCAATCTTCCTGTGAACCTAAAACTGCTCTAAAAAGTAAGGTCTACTTTTTTAAAAACCAAAAGGTTGCGGAACGTTTACCACTTGCAGTATGGTTGTGAAAACAGTGAGGATGAGTTTTAGAAGCCCCTGGAAGATCAACAGCCTTTAACAACTGAAGGTCTCACATCTTGGATTTTTTAAATCTTTCAATAGTTACGCATGGAATCCATGCAATACACTCAGAAGTTATTGATTAGCTGGGAATACACAACATATACATATAAAACAGAAAGGAAATAAATCAAACACTTAATTCCTTTAAGATTTGGCTGTTTACATCTGCAGCAACATGGATGAACCTGGGGATCATCATATGAAGTGAAACAAGCCAGAAAGAGAAAGAAAAATACCACATGGTATCACTTATATGTGGAATCTTAAAGAAAAGAACACAAATGAACTTATTTACAAAACAGAGACAGACTCACAGACAGAAAACAAACCTATGGTTACAGTGGGGAAAGGACGGGGGAGGGATAAATTGGGAGTTCGGGATTAGCAGATACAAACTACTATGTATAAAGTAGATAAACAAGGTCCTATTGTATAGCACAGGGAACTATATTCAATATCATGTAATGGTCTATAATAAAAAAGAATATGAAAAGGAATATATGTTATGTATGAATTAATTCTGTACACCAGAAATTAATACAACACTGTAAATAGACTATACTTCAGTTTTTCAAAATTAAACAACAACAACAAAAGATTTGGCTGTTTGGAATTTGGAGCTTATTTTTCCATAAAAGTGACAGAAGTGCTTAATAATTTTGTTCTTACATACTCTATGAACATGCATTTTGAAATGCTTGTTGGGGCTTGAGTAGATATACTCCTCCCATCATCCCTAAAACTGGAAGCTCCACGAAAACAGTAGTTTAGGTTCAGCGCCTGTAACATATTTATTGAGTCTGAGATGCAGTTGACTATAGGATGAACCCTCAGTCTGCACACACTGAGAAAAATGCTGCCAAGTAAACTATGACATAATGCTGTCTCATCACATAAAGCCGCCTTATAATAACTAAAAAACCTTTTAGATAATTAGATTTATCATATATCACACGCATGTACCTACATTTAAAGAAAAGAAACTGGTTAAGATATTCCTAACACATCTTCTTGACTCTTCTGAATCACTTTAACTCAGTCGCCAGTGTCCACTTTTTTCCACCTAATGCCTCACTGTTTTCTCTGAAATATTTTTCCAGCTGCCAGACACCAAATATGCCAATTCTGAGTCTGGCATTTTCTTGTTCTTACCGGGTGTCACGGCAGAAGGCTTTTTGGATAACTAGGACGCATATCTTTGGTGACTAGAAGAGCCGCACACGTGTGTACTTGTGCACAATAATGTCTCTGGGGGAAGAACTTGTTCTTGGGGATTGTTCTTAGTTTAAGATTAAATTAAAGCTGCAACTCTCAGCCATCAGCAATTGTGCAAAGCACCACAGCCATAATGGCTTCTGACAGCCCATGTGCACGACTTTGATCTACTTAGCACCGTTTTAACCATCACAGAAAAACTTCAGAGCCTTTTAAAGAAAACTGGGGGTTTTATCAGCATTTCCTATCTATCTAAACTCAATTTTTCTCCAAATCACTACAAAATAAGCAGTCACAGTTCTAAGTTGGCAGAAAGTTTGATAAATTCATATTCCACGCCTCAGCAACAGCCCTGGACGGCTTGTGAATGGGACACACCAGCTGCTTACTTCTTTGGAGTTCCTTTCATCTCCTGGAAGGGATCTACCAATCTCTCCTGTTTTCAAGTTACATAATTTATTATCTGGAAGGCAATACTCTTGCCCTAACTTTGTAATACAACTTCAGTTACTTATCCTCTGTCTCAGGTACCCCAAAGCTCTTAGTTTAGTTTTACAAAAAGCTCTTTAGTTCTTTTTTTACAAAAAGAAAAAAACAACAGTAACTGCGATCATTTCTCTAACAAAAATTTGTTTTGCTGGGACTAAATTTACATCTTGCTGCTCTAGGTCTCTAACTTTCTATTACATAAAAACCTTTTGTTTCAGTATTGGATCATGATTTAATATTTCTGAAGACTTTTCATATGAAATTCAGCTCATCTTGCGTATTGCCAATAATATACATAAACGTAACTGCTGTGTCCACATCTGCACAATCAGATGTAATGACGACGATGTAGCAGTCCTGTCCAGCCAATGGAGGTAAGATGCTGTTGCTGTAAGACATGCCCTGATTTCAGAGATATTAATAAGTGTGGGTGTGGACGTCCATCTCAGAATCACTGGAACTTAGTAACTGAGGCATAAATGAATACTCCTTTAATTTATGTAAAAAATAATTTCCAGAATGGACACCCAAAATTCCTCCAATGCCCTACACACACCTGCCGCTCCTCCTCTCAGAAGTGGACTCCTTTCCCCTCTCCGCAGTCTGGGCTGCAAGCTCCCTGAACACACTGAGCCCGCCATCTTACCAAACTGGGTATAGGAGGAACAGATCCCCAACAGAATCAAAGCAATTTCTGACAAACCTACAGCCAACACAATACTCCACCGAGAAAAGCTGGAAGCCTGTCTGCTAAAATGGGGAACAAGACAACGATGCCCACGTGCACCACTTCTACTCAACAGAGTATTGGAAGTCCTCGTAGAGCAACTGGACAAGAACAAGAAAGAAGTGGGATCCACAATGGCTAAGAAGAGGAAGAACTGTCATTCTATCTGGATGACACGATCCTATACACAGAAAACCCTGCAGGCTCCACATACAAAAATGACTAGAGCTGAGAAAAGAACTTGGCAAGGCAGCAGGACACAACAACAACGTACAGAAATCAGTGGCATTTCTTGACACAAAAGTCATCATCCTTTCAAAATGGCACCCAAAACAAGACAACACTTAGAAATAAATCAGACCCTGAAAGTGAAAGACTTGTATGCGGAGATCTACAAAACCCTGGCAAAAGAAACTGAAGAGGACTTCAAGAAACGGAAACACAGCCCATGTTCTTGCACTGGAAGAATTCATCATGTTCCAATGGCCATACTGCCCAAAGCAAGCTACAGATTTAATGCGATCCCAATCAAATTACCCAGCCCACTCTTCACAGATGTACAACAAAGCACCCTAAAATGTACATGGAATCACAGAAGTCCCGGAATGACCAAAGCATTCCTGAAGAAAAAGACCGAAGCTAGACGAATACCCCTCCCAGACTTGACACGACACTACAGAGCTACAGGCAAAACAGCACGGTATTGGTCCAAAAACAGAAACACGGGATCAGTGGAACAGGACACAAAGTCCGGAAATAAACCGACGCACATATGCTCAATTAATCGAGGGCAAAGGAGGCAAGAATATACAATGGAGAAAAGACACTCTCTTCAGGAAGTGGTGCTGGGAAAACAGGACAGCCACCTGTAAGACACTGAAATCAGAACATTCTCTGACAGCACGTACACAACGAAACTCAACCTGGACGAAAGACCTCAATGTAAGACCAGATACCATAAAACTCCTAGAGGAAAACATAGGCATGAAACTAGAGGGCAGACATTACAGCAGTGTATTTTCTGAACCAGCACCTGGAGTATTGGAAATAAAAGCCAAGAATAAAGAAACAGAATCCAATTAATCTCACAAATTTCTGCACAACTAAGGATACCATCAACACAACGAAGAGACAACCAACACAACGGGAGAAAATCTTTGCAAAAGATGTGACTGACTGGAGACTGATTTTCAAACCAAATCAACAACTCATACACCTTCCTAAAAAGGAAATAAGCAACACATCCAAAACCGGGCACAAGACCTAAACACCCAATTCTCCAAGGGAGACACACAAATGATCAATATGCACAGGAAAAAATGCTCAGCATCAACATTTCTTAAGAGACCTGCAGATCAAAACTGCAATGAGATAGCATCTTACACCAGCCAGAATGGCCACCATTGAAAGGACTACAAATGATACATGCTGGAGAGGCTGTGGAGAAAAGGGAACCCTCCTACACTGTCGGTGGGAATGTCGTTTGGTGCAGCCACTGTGCAAAACAGGAGGAAGAGTCCTCAAAAGACGCAAAATACACTGGTCAGAAGCTTTCGATCTCGGGGGCAGGCCAACAAGCTCCCAAAGGCCGGGCCTTGCCCCTGCTTCTGCCCCAGCTCGCCTGTGCCCCACAGGGTCCGGGGCGGCCTCCACTCCCAGGGCAGGGCCACCCGCGCGGGAAGGCCACGCAAGGCCTGAGGGCCAGTCTCGGCTGGTCCGGGGCCGTCCAGCGCCCTCCCATCTCACGGGGCTGCTCCCACTTTGACAAACCCGCCTATGAGCGGCGGCCAAGAAAGCCGCGGGGTTCAGCCAATACTAATGAGGGGGAGGTAGGCACCCCAACCAGGGCGGGGGGCCCCGGGACCCGCCTCAGGGTCCCAACCTGGACCTGCGGCCTGGACCTACCGACGCACCCCTCCCCCACCCCGGGCGCCTCCCCAACTGCACAGCCCAGCCTCACCCGCCCGACTCCCCGACCTGCGCGCCCCCACCAGCGCCCCCTTACCTGTCTCGCGACGGCAGCAGAGGTGACAGCAAGCGGCGGGAGGCCGAGACCCCGAGCAGCCTTCCTCCTCCGGGAGCTGCTCCAGGGGCACCCAGCTCCCGCCCAGCTTCCTCACGTTCTGGGAGCGCGCCAGCGCCCCGGCGTCCCGGCGACAGTGCGCGCGCGCGCACGCGCGCTCGGCGGTGAGCGCCCCTCCCCCTCCCGTCCGCCGGCCCGCAGCATGGACTCTTGGCTGGGAATCCAGCAGTAGGGATGCTGCGAGTGGGGCCGGGCGGTGGGCCGGTGGAGCTTGGGGAGGTGGGAATCGCCGAGCCCGCGGCCAAGGCTGGCCAGGTCCCCAACAACAACGCGCCCCGCCACGCCCCCCTCCAGGGTCCAGGCACCCAAGCAGGACCACCACGGGCCCAGGGCCAGGCCACACCCCATCAGCCCCACCGCCACTGCTCGCCGACCCCCACCCAGTCAATGCCTCCCCCTGCCACGCCCGGTCCCCGATCCACTGCACCCCCGACACAAACCTGCTTCTCCTCACACCCAAGTCCCGCCCCAGCTCTGCGCCCCACTAGGTCCTACGCTACAGCCCCTGCAAACCAAGCACACCCCTCATGCCTCACCCCAGGTTCCCCCACCGACCGGAGATACTCCCCTAACCCTGCACCTCGGGATGACCCCCCACCCTACAGCCGGGTCACTTCCGCTCCCAGCAGCCCCTCCCCCTCAGCCTGTCCGCCCTCACCGCCAGTTCGCCCCACACCCGGAGTGCACCCCTACCCCAGATGACCCCCTCAGCCCTCTCCTCGCGGGAGCAGGGCGGTCCGGGCTCCGATCACCGCGGCGACAGCCGCCAGACAGGGATCCCCGGGGCCCACTGCAGGCACACAGCCCTGGGTCCCAGGTGCCCGGCCCCGGCGGGCGGGTGGGCGGGGCTCGAGGCCATTCCAATTCCCTGCCCGACCCCCACGCCCCCTTCCCTCAACCCACCCCACCCCCAAGCCCACTGCCTCCTCTGAGCCCATGGGTCAGGTGGTCCCGAGCTGCACACCGCTCGCCAGTGGACCTTCACGCTGGTGCGGAGAGGGAGGGTGCAGCCGTAGCCCGGCCCTCGGCCCCCCGGGATGGCAGTGGGCAGCAGTGGCAGTGCTGGCGGTGGCGATCGCGAAGGCGGCGGGGGAGGGCGGCTGCCCTGGGAGAGCCAGTCCACTTGCTCCCACCACCCCCGCCGCCTGGCCTCTGCTGCCAGAGCTTCCTGGAAGGAGTGTCCCCCTGTCAGCCTGCCCCTGGGAGGCAGGCCGGCTGCGGCCAGGGGGGCGGGGCGGCGGCAGTGGCAGCAGCAGCGCTGGAGATGGCAGGATTGGGGCTGCCCCATGCTGCTAGACGGGGGACTTGCTCCCATTTCCCGCTGTCGCTGCCCCCGGCCTGGCACACTGACTGCACCACGCCCACCTCTCAGGAGCAGGCTGACCTGAGGACAAGCCTCCAGGGACCCTGGGGCAGCAGAGACCGCCCCCCACAGCAGGCTGAGGGGCAGACGGGAGGAAATCCACAGGCTTGCCTGGGCAGCTGCTGTCCTTCGCTGCTGCCCTCTCTGCAGCCGCCCCGCCCCCTCCCCCAATTCCGGCCCCTGAGCATACAGCGCCAGCATACGCAGAAATAAATCCAAAGTGGCTTAGACATTTAAACGAAAGGCAAGACACCACACACCTCTCGGAAGAAAACATAGGCCAAACACTATCCCACGTACACCTCAACCACGTTCTCCTAGGGCAGTCTACCCAAGGAACAGAAAACTGACCCAAAATAAACACACAAACGGGACCAAACTGAATTCATCAGCTTTGGCACAGCAAAGGAAACCAGAAGCAGAACACAACGACGACCTACGAGCTAGGAGACAGTATTTGCCAAACACGAGACTGACTAGGGGCTAATTTCCACAACATACAAACAGCTCATCCACCTGAACGGAAAGAAGACAACCCAATCTGAAAATGGGCAGACGACGACTTCAGGAGGCAATTCTCCAGCGAAGACATACCAGCCACCAAAGAGAGACACGTGAAAGAACAGGCTCAATGTTGCTAATTATCCCAGGAATACAATTCAAACCTACAATGAGCTGGCATCCTCACCCCAGTTAGAGTGGCCATCATTCCAAAGCCCACAAAGGAGCAACGCTACAGAGGCTGTGGAGAAAAGGGAACCCTCCTACACTGTCGGTGGGAATGTCGTTTGTTGCAGCCACTTTGCAAAACAGGAGGGATCGTCCTCAAAGACGCAA